>NC_087340.1:3260970-3594500 GCF_037043105.1 Vanessa tameamea | reverse complement strand
AGAGATCTGGCTGAGTTAATGTTTTCAAATGATAACGAGCAACCATCTGTACAAAGTTCGAATTCATTTTGGTTTCTAGTTTCTTAGATATATTTTTTTAATGAAATAATAACTGTAAAAAATAGCACAATCGATGAGAAGTTAGCAATTTTTAGAGATCTGGCTGAGTTAATGTTTTCAAATGATAACGAGCAACCATCTGTACAAAGTTAGAATTCAGTTTGGTTTCTAGTTTCTTAAATATTTTCTTTAAATGAAAAAATAACTGTAAAAAAAGCATAATCGATGAGAAGTTAGCAATTTTTAGAGATCATGCTCAGTTAATGTTTTCAAATGAGAACTAGCAACCATCTGTACAAAGTTCGAATTCATTTTGGTTTCTAGTTTCTTAGATATATTTTTTTAGTGAAATAATAACTGTAAAAAATAGCACAATCGATGAGAAGTTAGCTATTTTTAGAGATCTGGCTGAGTTAATGTTTTCAAATGATAACGAGCAACCATCTGTACAAAGTTCGAATTCAGTTTGGTTTCTAGTTTCTTAAATATTTTCTTTAAATGAAAAAATAACTGTAAAAAAAGCATAATCGATGAGAAGTTAGCAATTTTTAGAGATCGTGCTCAGTTCATGTTTTCAAATGAGAACTAGCAACCATCTGTACAAAGTTCGAATTCATTTTGGTTTCTAGTTTCTTAGATATATTTTTTTAGTGAAATAATAACTGTAAAAAATAGCACAATCGATGAGAAGTTAGCTATTTTTAGAGATCTGGCTGAGTTAATGTTTTCAAATGATAACGAGCAACCATCTGTACAAAGTTCGAATTCATTTTGGTTTCTAGTTTCTTAGATATATTTTTTTAGTGAAATAATAACTGTAAAAAATAGCACAATCGATGAGAAGTTAGCAATTTTTAGAGATCTGGCTGAGTTAATGTTTTCAAATGATAACGAGCAACCATCTGTACAAAGTTCGAATTCATTTTGCTTTCTAGTTTCTTAGATTTTTTTATTTTTTTTTATTTATAAACACTTTATTGCACACAAAAGACAAAAGATACAGTGTACATAACATTACAAGAACATATAACAAAAAAGAGAAGCGTGCAAAGGCGGTCTTATTGCTTAAAGCAATCTCTTACAGACATCCCTTTAGAGTAAGAATTTGTCTGTGGGAAACGGGATGGTGCAAACAAGCATGTTTTATTCTTAAACAACTAAAAATTAATCTTTAAATAATACAAATAATATATAACAAAATACATATATATAAGTTTAATAAATACATATGTATTATATATACCAAATAATTATATAAATAAAATTATATATATAGCAGAAAGTTATACTAAACATATAGAATAAAAATAAAACTTACGTACATAAAATATAATACTTAATAAATAAATACTAATAGTATGATAATATAGGAAATAGTATTTACGCAGATTGAATAGATAAATAATACTTATGTGACCTATTTTTAAATATATAAATTGACTCAGATTGACGAATATCGGTAGGGAGCGTATTCCATAGCTTTGCAGCTGTCATCGTAAAGGATTCGCTATAGAAGTGGGTATGAGCGATCGGCAGTGACAGTTTGTTGTCAGAGCGTGACCGCAGTTCACGTGGATAGCTGACGTCAGTACCCACAAAACAGAACCGTTCCTTCAAATACGCGGGAAGAAGAGGATTATAGAGGATAGAGTAAAGAAGAGATAACATGTGCAAGTTGCGACGATGTCGAATAGTAAGCCACTTAAGTTGCGCCCGATATTCGGAGACGTGATCAAATTTCCGTAGACCAAAGATGAATTTGATGCAAACGTTCTGTAACCTTTCTAGCTTATTGAGTTGGTCCTCAGTAATGTTTGTGTAACAACAATCTGCGTAGTCCAAAATAGGAAGTAGAAGAGTTTGACATAACGTGATTTTAGTCTTAATGGGCAGAAAGTGTTTCCAACGTTTTAACAAATGAAATGTGGCGAAAACTTTTCTACTGACTTCAGCAACTTGCACAGTCCAGGATAATGTATTATCGATAAGAAGACCAAGGTTTTTAACGGAACTGCTAAGTGACAAAGGCGTATTGTTAAAGATGATCGCAGGTAGGTTGGCGTAATCAACTTTAGTAAGTAGTTTGGAGCTGCCAATAATAATGACCTGCGATTTATCTGGATTTACAAGAAGCCCGCACGTCTTGCTCCAAGTACAAATTTTATGCAATTCCTGGTTCAGCCTCTCAATAGCCCCTCCGATACCTGTTAAGGGAGCAGAAACGTAGACCTGCAAGTCGTCAGCATAAAGATGAAAGGAAGACGAGAGGAGATGGGATACAGTATTAATAAAAATGGAAAATAAAAGTGGAGAGAGGACACTGCCTTGAGGAACACCAGATGAGAGAGATTGGAGGCTGGATAATTTATTATTAATCCGTACACATTGCTGACGACCAAACAGGTAGCTACGAAACCACTCACATGCATCGGAAGAGATATTAATCGACCGAAGCACTGCCAGCAGGAGATCTAAATCAACCGTATTGAACGCATTACTGAAGTCCAATAATGCCAGGATACTAACATGTCTGTTGTCCATGTTAAAACGTATATCGTCGCATACTTTAAGTAGGGCAGTAGTAGTACTATGACCTCTCCGAAATCCTGATTGGAAATCAGAGAGTACATTGTACTCTGCTAGATACTTTGTTAATTGAAGATGGACAATACGTTCTAACACTTTAGACAGAAATGGAAGGATAGATATTGGACGAAAGTGAAAGAAAGATATGGGATTTTTGTTTTTGGGAATAGGAAGGATATAAGCTAAACGCCAAGTGGAAGGGAATTCATTATGGTCAAGGGAGAAATTGAAAATGTGAAATAATATAGGGAGAACATAATCTAACACAGCAAGTATCATTCTACGTTTGATTCCATCACATCCCGTGGCATCGGATCTTATTGCAAGGATGTTGGCCTTAACGTCACTAGCAGTAATTGGGGAAAAGTGAAAAGAGGGTCTGTTAGGAATAGGCAAGGATCTAAAATGATTTAAAGTACTAATTATATCACTGTTGTTCATTAGGACAGTACTAGCAAAAAATCCGTTCAGAGCATTGAGATCAACAGTATGAGGGATCCTGGATGCTTGTCGTCCAATACCTAGAGATTGTAGGAATTTCCATGTCTGAGAAGAATTGCTGTTCTCAATCTTATCTTGTATATATTTACGTTGAGCATCTCTACATACTTTACGGCACCGATTACGTAAACTCTTATATTTCACGAGGTTGTCAATAGTTGGGTTTAATTTAAATTTTGATTTAGCTCTGTCACGCTTCTTCATTAACTTCCGAATGTCCTGAGATAACCAAGGTGCAGGTAGGTGTTTGAGCTTGATGGGACGGAAAGGAGCATGTTTATCGAAGAGATCATTTAGAGAGGAGTTAAAAAGTTCAAGTTTCTCATCGATAGTAGAAGCGTTTAAAATTGAGTCCCAATTGATAGCACTAAGATCCTGCATAAATTTTTCGTTGTCAAAATGTTTGAAGCTTCGACGCATGACCACAGTGGGTTTAACTTTCGGCGGACGTACTTTGTACGACAGATATATTAGGTCATGGTACGAAAAGGCTTCAGTTCAGTTCAGGCTTAGTTGTCCGTGAATTTCAACATGCTCCAAGGATGAAACAAAGGATAGGTCAAGTTGGCTTGGGATGCAGTTGGGAAAGTAATGAGTGGCATTGGATGGGAGAAAATTTAAATTGGAGCTATTAATTATGTTCAATAAGCGCTTGGCACGAGCGTCATTTTTGATAAGGCAGGTATTGAAGTCGCCCATAATAATAGCATGGTTAACATTAGGCAAGGAATTTTCCAATAGACTTTCGAACGTGTCGAAGTAGTCTATGTGGAGCGAAGGACTGTAAAAAACACCGAGTAGTACCTTAATGTGTCCAAATATAACCTCAATGAGTATGTGCTCGGCGGATTCAGAGTATTGGGAATCGGATTTATTCAGGATAGTGAAAGGAATGTGGTTACGTAAATAAATAGCAACTCCTCCGCCTCCTTTTCCAGTTCGATCATTGCGGATAAGATGAAAGTTAGGTAATGAGAAGGAGGAAGAAGGAAGAGATGGCTCGAGGAATGTTTCGGAGATAAGGATAGCGTGAATATTAGAGTTGCCAAAGGAAGATAAGAGATCAGGATAGTGAGCTGGAATACTCTGCGCATTCAAATGAACAACATTAAATTTTTTTGGGAAAAGAGAGAAGGTTGAATCAAGAGAAGAGGAAAGCGGGATGTAAGTACTATGAAAACTGTCAGCCGAAGAGGAAAGTGATACAAAAGTGTTATCATCGTCTGAGTCAATATTCAGATCGATATTATTAATACTCATACTAAATAAATATAAATATATATATATATATATAATAAATATATTTAAAAATAATATATATGTATATTTAAACAAATGTATATAACCCGTAAAAGCTAATTTTATCAGACAAAAACTTACACTTACCAGCACTAACACAAGTTGGTCATAGTTAAATGCATGAAATAGAACAAAAACAGTGCAAACAGCAACACCAAAGCATAGCAAAAACATCAAAAAAAAATAAAAAAAACATTTAGGCACAAAAATCAATCAAAGGATAGATAATAATGAAATCTCCTCGCTTAGTAGTTAGGTATATTCAGCGAATATTTAAACAATATGACATTTAAACATTTAAACACAATGACAAGTGCTTAAAATGAAAACAAATAGGTATTGATAAAAAACAAATAAATTAAGTTACATTAATTTACAAAATATATATCTATGTTTTATCAAGAAATAACAGTAGATATATGGTATCCATATTTCTGCTTAAAGCGGAACGCTTTTGTTTATGGCTCAATATTTGTTTACTCTGTAATCTCATTTGTCAGTTTGACCTTTGAGTTTGACAATCATTATAATGAATGTCGGTATCGGTAAATAAATAAAAGAATTGTGTTCGATAAATTATATCGCGAGTCGAAGTACTGAGATTTAATTATTATTACTCTATAATTCGAATGAGATCTCACAACATGCACACACCGAACAATGTGATTGTGACAAGTAACTAAGATAAATAAATAAAGAGATAAGCGGATAGAATTATTGCAACCGTAATGAAACAGATAAACAAACACCGCAGAAGCAAAATTAATATAAAACTATGACACAAAGATAAGGGATAATTAATAACATAAAACAAAAGAAAAGAAAGTATTACTTTTTGACGGTTCTTTTTGGCCTGATGTTGGAGATTTTCAAGTCTTTTGATGCCAGGGTGCCGCAGCTAGTAGAAGCAGTAGGAGTAGTGTTTACCTCTGTGATGTCGGTGGATGAAGTTAAGGATTTTAATTCAGCCATCGTAGAAATCCTCTTCTTAGTGCCATGTGACTCTAAAACTACCACAGTGCCGTTCCTAGTCCAGCACTTTGTGATCCCGAATCGCTGACGAGCCGCAACAGAAACCTCATGACGTTCTTTAGTGAGGAATTCAGATATAGTAATACCAGTATTCCTCAAATTGGTTTTACTGAACCAGACCTTATTTCTAAGGTCAATATCTCGGAATTTGATAAGAACGGCACGTGGCTTGTCAGAGCTGGAGCGGCCGAGACGGTGACAACGGCTTATATCTTCCACTTTCAATTCGGGGATTTTTAGATGTTCAGAAAGAATCTTAACGGTACCTAACACCAATTTTTCTGATTTGCTTTCCTGAATGCCGTGGACAAGAAGAATTTTTCTACGGGATTTCATTTCTAACTCATCATACTTGCCAGCCAAAAGCCCAAGTTGTAACTGAAGCCCCTCTAGAGCACCCATAACAAAACTTCTGAAGACACTGAATTGAGCCGCAATATTGGAAGTAGGACTTGTGGCCGGGATGGAAGCACTTTGAAGATTTTTTTGAAACTCGGCCATTTTATTATCAAAGTGATCTCTGAGTTCAAATATTGTGTGTTTCAAGGACTCCATTGTTCTGCTGCTGTTGTATTGTTTGAACAATTGGAAGAATTTTATGAAAATTTTTATTGTGAATGCGATAGGCGTTTAGTGTAGACTATAATTGTTGTCATTAAAGGAATGTAATACTGGTAAGTGACAAGACTTTCACAGCATATTTCTCATTAATTTAATTAAATAAAACGAGAGCATTAAAAAACATGAGTTCACTTATTTTACACCTACCCGCCTAGATATATTTTTTGAATGAAATAATAACTGTAAAAAATAGCACAATCGATGAGAAGTTAGCAATTTTTAGAGATCTGGCTGAGTTAATGTTTTCAAATGATAACGAGCAACCATCTGTACAAAGTTCGAATTCATTTTGCTTTCTAGTTTCTTAGATATATTTTTTTAATGAAATAATAACTGTAAAAAATAGCACAATCGATGAGAAGTTAGCAATTTTTAGAGATCTGGCTGAGTTAATGTTTTCAAATGAGAACTAGCAACCATCTGTACAAAGTTCGATTTCATTTTGGTTTCTAGTTTCTTAGATATATTTTTTTAGTGAAATAATAACTGTAAAAAATAGCACAATCGATGAGAAGTTAGCAATTTTTAGAGATCTGGCTGAGTTAATGTTTTCAAATGATAACGAGCAACCATCTGTACAAAGTTCGAATTCATTTTGGTTTCTAGTTTCTTAGATATATTTTTTTAATGAAATAATAACTGTAAAAAATAGCACAATCGATGAGACGTTAGCAATTTTTAGAGATCTGGCTGAGTTAATGTTTTCAAATGATAACGAGCAACCATCTGTACAAAGTTCGAATTCATTTTGCTTTCTAGTTTCTTAGATATATTTTTTTAATGAAATAATAACTGTAAAAAATAGCACAATCGATGAGAAGTTAGCTATTTTTAGAGATCTGGCTGAGTTAATGTTTTCAAATGATAACGAGCAACCATCTGTACAAAGTTAGAATTCAGTTTGGTTTCTAGTTTCTTAAATATTTTCTTTAAATGAAAAAATAACTGTAAAAAAAGCATAATCGATGAGAAGTTAGCAATTTTTAGAGATCGTGCTCAGTTCATGTTTTCAAATGAGAACTAGCAACCATCTGTACAAAGTTCGAATTCATTTTGGTTTCTAGTTTCTTAGATATATTTTTTTAGTGAAATAATAACTGTAAAAAATAGCACAATCGATGAGAAGTTAGCTATTTTTAGAGATCTGGCTGAGTTAATGTTTTCAAATGATAACGAGCAACCATCTGTACAAAGTTCGAATTCATTTTGGTTTCTAGTTTCTTAGATATATTTTTTTAGTGAAATAATAACTGTAAAAAATAGCACAATCGATGAGAAGTTAGCAATTTTTAGAGATCTGGCTGAGTTAATGTTTTCAAATGATAACGAGCAACCATCTGTACAAAGTTCGAATTCATTTTGCTTTCTAGTTTCTTAGATATATTTTTTTAATGAAATAATAACTGTAAAAAATAGCACAATCGATGAGAAGTTAGCTATTTTTAGAGATCTGGCTGAGTTAATGTTTTCAAATGATAACGAGCAACCATCTGTACAAAGTTAGAATTCAGTTTGGTTTCTAGTTTCTTAAATATTTTCTTTAAATGAAAAAATAACTGTAAAAAAAGCATAATCGATGAGAAGTTAGCAATTTTTAGAGATCGTGCTCAGTTCATGTTTTCAAATGAGAACTAGCAACCATCTGTACAAAGTTCGAATTCATTTTGGTTTCTAGTTTCTTAGATATATTTTTTTAGTGAAATAATAACTGTAAAAAATAGCACAATCGATGAGAAGTTAGCTATTTTTAGAGATCTGGCTGAGTTAATGTTTTCAAATGATAACGAGCAACCATCTGTACAAAGTTCGAATTCATTTTGGTTTCTAGTTTCTTAGATATATTTTTTTAGTGAAATAATAACTGTAAAAAATAGCACAATCGATGAGAAGTTAGCAATTTTTAGAGATCTGGCTGAGTTAATGTTTTCAAATGATAACGAGCAACCATCTGTACAAAGTTCGAATTCATTTTGCTTTCTAGTTTCTTAGATTTTTTTATTTTTTTTTATTTATAAACACTTTATTGCACACAAAAGACAAAAGATACAGTGTACATAACATTACAAGAACATATAACAAAAAAGAGAAGCGTGCAAAGGCGGTCTTATTGCTTAAAGCAATCTCTTACAGACATCCCTTTAGAGTAAGAATTTGTCTGTGGGAAACGGGATGGTGCAAACAAGCATGTTTTATTCTTAAACAACTAAAAATTAATCTTTAAATAATACAAATAATATATAACAAAATACATATATATAAGTTTAATAAATACATATGTATTATATATACCAAATAATTATATAAATAAAATTATATATATAGCAGAAAGTTATACTAAACATATAGAATAAAAATAAAACTTACGTACATAAAATATAATACTTAATAAATAAATACTAATAGTATGATAATATAGGAAATAGTATTTACGCAGATTGAATAGATAAATAATACTTATGTGACCTATTTTTAAATATATAAATTGACTCAGATTGACGAATATCGGTAGGGAGCGTATTCCATAGCTTTGCAGCTGTCATCGTAAAGGATTCGCTATAGAAGTGGGTATGAGCGATCGGCAGTGACAGTTTGTTGTCAGAGCGTGACCGCAGTTCACGTGGATAGCTGACGTCAGTACCCACAAAACAGAACCGTTCCTTCAAATACGCGGGAAGAAGAGGATTATAGAGGATAGAGTAAAGAAGAGATAACATGTGCAAGTTGCGACGATGTCGAATAGTAAGCCACTTAAGTTGCGCCCGATATTCGGAGACGTGATCAAATTTCCGTAGACCAAAGATGAATTTGATGCAAACGTTCTGTAACCTTTCTAGCTTATTGAGTTGGTCCTCAGTAATGTTTGTGTAACAACAATCTGCGTAGTCCAAAATAGGAAGTAGAAGAGTTTGACATAACGTGATTTTAGTCTTAATGGGCAGAAAGTGTTTCCAACGTTTTAACAAATGAAATGTGGCGAAAACTTTTCTACTGACTTCAGCAACTTGCACAGTCCAGGATAATGTATTATCGATAAGAAGACCAAGGTTTTTAACGGAACTGCTAAGTGACAAAGGCGTATTGTTAAAGATGATCGCAGGTAGGTTGGCGTAATCAACTTTAGTAAGTAGTTTGGAGCTGCCAATAATAATGACCTGCGATTTATCTGGATTTACAAGAAGCCCGCACGTCTTGCTCCAAGTACAAATTTTATGCAATTCCTGGTTCAGCCTCTCAATAGCCCCTCCGATACCTGTTAAGGGAGCAGAAACGTAGACCTGCAAGTCGTCAGCATAAAGATGAAAGGAAGACGAGAGGAGATGGGATACAGTATTAATAAAAATGGAAAATAAAAGTGGAGAGAGGACACTGCCTTGAGGAACACCAGATGAGAGAGATTGGAGGCTGGATAATTTATTATTAATCCGTACACATTGCTGACGACCAAACAGGTAGCTACGAAACCACTCACATGCATCGGAAGAGATATTAATCGACCGAAGCACTGCCAGCAGGAGATCTAAATCAACCGTATTGAACGCATTACTGAAGTCCAATAATGCCAGGATACTAACATGTCTGTTGTCCATGTTAAAACGTATATCGTCGCATACTTTAAGTAGGGCAGTAGTAGTACTATGACCTCTCCGAAATCCTGATTGGAAATCAGAGAGTACATTGTACTCTGCTAGATACTTTGTTAATTGAAGATGGACAATACGTTCTAACACTTTAGACAGAAATGGAAGGATAGATATTGGACGAAAGTGAAAGAAAGATATGGGATTTTTGTTTTTGGGAATAGGAAGGATATAAGCTAAACGCCAAGTGGAAGGGAATTCATTATGGTCAAGGTAGAAATTGAAAATGTGAAATAATATAGGGAGAACATAATCTAACACAGCAAGTATCATTCTACGGTTGATTCCATCACATCCCGTGGCATCGGATCTTATTGCAAGGATGTTGGCCTTAACGTCACTAGCAGTAATTGGGGAAAAGTGAAAAGAGGGTCTGTTAGGAATAGGCAAGGATCTAAAATGATTTAAAGTACTAATTATATCACTGTTGTTCATTAGGACAGTACTAGCAAAAAATCCGTTCAGAGCATTGAGATCAACAGTATGAGGGATCCTGGATGCTTGTCGTCCAATACCTAGAGATTGTAGGAATTTCCATGTCTGAGAAGAATTGCTGTTCTCAATCTTATCTTGTATATATTTACGTTGAGCATCTCTACATACTTTACGGCACCGATTACGTAAACTCTTATATTTCACGAGGTTGTCAATAGTTGGGTTTAATTTAAATTTTGATTTAGCTCTGTCACGCTTCTTCATTAACTTCCGAATGTCCTGAGATAACCAAGGTGCAGGTAGGTGTTTGAGCTTGATGGGACGGAAAGGAGCATGTTTATCGAAGAGATCATTTAGAGAGGAGTTAAAAAGTTCAAGTTTCTCATCGATAGTAGAAGCGTTTAAAATTGAGTCCCAATTGATAGCACTAAGATCCTGCATAAATTTTTCGTTGTCAAAATGTTTGAAGCTTCGACGCATGACCACAGTGGGTTTAACTTTCGGCGGACGTACTTTGTACGACAGATATATTAGGTCATGGTACGAAAAGGCTTCAGTTCAGTTCAGGCTTAGTTGTCCGTGAATTTCAACATGCTCCAAGGATGAAACAAAGGATAGGTCAAGTTGGCTTGGGATGCAGTTGGGAAAGTAATGAGTGGCATTGGATGGGAGAAAATTTAAATTGGAGCTATTAATTATGTTCAATAAGCGCTTGGCACGAGCGTCATTTTTGATAAGGCAGGTATTGAAGTCGCCCATAATAATAGCATGGTTAACATTAGGCAAGGAATTTTCCAATAGACTTTCGAACGTGTCGAAGTAGTCTATGTGGAGCGAAGGACTGTAAAAAACACCGAGTAGTACCTTAATGTGTCCAAATATAACCTCAATGAGTATGTGCTCGGCGGATTCAGAGTATTGGGAATCGGATTTATTCAGGATAGTGAAAGGAATGTGGTTACGTAAATAAATAGCAACTCCTCCGCCTCCTTTTCCAGTTCGATCATTGTGGATAAGATGAAAGTTAGGTAATGAGAAGGAGGAAGAAGGAAGAGATGGCTCGAGGAATGTTTCGGAGATAAGGATAGCGTGAATATTAGAGTTGCCAAAGGAAGATAAGAGATCAGGATAGTGAGCTGGAATACTCTGCGCATTCAAATGAACAACATTAAAATTTTTTGGGAAAAGAGAGAAGGTTGAATCAAGAGAAGAGGAAAGCGGGATGTAAGTACTATGAAAACTGTCAGCCGAAGAGGAAAGTGATACAAAAGTGTTATCATCGTCTGAGTCAATATTCAGATCAATATTATTAATACTCATACTAAATAAATATAAATATATGTATATAATAAATATATTTAAAAATAATATATATGTATATTTAAACAAATGTATATAACCCGTAAAAGCTAATTTTATCAGACAAAAACTTACACTTACCAGCACTAACACAAGTTGGTCATAGTTAAATGCATGAAATAGAACAAAAACAGTGCAAACAGCAACACCAAAGCATAGCAAAAACATCAAAAAAAAAAAAAAAAACATTTAGGCACAAAAATCAATCAAAGGATAGATAATAATGAAATCTCCTCGCTTAGTAGTTAGGTATATTCAGCGAATATTTAAAGTTACATTAATTTACAAAATATATATCTATGTTTTATCAAGAAATAACAGTAGATATATGGTATCCATATTTCTGCTTAAAGCGGAACGCTTTTGTTTATGGCTCAATATTTGTTTACTCTGTAATCTCATTTGTCAGTTTGACCTTTGAGTTTGACAATCATTATAATGAATGTCGGTATCGGTAAATAAATAAAAGAATTGTGTTCGATAAATTATATCGCGAGTCGAAGTACTGAGATTTAATTATTATTACTCTATAATTCGAATGAGATCTCACAACATGCACACACCGAACAATGTGATTGTGACAAGTAATTAAGATAAATAAATAAAGAGATAAGCGGATAGAATTATTGCAACCGTAATGAAACAGATAAACAAACACCGCAGAAGCAAAATTAATATAAAACTATGACACAAAGATAAGGGATAATTAATAACATAAAACAAAAGAAAAGAAAGTATTACTTTTTGACGGTTCTTTTTGGCCTGATGTTGGAGATTTTCAAGTCTTTTGATGCCAGGGTGCCGCAGCTAGTAGAAGCAGTAGGAGTAGTGTTTACCTCTGTGATGTCGGTGGATGAAGTTAAGGACTTTAATTCAGCCATCGTAGAAATCCTCTTCTTAGTGCCATGTGACTCTAAAACTACCACAGTGCCGTTCCTAGTCCAGCACTTTGTGATCCCGAATCGCTGACGAGCCGCAACAGAAACCTCATGACGTTCTTTAGTGAGGAATTCAGATATAGTAATACCAGTATTCCTCAAATTGGTTTTACTGAACCAGACCTTATTTCTAAGGTCAATATCTCGGAATTTGATAAGAACGGCACGTGGCTTGTCAGAGCTGGAGCGGCCGAGACGGTGACAACGGCTTATATCTTCCACTTTCAATTCGGGGATTTTTAGATGTTCAGAAAGAATCTTAACGGTACCTAACACCAATTTTTCTGATTTGCTTTCCTGAATGCCGTGGACAAGAAGAATTTTTCTACGGGATTTCATTTCTAACTCATCATACTTGCCAGCCAAAAGCCCAAGTTGTAACTGAAGCCCCTCTAGAGCACCCATAACAAAACTTCTGAAGACACTGAATTGAGCCGCAATATTGGAAGTAGGACTTGTGGCTGGGATGGAAGCACTTTGAAGATTTTTTTGAAACTCGGCCATTTTATTATCAAAGTGATCTCTGAGTTCAAATATTGTGTGTTTCAAAGACTCCATTGTTCTGCTGCTGTTGTATTGTTTGAACAATTGGAAGAATTTTATGAAAATTTTTATTGTGAATGCGATAGGCGTTTAGTGTAGATTATAATTGTTGTCATTAAAGGAATGTAATACTGGTAAGTGACAAGACTTTCACAGCATATTTCTCATTAATTTAATTAAATAAAACGAGAGCATTAAAAAACATGAGTTCACTTATTTTACACCTACCCACCTAGATATATTTTTTTAATGAAATAATAACTGTAAAAAATAGCACAATCGATGAGAAGTTAGCAATTTTTAGAGATCTGGCTGAGTTAATGTTTTCAGATGATAAAGAGCAACCATCTGTACAAAGTTCGAATTCATTTTGGTTTCTAGTTTCTTAGATATATTTTTTTAGTGAAATAATAACTGTAAAAAATAGCACAATCGATGAGAAGTTAGCAATTTTTAGAGATCTGGCTGAGTTAATGTTTTCAAATGATAACGAGCAACCATCTGTACAAAGTTCGAATTCATTTTGGTTTCTAGTTGCTTAGATATATTTTTTTAATGAAATAATAACTGTAAAAAATAGCACAATCGATGAGAAGTTAGCAATTTTTAGAGATCTGGCTCAGTTAATGTTTTCAAATGATAACGAGCAACCATCTGTACAAAGTTCGAATTCATTTTGCTTTCTAGTTTCTTAGATATATTTTTTTAATGAAATAATAACTGTTAAAAATAGCACAATCGATGAGAAGTTAGCAATTTTTAGAGATCTGGCTGAGTTAATGTTTTCAAATGATAACGAGCAACCATCTGTACAAAGTTCGAATTCATTTTGCTTTCTAGTTTCTTAGATTTTTTTATTTTTTTTTTATTTATAAACACTTTATTGCACACAAAAGACAAAAGATACAGTGTACATAACATTACAAGAACATATAACAAAAAAGAGAAGCGTGCAAACGCGGTCTTATTGCTTAAAGCAATCTCTTACAGACAACCCTTTAGAGTAAGAATTTGTCTGTGGGAAACGGGATGGTGCAAACAAGCATGTTTTATTCTTAAACAACTAAAAATTAATCTTTAAATAATACAAATAATATATAACAAAATACATATATATAAGTTTAATAAATACATATCTATCTATACTAATATATAAAGCGGAAGAGTTTGTTTGTTTGTTTGTTTAAACGCGCTAATCTCAGGAACTACTGGTCCGATTTGAAAAATTCTTTTTTTGTTGAATAGTCCAATTATAGAGGAAGGCTTTAGGCTATATAACATTACGCTGCGACCAATAGGAGCGCAGCGACAGTGAGAAATGTTGCAAAAACGGGGAAAATTATTCACATTTATGGACTTTCGATGCGTGCGCAGCATAAACGTTTTAAGTTACTCAAAAAATGTGTATGAAAGATATATTCCTCTTTTAATAATAATAAAAAAGTCCGTGACACTATATGTCTATTTGTTAAGAGTGTGCTAGCAGGCGGGGCGCGACGGCGGCTGAGGGGGAGGCGGGTCAGCCCCGCCGCCGCGCTCGCCACTCTCACCCGCGGTGTAGTTCTGCGAAGTAGCAATGCACATAACGACTTAAAAAAATTAACATTCTTAATAGTTAAATTATTTATCAAAATTAGGTTTTGTTATCAGCTTATTTGCTCATTATTTTTTATCGTTTAAAATCGGTTACATTTAAATCATAATCTGCTGTAGTTTTAACTTACGATATAAGATAAAATTTCAATGAACATTCCTTCGTACTTTGCAAGTAAACAATTCAAACGTTTCACGGTATAAATAAGGTATAAACATTACATTACACACGTAAAAAAGTTCAAAATGGCGAGCGATACTTTCACCGATGCAGATTAATCATCACCGAGAAAATAAATTATGCAAATAAGCAAATAGGTGAATATCGTTTAAAATGACTACACAAATAAATTAGTAGTTCAATATTTCAAGTAATTTCTATTACGTTCAAGCATATTCAACACGGTTGTACTATAATCACCTTATGAAATAATAACACCAAAGGAGAAACAATCTAAACTTCTTATTGTTCGGTTTGTTTATCTTATTACGTTTAAGTTAATATTGTTTGTTTTCAACCGACTTCAAAAAGGAGGAGGTTATCAATTCGTCTGTATTTTTTTTTTATATGTCTGTTACCTCATAACTTTTCACTGGATTTTGATAATTTTTTTTTGTTTGAAAGGTAGTGCTTCCCGTGGGGCCCCATTTTAATTTTATCCTGTTACGATGATGGTATCCCTATGAAAACGATATAAGTCTTAAATGTGCATTATGTATGTGCGCGATAAATAGGTGAATAACTCAAAATTGTGCCAACCAATTTTAATGATTCTTTTTTTATTATAAAGGATATACTTCAAGGGTACTATGGTGAAAGTTTGGTAAGGTTCTGAGCATAGGATCCATGACAAAGTAACGGTACGGAAGGGAACGGAACAATTCTAAGGAGCACGTTAGCGATACTCGGCCGAATCTTTTAGAAACAAAAATTTTGACAAAAAAAAACCGACTTCAAAAGAGAAAAAAAATAATATGCTCTAAAAAGTAAAAAATAATTGCTTATTATTCTACAACTTAATAATCAAGTAACTTATTCTACTTACCAATATGTAGGTACGTTCTGTGTTTCCACGCAAGGAGATAAGTATGTACCTACCCACTTTAAATCTAACTTAACACAAACCTATGAATAATAAACAATGATCACAATATTTTTTAGATTTATACTATGTAAAATGAAATTAAAAATATTTAGACTATTTAAAAGTCAGCAAAGTTATTACGATAATATATTATAGTTAAAATTATTGTTATTTTTGGAGGCGGTGTCAGTCAAGGTAGGTTTGTAAATATATGATATACTCTAAATTTGTAAATCTGGTCTATCGATAAATACACTTCTTGATGTTTTTTTAAACCCTATACGTACATAGTGGTCCTATATAATGACAGAAAATTGGAATCAAAATTGAGTGTTTAAGCAAACATGTCTACCGTCAAGTATTACAATTCATGAACTTTTCTCCTAATCCAAGACAAAGAAAAGTCATTCAGATTTACTATTACATTTCCTGTTGAACGTTTTGTTTGTTTTGGCAGAGTATGAATTTTGTTTGTGATTTATTTATTTACAATTGACTTTTTCTTTTGTCTTACATCCAGATGTCGATACACCTGCATCGAATTGTTAACAAAAAAAATATTCGCAATCGGATACTATTGTACAATATTTCTTTTATGTTTAAGAAAAGGGTTGTCATAATTGACCGTATAACAATAAGCAATAAAAACACAGATGTTGGTAATTTATTTAGACAAACTTTACCGGTAATTTTAAGAGGAACTAGAGCAGACATTGTAAGGTCTTGCCTTAAAAGTTCACCGTTATGGACATTTGTCCATACCTTAAAACTATCTACGAATATGAGAGCACATTTGGGGGGAGGAAGTACAAATTTTCCTTCAAAGTTACTTTTAATAGGAGATGGAAAAGTACCTCATTCTGAAAATAAAATTGAAATTGATCGCGATTTAGGAGAAAAAGTGACTAGCATAGAGGATTTAATATCAAAAGTTTACCCTAATATCGTCGAAATAGAAAATAAAGATTACCAATGGATGTGTCAAAGGGCAATATTGGCGGCGAGAAATAGTAGCGTTGACGAAATTAACGACCTAATTTTAACCAAACTTCCAGGCGATATAACTACCTACACATCTATTGATAATGTAATGGATCAAGAAGATGCTGTCCATTACCCACAAGAGTTTCTCAATTCTTTAAACCCGAGCGGCCTTCCACCACATTCCGTGAAGTTAAAAATAGGTGCTGCGATAATTTTACTCAGAAATCTTAAACCACCAAATTTATGTAACGGGACCCGCCTTCAAGTAAAATTCCTTCGCAATAACGTGATCGTTGCAACAGTTTTGACTGGTCCGGCAGTTGGTCAAACAGTGCTTATACCTCGCATCCCAATGATTCCAAATGATTTACCTTTTAATTTTAAAAGAATTCAATTTCCCATTAAGTTATCTTTTGCCGTAACCATTAATAAATCACAGCGCCAAACATTTAAACACGTAGGAATCGATTTACGTCAAGACTGCTTTTCACACGGCCAACTATATGTCGCGTTGTCAAGATCGGGTTGCGGGCAAAATCAGTATGTTCTTCTACCACAAGAAAATAAAACTAAAAATATAATCTACGCTAAAGTACTGTAAAACATATTATTAAATCTTATTGACGATTATAATAACAAAAACCAACGTGAGCAATCAAACGATAATCATGATAGTGTTTCCGACAACTACGCGAACGAAGTCGCGGGCACAGCTAGTACTAATATATAAAGCGGAAGAGTTTGTTTGTTTGTTTGTTTGTTTGTTTAAACGCGCTAATCTCAGGAACTACTGGTCCGATTTGAAAAATTCTTTTTTTGTTGAATAGTTCATTTATAGAGGAAGGCTTTAGGCTATATAACATTACGCTGCGACCAATAGGAGCGCAGCGACAGTGAGAAATGTTGCAAAAACGGGGAAAAATATTCACATTTATGGACTTTCGATGCGTGCGCAGCATAAACGTTTTAAGTTACTCAAAAAATGTGTATGAAAGATATATTCCTCTTTTAATAATAAAAAAAAAGTCCGTGACACTATATGTCTCTTTGTTAAGAGTGTGCTAGCAGGCGGGGCGCGGCGGCGGCTGAGGGGGAGGCGGGTCAGCCCCGCCGCCGCGCTCGCCACTCTCACCCGCGGGTGTAGTTCTGCGAAGTAGCAATGCACATAACGACTTAAAAAAATTAACATTCTTAATAGTTAAATTATTTATCAAAATTAGGTTTTGTTATCAGCTTATTTGCTCATTATTTTTTATCGTTTAAAATCGATTACATTTAAATCATAATCTGCTGTAGTTTTAACTTACGATATAAGATAAAATTTCAATGAACATTCCTTCGTACTTTGCAAGTAAACAATTCAAACGTTTCACGGTATAAATAAGGTATAAACATTACATTACACACGTAAAAAAGTTCAAAATGGCGAGCGATACTTTCACCGATGCAGATTAATCATCACTGAGAAAATAAATTATGCAAATAAGCAAATAGGTGAATATCGTTTAAAATGACTACACAAATAAATTAGTAGTTCAATATTTCAAGTAATTTCTATTACGTTCAAGCATATTCAACACGGTTGTACTATAATCACCTTATGAAATAATAACACCAAAGGAGAAACAATCTAAACTTCTTATTGTTCGGTTTGTTTATCTTATTACGTTTAAGTTAATATTGTTTGTTTTCAACCGACTTCAAAAAGGAGGAGGTTATCAATTCGTCTGTATTTTTTTTTTTATATGTCTGTTACCTCATAACTTTTCACTGGATTTTGATAATTTTTTTTTTGTTTGAAAGGTAGTGCTTCCCGTGGGGCCCCATTTTAATTTTATCCTGTTACGATGATGGTATCCCTATGAAAACGATATAAGTCTTAAATGTGCATTATGTATGTGCGCGATAAATAGGTGAATAACTCAAAATTGTGCCAACCAATTTTAATGATTCTTTTTTTATTATAAAGGATATACTTCAAGGGTACTATGGTGAAAGTTTGGTAAGGTTCTGAGCATAGGATCCATGACAAAGTAACGGTACGGAAGGGAACGGAACAATTCTAAGGAGCACGTTAGCGATAATCGGCCGAATCTTTTAGAAACAAAAATTTTGACAAAAAAAAACCGACTTCAAAAGAGAAAAAAAATAATATGCTCTAAAAAGTAAAAAATAATTGCTTATTATTCTACAACTTAATAATCAAGTAACTTATTCTACTTACCAATATGTAGGTACGTTCTGTGTTTCCACGCAAGGAGATAAGTATGTACCTACCCACTTTAAATCTAACTTAACACAAACCTATGAATAACAAACAATGATCACAATATTTTTTAGATTTATACTATGTAAAATGAAATTAAAAATATTTAGACTATTTAAAAGTCAGCAAAGTTATTACGATAATATATTATAGTTAAAATTATTGTTATTTTTGGAGGCGGTGTCAGTCAAGGTAGGTTTGTAAATATATGATATACTCCAAATTTGTAAATCTGGTCTATCGATAAATACACTTCTTCTTGATGTTTTTTTAAACCCTATACGTACATAGTGGTCCTATATAATGACAGAAAATTGGAATCAAAATTGAGTGTTTAAGCAAACATGTCTACCGTCAGGTATTACAATTCATGAACTTTTCTCCTAATCCAAGACAAAGAAAAGTCATTCAGATTTACTATTACATTTCCTGTTGAACGTTTTGTTTGTTTTGGCAGAGTATGAATTTTGTTTGTGATTTATTTATTTACAATTGACTTTTTCTTTTGTCTTACATCCAGATGTCGATACACCTGCATCGAATTGTTAACAAAAAAAATATTCGCAATCGTACACTATTGTACAATATTTCTTTTATGTTTAAGAAAAGGGTTGTCATAATTGACCGTATAACAATAAGCAATAAAAACACAGATGTTGGTAATTATTAAATTTTATGGCGACCTTTAAGATTTACACTGATGACAAAGAACAATTACTTTTTATGATAGTGAATATATATTATCTATTTGTTTGGGAGGGGGGAGCTCTTAAAAGGACGTGTCGGGCACGGTGTTGTAGTGGTGGCAAAGTGAATATACCTAAAATTCCAGAACCAACGTCAGTTTTTAAAGAACTGATATCAGGCTCAAATCCATCCTCAAAGCATTTCTTAAATCACTCAAGGCAGTATAATACACTTTTTCAAATGACTTCATTTGGTGCGAAAGAAATTCGTGAGGGAAACTTTATGCCTACTTTCAAAATCCAGGGACAAGTTTATCATTTGATCGGTAATTTACTTCCAGCTGAAGGTGCACAAGCCGAATTTTTGCAAATATATTTTGTGTCTCATGCAGATCAGATATCCTTGCGCTCAAACATAAACCCAACCTTGCAAATTGATCTTATCGACGCTCTCCAAACATATCTTCACGATCATAATACGTATATTCAGAGTTTTAAATACAATCTCGAAAATAGATCAACGCATGATTTGAAACTTATTATTCATGCTGATGTGAAACCTCCTAACGAGCATCGAGGTCGGTATAATGCGCCAATAGTAGATGAAGTAGCTGTTCTTTTAATAGATGAAGATAAAGGTTCCCGAGATATTGTGTTGAATAATAGAGAAGGCCGACTTGTGACGGATACTGTATAAATATTCCACAGCAGAATACTGCTGCTAGATCTAAAACAATATCGTGTATGCAGTTTTATGCATTTAGACTCATGGTAAGAATAAATGACTTTAACAGCTTTCATTACTTCAAAAGAATTATTCAACCAATGCGTAATGAAAATCAGGATATAACATTAGCCTATACTGATAACGTATATAATGATGGACTTATCTTAATTGAAGATAAAATTCATGAAATTTCAGATAAATCATTGACTGATTTTGGGCTTCCTGCATCTAAAAGGAATAATTCACATAATAATTTAGATCCTTTAGAAGTAGCACTACGGAAGCCGTATGATGTAAATGAATTAAATCAGTATATTACTGAAAATGAACCAAAATTAGTTAATGACCAGGTGACGGCGTACAATCGTGTTATGTGCAGTATTCGATTTAACGAAGGAAAAATATTTTTTTTGGATACTCCAGGTGGAACTGGAAAGACTTTTATTACTAATCTCATATTAGCAAAAGTAAGGTCTCAGGGAAAAATAGCCTTGGTAGTTGCGTCGTCGGGAATTGCGGCAACTTTATTAGCAGGTGGACGCACAGCTCATTCCACTTTTAAACTGCCTCTAACTGTTTCTTTACAAAAAGATAGCGTGTGCTCTATTCGCAAAAATGGCCCTCTGGGTAAAGTTTTACAAGACGTTTCTTTAATTATCTCGGACGAATGTACCATGATCCATAGAGCTCATGTAGAGGCTCTAGATAGAACTCTCAGAGATATTAGAAGTTGTGATAAAATTATGGGTGGGATTACCGTTATGTTTTCTGGGGATTTTCGACAAACTTTACCGGTAATTTTAAGAGGAACTAGAGCACACATTGTAAGGTCTTGCCTTAAAAGTTCACCGTTATGGTAATTTGTCCATACCTTAAAACTATCTACGAATATGAGAGCACATTTGGGGGGAGGAAGTACAAATTTTCCTTCAAAGTTACTTTTAATAGGAGATGGAAAAGTACCTCATTCTGAAAATAAAATTGAAATTGATCGCGATTTAGGAGAAAAAGTGACTAGCATAGAGGATTTAATATCAAAAGTTTACCCTAATATCGTCGAAATAGAAAATAAAGATTACCAATGGATGTGTCAAAGGGCAATATTGGCGGCGAGAAATAGTAGCGTTGACGAAATTAACGACCTAATTTTAACCAAACTTCCAGGCGATATAACTACCTACACATCTATTGATAATGTAATGGATCAAGAAGATGCTGTCCATTACCCACAAGAGTTTCTCAATTCTTTAAACCCGAGCGGCCTTCCACCACATTCCCTGAAGTTAAAAATAGGTGCTGCGATAATTTATAGGCCAACTATATGTCGCGTTGTCAAGATCGGGTTGCGGGCAAAATCAGTATGTTCTTCTACCACAAGAAAATAAAACTAAAAATATAATCTACGCTGAAGTACTGTAAAACATATTATTAAATCTTATTGACGATTATAATAACAAAAACCAACGTGAGCAATCAAACGATAATCATGATAGTGTTTCCGACAACTACGCGAACGAAGTCGCGGGCACAGTTAGTATAGAATAAAAATAAAACTTACGTACATAAAATATAATACTTAATAAATAAATACTAATAGTATGATAATATAGGAAATAGTATTTACGCAGATTGAATAGATAAATAATACTTATGTAACCTATTTTTAAATATATAAATTGACTCAGATTGACGAATATCGGTAGGTAGCGTATTCCATAGCTTTGCAGCTGTCATCGTAAAGGATTCGCTATAGAAGTGGGTATGAGCGACCGGCAGTGACAGTTTGTTGTCAGACCGTGACCGCAGTTCACGTGGATAGCTGACGTCAGTACCCACAAAACAGAACCGTTCCTTCAAATACGCGGGAAAAAGAGGATTATAGAGGATAGAGTAAAGAAGAGATAACATGTGCAAGTTGCGACGATGTCGAATAGTAAGCCACTTAAGTTGCGCCCGATATTCGGAGACGTGATCAAATTTCCGTAGACCAAAGATGAATTTGATGCAAACGTTCTGTAACCTTTCTAGCTTATTGAGTTGGTCCTCAGTAATGTTTGTGTAACAACAATCTGCGTAGTCCAAAATAGGAAGTAGAAGAGTTTGACATAACGTGATTTTAGTCTTAATGGGCAGAAAGTGTTTCCAACGTTTTAACAAATGAAATGTGGCGAAAACTTTTCTACTGACTTCAGCAACTTGCACAGTCCAGGATAATGTATTATCGATAAGAAGACCAAGGTTTTTAACGGAACTGCTAAGTGACAAAGGCGTATTGTTAAAGATGATCGCAGGTAGGTTGGCGTAATCAACTTTAGTAAGTAGTTTGGAGCTGCCAATAATAATGACCTGCGATTTATCTGGATTTACAAGAAGCCCGCACGTCTTGCTCCAAGTACAAATTTTATGCAATTCCTGGTTCAGCCTCTCAATAGCCCCTCCGATACCTGTTAAGGGAGCAGAAACGTAGACCTGCAAGTCGTCAGCATAAAGATGAAAGGAAGACAAGAGGAGATGGGATACAGTATTAATAAAAATGGAAAATAAAAGTGGAGAGAGGACACTGCCTTGAGGAACACCAGATGAGAGAGATTGGAGGCTGGATAATTTATTATTAATCCGTACACATTGCTGACGACCAAACAGGTAGCTACGAAACCACTCACATGCATCGGAAGAGATATTAATCGACCGAAGCACTGCCAGCAGGAGATCTAAATCAACCGTATTGAACGCATTACTGAAGTCCAATAATGCCAGGATACTAACATGTCTGTTGTCCATGTTAAAACGTATATCGTCGCATACTTTAAGTAGGGCAGTAGTAGTACTATGACCTCTCCGAAATCCTGATTGGAAATCAGAGAGTACATTGTACTCTGCTAGATACTTTGTTAATTGAAGATGGACAATACGTTCTAACACTTTAGACATAAATGGAAGGATAGATATTGGACGAAAGTGAAAGAAAGATATGGGATTTTTGTTTTTGGGAATAGGAAGGATATAAGCTAAACGCCAAGTGGAAGGGAATTCATTATGGTCAAGGGAGAAATTGAAAATGTGAAATAATATAGGGAGAACATAATCTAACACAGCAAGTATCATTCTACGGTTGATTCCATCACATCCCGTGGCATCGGATCTTATTGCAAGAATGTTGGCCTTAACGTCACTAGCAGTAATTGGGGAAAAGTGAAAAGAGGGTCTGTTAGGAATAGGCAAGGATCTAAAATGATTTAAAGTACTAATTATATCACTGTTGTTCATTAGGACAGTACTAGCAAAAAATCCGTTCAGAGCATTGAGATCAACAGTATGAGGGATCCTGGATGCTTGTGGTCCAATACCTAGAGATTGTAGGAATTTCCATGTCTGAGAAGAATTGCTGTTCTCAATCTTATCTTGTATATATTTACGTTGAGCATCTCTACATACTTTACGGCACCGATTACGTAAACTCTTATATTTCACGAGGTTGTCAATAGTTGGGTTTAATTTAAATTTTGATTTAGCTCTGTCACGCTTCTTCATTAACTTCCGAATGTCCTGAGATAACCAAGGTGCAGGTAGGTGTTTGAGCTTGATGGGACGGAAAGGAGGCACTGGTTGAATAATCCTTTGAAGTAATGAAAGCTGTTAAAGTCATTTATTCTTACCATGAGTCTAAATGCATAAAACTGCATACACGATATTGTTTTAGATCTAGCAGCAGTATTCTGCTGTGGAATATTTATACAGTATCCGTCACTTCCAAAGGGGAACAGTAAAGGATATTGAAGTGGGTCGTACGATCTATGAGTTTCAGAAACTCGTTGAAGTCGGCCTTCTCTATTATTCAACACAATATCTCGGGAACCTTTATCTTCATCTATTAAAAGAACAGCTACTTCATCTACTATTGGCGCATTATACCGACCTCGATGCTCGTTAGGAGGTTTCACATCAGCATGAATAATAAGTTTCAAATCATGCGTTGATCTATTTTCGAGATTGTATTTAAAACTCTGAATATACGTATTATGATCGTGAAGATATGTTTGGAGAGCGTCGATAAGATCAATTTGCAAGGTTGGGTTTATGTTTGAGCGCAAGGATATCTGATCTGCATGAGACACAAAATATATTTGCAAAAATTCGGCTTGTGCACCTTCAGCTGGAAGTAAATTACCGATCAAATGATAAACTTGTCCCTGGATTTTGAAAGTAGGCATAAAGTTTCCCTCACGAATTTCTTTCGCACCAAATGAAGTCATTTGAAAAAGTGTATTATACTGCCTTGAGTGATTTAAGAAATGCTTTGAGGATGGATTTGAGCCTGATATCAGTTCTTTAAAAACTGACGTTGGTTCTGGAATTTTAGGTATATTCACTTTGCCACCACTACAACACCGTGCCCGACACGTCCTTTTAAGAGCTCCCCCCTCCCAAACAAATAGATAATATATATTCACTATCATAAAAAGTAATTGTTCTTTGTCATCAGTGTAAATCTTAAAGGTCGCCATAAAATTTAATAATTACCAACATCTGTGTTTTTATTGCTTATTGTTATACGGTCAATTATGACAACCCTTTTCTTAAACATAAAAGAAATATTGTACAATAGTGTACGATTGCGAATATTTTTTTTGTTAACAATTCGATGCAGGTGTATCGACATCTGGATGTAAGACAAAAGAAAAAGTCAATTGTAAATAAATAAATCACAAACAAAATTCATACTCTGCCAAAACAAACAAAACGTTCAACAGGAAATGTAATAGTAAATCTGAATGACTTTTCTTTGTCTTGGATTAGGAGAAAAGTTCATGAATTGTAATACCTGACGGTAGACATGTTTGCTTAAACACTCAATTTTGATTCCAATTTTCTGTCATTATATAGGACCACTATGTACGTATAGGGTTTAAAAAAACATCAAGAAGAAGTGTATTTATCGATAGACCAGATTTACAAATTTGGAGTATATCATATATTTACAAACCTACCTTGACTGACACCGCCTCCAAAAATAACAATAATTTTAACTATAATATATTATCGTAATAACTTTGCTGACTTTTAAATAGTCTAAATATTTTTAATTTCATTTTACATAGTATAAATCTAAAAAATATTGTGATCATTGTTTGTTATTCATAGGTTTGTGTTAAGTTAGATTTAAAGTGGGTAGGTACATACTTATCTCCTTGCGTGGAAACACAGAACGTACCTACATATTGGTAAGTAGAATAAGTTACTTGATTATTAAGTTGTAGAATAATAAGCAATTATTTTTTACTTTTTAGAGCATATTATTTTTTTTCTCTTTTGAAGTCGGTTTTTTTTTGTCAAAATTTTTGTTTCTAAAAGATTCGGCCGATTATCGCTAACGTGCTCCTTAGAATTGTTCCGTTCCCTTCCGTACCGTTACTTTGTCATGGATCCTATGCTCAGAACCTTACCAAACTTTCACCATAGTACCCTTGAAGTATATCCTTTATAATAAAAAAAGAATCATTAAAATTGGTTGGCACAATTTTGAGTTATTCACCTATTTATCGCGCACATACATAATGCACATTTAAGACTTATATCGTTTTCATAGGGATACCATCATCGTAACAGGATAAAATTAAAATGGGGCCCCACGGGAAGCACTACCTTTCAAACAAAAAAAAATTATCAAAATCCAGTGAAAAGTTATGAGGTAACAGACATATAAAAAAAAAAATACAGACGAATTGATAACCTCCTCCTTTTTGAAGTCGGTTGAAAACAAACAATATTAACTTAAACGTAATAAGATAAACAAACCGAACAATAAGAAGTTTAGATTGTTTCTCCTTTGGTGTTATTATTTCATAAGGTGATTATAGTACAACCGTGTTGAATATGCTTGAACGTAATAGAAATTACTTGAAATATTGAACTACTAATTTATTTGTGTAGTCATTTTAAACGATATTCACCTATTTGCTTATTTGCATAATTTATTTTCTCAGTGATGATTAATCTGCATCGGTGAAAGTATCGCTCGCCAATTTGAACTTTTTTACGTGTGTAATGTAATTTTTATACCTTATTTATACCGTGAAACGTTTGAATTGTTTACTTGCAAAGTACGAAGGAATGTTCATTGAAATTTTATCTTATATCGTAAGTTAAAACTACAGCAGATTATGATTTAAATGTAATCGATTTTAAACGATAAAAAATAATGAGCAAATAAGCTGATAACAAAACCTAATTTTGATAAATAATTTAACTATTAAGAATGTTAATTTTTTTAAGTCGTTATGTGCATTGCTACTTCGCAGAACTACACCCGCGGGTGAGAGTGGCGAGCGCGGCGGCGGGGCTGACCCGCCTCCCCCTCAGCCGCCGCCGCGCCCCGCCTGCTAGCACACTCTTAACAAAGAGACATATAGTGTCACGGACTTTTTTTTTATTATTAAAAGAGGAATATATCTTTCATACACATTTTTTGAGTAACTTAAAACGTTTATGCTGCGCACGCATCGAAAGTCCATAAATGTGAATATTTTTCCCCGTTTTTGCAACATTTCTCACTGTCGCTGCGCTCCTATTGGTCGCAGCGTAATGTTATATAGCCTAAAGCCTTCCTCTATAAATGAACTATTCAACAAAAAAAGAATTTTTCAAATCGGACCAGTAGTTCCTGAGATTAGCGCGTTTAAACAAACAAACAAACTCTTCCGCTTTATATATTAGTATAGATGTTTAGTATAACTTTCTGCTATATATATAATTTTATTTATATAATTATTTGGTATATATAATACATATGTATTTATTAAACTTATATATATGTATTTTGTTATATATTATTTGTATTATTTAAAGATTAATTTTTAGTTGTTTAAGAATAAAACATGCTTGTTTGCACCATCCCGTTTCCCACAGACAAATTCTTACTCTAAAGGGTTGTCTGTAAGAGATTGCTTTAAGCAATAAGACCGCGTTTGCACGCTTCTCTTTTTTGTTATATGTTCTTGTAATGTTATGTACACTGTATCTTTTGTCTTTTGTGTGCAATAAAGTGTTTATAAATAAAAAAAAAATAAAAAAATCTAAGAAACTAGAAAGCAAAATGAATTCGAACTTTGTACAGATGGTTGCTCGTTATCATTTGAAAACATTAACTCAGCCAGATCTCTAAAAATTGCTAACTTCTCATCGATTGTGCTATTTTTAACAGTTATTATTTCATTAAAAAAATATATCTAAGAAACTAGAAAGCAAAATGAATTCGAACTTTGTACAGATGGTTGCTCGTTATCATTTGAAAACATTAACTGAGCCAGATCTCTAAAAATTGCTAACTTCTCATCGATTGTGCTATTTTTTACAGTTATTATTTCATTAAAAAAATATATCTAAGCAACTAGAAACCAAAATGAATTCGAACTTTGTACAGATGGTTGCTCGTTATCATTTGAAAACATTAACTCAGCCAGATCTCTAAAAATTGCTAACTTCTCATCGATTGTGCTATTTTTTACAGTTATTATTTCACTAAAAAAATATATCTAAGAAACTAGAAACCAAAATGAATTCGAACTTTGTACAGATGGTTGCTCTTTATCATCTGAAAACATTAACTCAGCCAGATCTCTAAAAATTGCTAACTTCTCATCGATTGTGCTATTTTTTACAGTTATTATTTCATTAAAAAAATATATCTAGGTGGGTAGGTGTAAAATAAGTGAACTCATGTTTTTTAATGCTCTCGTTTTATTTAATTAAATTAATGAGAAATATGCTGTGAAAGTCTTGTCACTTACCAGTATTACATTCCTTTAATGACAACAATTATAATCTACACTAAACGCCTATCGCATTCACAATAAAAATTTTCATAAAATTCTTCCAATTGTTCAAACAATACAACAGCAGCAGAA
Source organism: Vanessa tameamea (assembly GCF_037043105.1). NCBI lineage: Eukaryota > Metazoa > Arthropoda > Insecta > Lepidoptera > Nymphalidae > Vanessa > Vanessa tameamea. Next base: position 3,566,243 of record NC_087340.1, on the reverse strand, counting down.
CAATGGAGTCTTTGAAACACACAATATTTGAACTCAGAGATCACTTTGATAATAAAATGGCCGAGTTTCAAAAAAATCTTCAAAGTGCTTCCATCCCGGCCACTAGTCCTACTTCCAATATTGCGGCTCAATTCAGTGTCTTCAGAAGTTTTGTTATGGGTGCTCTAGAGGGGCTTCAGTTACAACTTGGGCTTTTGGCTGGCAAGTATGATGAGTTAGAAATGAAATCCCGTAGAAAAATTCTTCTTGTCCACGGCATTCAGGAAAGCAAATCAGAAAAATTGGTGTTAGGTACCGTTAAGATTCTTTCTGAACATCTAAAAATCCCCGAATTGAAAGTGGAAGATATAAGCCGTTGTCACCGTCTCGGCCGCTCCAGCTCTGACAAGCCACGTGCCGTTCTTATCAAATTCCGAGATATTGACCTTAGAAATAAGGTCTGGTTCAGTAAAACCAATTTGAGGAATACTGGTATTACTATATCTGAATTCCTCACTAAAGAACGTCATGAGGTTTCTGTTGCGGCTCGTCAGCGATTCGGGATCACAAAGTGCTGGACTAGGAACGGCACTGTGGTAGTTTTAGAGTCACATGGCACTAAGAAGAGGATTTCTACGATGGCTGAATTAAAGTCCTTAACTTCATCCACCGACATCACAGAGGTAAACACTACTCCTACTGCTTCTACTAGCTGCGGCACCCTGGCATCAAAAGACTTGAAAATCTCCAACATCAGGCCAAAAAGAACCGTCAAAAAGTAATACTTTCTTTTCTTTTGTTTTATGTTATTAATTATCCCTTATCTTTGTGTCATAGTTTTATATTAATTTTGCTTCTGCGGTGTTTGTTTATCTGTTTCATTACGGTTGCAATAATTCTATCCGCTTATCTCTTTATTTATTTATCTTAATTACTTGTCACAATCACATTGTTCGGTGTGTGCATGTTGTGAGATCTCATTCGAATTATAGAGTAATAATAATTAAATCTCAGTACTTCGACTCGCGATATAATTTATCGAACACAATTCTTTTATTTATTTACCGATACCGACATTCATTATAATGATTGTCAAACTCAAAGGTCAAACTGACAAATGAGATTACAAAAACATAGATATATATTTTGTAAATTAATGTAACTTAATTTATTTGTTTTTTATCAATACCTATTTGTTTTCATTTTAAGCACTTGTCATTGTGTTTAAATGTTTAAATGTCATATTGTTTAAATATTCGCTGAATATACCTAACTACTAAGCGAGGAGATTTCATTATTATCTATCCTTTGATTGATTTTTGTGCCTAAATGTTTTTTTTATTTTTTTTTGATGTTTTTGCTATGCTTTGGTGTTGCTGTTTGCACTGTTTTTGTTCTATTTCATGCATTTAACTATGACCAACTTGTGTTAGTGCTGGTAAGTGTAAGTTTTTGTCTGATAAAATTAGCTTTTACGGGTTATATACATTTGTTTAAATATACATATATATTATTTTTAAATATATTTATTATATATATATATTTATATTTATTTAGTATGAGTATTAATAATATTGATCTGAATATTGACTCAGACGATGATAACACTTTTGTATCACTTTCCTCTTCGGCTGACAGTTTTCATAGTACTTACATCCCGCTTTCCTCTTCTCTTGATTCAACCTTCTCTCTTTTCCCAAAAAATTTTAATGTTGTTCATTTGAATGCGCAGAGTATTCCAGCTCACTATCCTGATCTCTTATCTTCCTTTGGCAACTCTAATATTCACGCTATCCTTATCTCCGAAACATTCCTCGAGCCATCTCTTCCTTCTTCCTCCTTCTCATTACCTAACTTTCATCTTATCCGCAATGATCGAACTGGAAAAGGAGGCGGAGGAGTTGCTATTTATTTACGTATCCACATTCCTTTCACTATCCTGAATAAATCCGATTCCCAATACTCTGAATCCGCCGAGCACATACTCATTGAGGTTATATTTGGACACATTAAGGTACTACTCGGTGTTTTTTACAGTCCTTCGCTCCACATAGACTACTTCGACACGTTCGAAAGTCTATTGGAAAATTCCTTGCCTAATGTTAACCATGCTATTATTATGGGCGACTTCAATACCTGCCTTATCAAAAATGACGCTCGTGCCAAGCGCTTATTGAACATAATTAATAGCTCCAATTTAAATTTTCTCCCATCCAATGCCACTCATTACTTTCCCAACTGCATCCCAAGCCAACTTGACCTATCCTTTGTTTCATCCTTGGAGCATGTTGAAATTCACGGACAACTACCTGCTGAAGCCTTTACGTACCATGACCTAATATATCTGTCGTACAAAATACGTCCGCCGAAAGTTAAACCCACTGTGGTCATGCGTCGAAGCTTCAAACATTTTGACAACGAAAAATTTATGCAGGATCTTAGTGCTATCAATTGGGACTCAATTTTAAACGCTTCTACTATCGATGAGAAACTTGAACTTTTTAACTCCTCTCTAAATGATCTCTTCGATAAACATGCTCCTTTCCGTCCCATCAAGCTCAAACACCTACCTGCACCTTGGTTATCTCAGGACATTCGGAAGTTAATGAAGAAGCGTGACAGAGCTAAATCAAAATTTAAATTAAACCCAACTATTGACAACCTCGTGAAATATAAGAGTTTACGTAATCGGTGCCGTAAAGTATGTAGAGATGCTCAACGTAAATATATACAAGATAAGATTGAGAACAGCAATTCTTCTCAGACATGGAAATTCCTACAATCTCTAGGTATTGGACGACAAGCATCCAGGATCCCTCATACTGTTGATCTCAATGCTCTGAACGGATTTTTTGCTAGTACTGTCCTAATGAACAACAGTGATATAATTAGTACTTTAAATCATTTTAGATCCTTGCCTATTCCTAACAGACCCTCTTTTCACTTTTCCCCAATTACTGCTAGTGACGTTAAGGCCAACATCCTTGCAATAAGATCCGATGCCACGGGATGTGATGGAATCAACCGTAGAATGATACTTGCTGTGTTAGATTATGTTCTCCCTATATTATTTCACATTTTCAATTTCTCCCTTGACCATAATGAATTCCCTTCCACTTGGCGTTTAGCTTATATCCTTCCTATTCCCAAAAACAAAAATCCCATATCTTTCTTTCACTTTCGTCCAATATCTATCCTTCCATTTATGTCTAAAGTGTTAGAACGTATTGTCCATCTTCAATTAACAAAGTATCTAGCAGAGTACAATGTACTCTCTGATTTCCAATCAGGATTTCGGAGAGGTCATAGTACTACTACTGCCCTACTTAAAGTATGCGACGATATACGTTTTAACATGGACAACAGACATGTTAGTATCCTGGCATTATTGGACTTCAGTAATGCGTTCAATACGGTTGATTTAGATCTCCTGCTGGCAGTGCTTCGGTCGATTAATATCTCTTCCGATGCATGTGAGTGGTTTCGTAGCTACCTGTTTGGTCGTCAGCAATGTGTACGGATTAATAATAAATTATCCAGCCTCCAATCTCTCTCATCTGGTGTTCCTCAAGGCAGTGTCCTCTCTTCACTTTTATTTTCCATTTTTATTAATACTGTATCCCATCTCCTCTCGTCTTCCTTTCATCTTTATGCTGACGACTTGCAGGTCTACGTTTCTGCTCCCTTAACAGGTATCGGAGGGGCTATTGAGAGGCTGAACCAGGAATTGCATAAAATTTGTACTTGGAGCAAGACGTGCGGGCTTCTTGTAAATCCAGATAAATCGCAGGTCATTATTATTGGCAGCTCCAAACTACTTACTAAAGTTGATTACGCCAACCTACCTGCGATCATCTTTAACAATACGCCTTTGTCACTTAGCAGTTCCGTTAAAAACCTTGGTCTTCTTATCGATAATACATTATCCTGGACTGTGCAAGTTGCTGAAGTCAGTAGAAAAATTTTCGCCACATTTCATTTGTTAAAACGTTGGAAACACTTTCTGCCCATTAAGACTAAAATCACGTTATGTCAAACTCTTCTACTTCCTATTTTGGACTACGCAGATTGTAGTTACACAAACATTACTGAGGACCAACTCAATAAGCTAGAAAGGTTACAGAACGTTTGCATCAAATTCATCTTTGGTCTACGGAAATTTGATCACGTCTCCGAATATCGGGCGCAACTTAAGTGGCTTACTATTCGACATCGTCGCAACTTGCACATGTTATCTCCTCTTTACTCTATCCTCTATAATCCTCTTCTTCCCGCGTATTTGAAGGAACGGTTCTGTTTTGTGGGTACTGACGTCAGCTATCCACGTGAACTGCGGTCACGCTCTGACAACAAACTGTCACTGCCGGTCGCTCATACCCACTTCTATAGCGAATCCTTTACGATGACAGCTGCAAAGCTATGGAATACGCTACCTACCGATATTCGTCAATCTGAGTCAATTTATATATTTAAAAATAGGTTACATAAGTATTATTTATCTATTCAATCTGCGTAAATACTATTTCCTATATTATCATACTATTAGTATTTATTTATTAAGTATTATATTTTATGTACGTAAGTTTTATTTTTATTCTATATGTTTAGTATAACTTTCTGCTATATATATAATTTTATTTATATAATTATTTGGTATATATAATACATATGTATTTATTAAACTTATATATATGTATTTTGTTATATATTATTTGTATTATTTAAAGATTAATTTTTAGTTGTTTAAGAATAAAACATGCTTGTTTGCACCATCCCGTTTCCCACAGACAAATTCTTACTCTAAAGGGTTGTCTGTAAGAGATTGCTTTAAGCAATAAGACCGCCTTTGCACGCTTCTCTTTTTTGTTATATGTTCTTGTAATGTTATGTACACTGTATCTTTTGTCTTTTGTGTGCAATAAAGTGTTTATAAATAAAAAAAAAATAAAAAAATCTAAGAAACTAGAAAGCAAAATGAATTCGAACTTTGTACAGATGGTTGCTCGTTATCATTTGAAAACATTAACTCAGCCAGATCTCTAAAAATAGCTAACTTCTCATCGATTGTGCTATTTTTTACAGTTATTATTTCACTAAAAAAATATATCTAAGAAACTAGAAACCAAAATGAATTCGAACTTTGTACAGATGGTTGCTAGTTCTCATTTGAAAACATTAACTGAGCAAGATCTCTAAAAATTGCTAACTTCTCATCGATTGTGCTATTTTTTACAGTTATTATTTCACTAAAAAAATATATCTAAGAAACTAGAAACCAAAATGAATTCGAACTTTGTACAGATGGTTGCTAGTTCTCATTTGAAAACATTAACTCAGCCAGATCTCTAAAAATTGCTAACTTCTAATCGATTGTGCTATTTTTTACAGTTATTATTTCATTAAAAAAATATATCTAAGAAACTAGAAACCAAAATGAATTCGAACTTTGTACAGATGGTTGCTCGTTATAATTTGAAAACATTAACTCAGCCAGATCTCTAAAAATTGCTAACTTCTCATCGATTGTGCTATTTTTTACAGTTATTATTTCATTAAAAAAATATATCTAAGAAACTAGAAACCAAAATGAATTCGAACTTTGTACAGATGGTTGCTCGTTATCATTTGAAAACATTAACTCAGCCAGATCTCTAAAAATTGCTAACTTCTCATCGATTGTGCGATTTTTTAGTTATTATTTCACTAAAAAAATATATCTAAGAAACTAGAAACCAAAATGAATTCGAACTTTGTACAGATGGTTGCTCGTTATCATTTGAAAACATTAACTGAGCCAGATCTCTCAAAATATGATAACTTCTCATCGATTATGCTATTTTTACAGTTATTTTTTCATTTAAAGAAAATATTTAAGAAACTAGAAACCAAACTGAATTCGAACTTTGTACAGATGGTTGCTCGTTATCATTTGAAAACATTAACTCAGCCAGATCTCTAAAAATTGCTAACTTCTCATCGATTGTGCTATTTTTTACAGTTATTATTTCACTAAAAAAATATATCTAAGAAACTAGAAACCAAAATGAATTCGAACTTTGTACAGATGGTTGCTCGTTATCATTTGAAAACATTAACTCAGCCAGATCTCTAAAAATTGCTAACTTCTCATCGATTGTGCTATTTTTTACAGTTATTATTTCATTCAAAAAATATATCTAGGCGGATAGGTGTAAAATAAGTGAACTCATGTTTTTTAATGCTCTCGTTTTATTTAATTAAATTAATGATAAATATGCTGTGAAAGTCTTGTCACTTACCAGTATTACATTCCTTTAATGACAACAATTATAGTCTACACTAAACGCCTATCGCATTCACAATAAAAATTTTCATAAAATTCTTCCAATTGTTCAAACAATACAACAGCAGCAGAACAATGGAGTCCTTGAAACACACAATATTTGAACTCAGAGATCACTTTGATAATAAAATGGCCGAGTTTCAAAAAAATCTTCCATAGTTAGTATTCAAAGTGCTTCCATCCCGGCCACAAGTCCTACTTCCAATATTGCGGCTCAATTCAGTGTCTTCAGAAGTTTTGTTATGGGTGCTCTAGAGGGGCTTCAGTTACAACTTGGGCTTTTGGCTGGCAAGTATGATGAGTTAGAAATGAAATCCCGTAGAAAAATTCTTCTTGTCCACGGCATTCAGGAAAGCAAATCAGAAAAATTGGTGTCAGGTACCGTTAAGATTCTTTCTGAACATCTAAAAATCCCCGAATTGAAAGTGGAAGATATAAGCCGTTGTCACCGTCTCGGCCGCTCCAGCTCTGACAAGCCACGTGCCGTTCTTATCAAATTCCGAGATATTGACCTTAGAAATAAGGTCTGGTTCAGTAAAACCAATTTGAGGAATACTGGTATTACTATATCTGAATTCCTCACTAAAGAACGTCATGAGGTTTCTGTTGCGGCTCGTCAGCGATTCGGGATCACAAAGTGCTGGACTAGGAACGGCACTGTGGTAGTTTTAGAGTCACATGGCACTAAGAAGAGGATTTCTACGATGGCTGAATTAAAGTCCTTAACTTCATCCACCGACATCACAGAGGTAAACACTACTCCTACTGCTTCTACTAGCTGCGGCACCCTGGCATCAAAAGACTTGAAAATCTCCAACATCAGGCCAAAAAGAACCGTCAAAAAGTAATACTTTCTTTTCTTTTGTTTTATGTTATTAATTATCCCTTATCTTTGTGTCATAGTTTTATATTAATTTTGCTTCTGCGGTGTTTGTTTATCTGTTTCATTACGGTTGCAATAATTCTATCCGCTTATCTCTTTAATTCAATTCAATTCTTAGTTTAATGGCTTTTAGTTGTGCCGACAGGGCACAGATTATTTCGCCAATGTCACGTAGGATGGAGAAGACACGAATGAGATTGATCGGTATGGGTGAGATAACAAACTCAATTAAATTTTAAAGCCAAGTATAGTAGTAGTAATTTCCTTGTTAATCCGTAACCTAGAACAACACAAACATTAAGGGTTAATAATAGGATAAATTACAAATAATTGTTAGTATTCTAAACTATATATAATAAGATATATCACTCAATTGGACTATTCACAACTTAATTTTATTACATTTAATATATTTACACAAAAAAGAACAAAATGGACTAAACATAAACGTCAACAAACATTCAACATTTATAGGACGAGGAACTTTAGGAGGGAGAACGTCGTAAATGGGATGAAGAAGTTTAGGACAAAGGAACAGGATGTGGGTAGCGGAACCTTCGTCTAGGCCACATTCACACAGCGAGTGATCTCGAACTCTTATCTTTGCTAGGTGGGTAGGTGTGCAAGAATGGCCGAGGCGTAACCGACAGATAGTGGATGTGACCCAACGGTCAGCGTGCCTGTGAAGTGAAAACCAAGGTCGCCTCGGAATTTCAGGTTGTAACGCCGAATAATACTTACCTTTAACCGATTTTGATGAAATCCAAAAAGCATTCCAGGATTTAACCATTTGAGCTTTCGCAAGAGTGAGCAGGTCTCGAGAGGAATTGACAAAATGCTCAGATGAACCAGATTGGATGGCAATCTTAGCATATGAGTCAGCCATCTCATTTCCAATAATACCGGAATGACTTGGAATCCAGACCAGCTAAACCTGAAGGCCTTGTTGGTGACAGGACAACAGAGCCTCTCTGATCTTAAAAACGATAGAAAGTCTTAATTTGCTACGAAAAGGATTTTCTTTAATGGCCAACAGACAGCTTAATGAGTCACATAAAATAACTGATTGTTGTATGTTGTGTAACTGGGCATACATAATAGCTTCCAGTAAAGCAATGGCCTCACCGGAAAATATAGAGGTTTCAGGGGGGCATTTAAATAAAAGGGCTATTTTATATTTAGGTATCCAACAAGCTGCGCCAACGCAGCCGGTCGGTGAGAGTTTAGAGGCATCAGTATATATAGGGAGGTGATTTGGCCAATTTTGATGAAACATTTTTTGAAATTGGACACTAGTATCAGGGGAACCTTTTATATGACCAAGGTTTGTAATAACGGGGGTATTATAAATAAGAGCTTTAAAGGAGGTGGAAAAAAGAGGATTAGAGGGAAAAGTGGTAAGGGGATGAGGGAGGTTGGTATACTTGAGGAAACTGTTTAATAGGAATGAGGATTTCGGTCTGTCTGGGTTGTAAAGGTGGGATAATTTGTTTAATCGGGCCAATAGAGGATGGGAAGATAGCTGTAACAATTTGATGATAAAGCGGTCACATAAGTATGCCTCCTTATATGTAGAGGAGGGTCAACACACTCAACCTGCAGAGCATTAGTAGGAGTGGATTTCATCGCACCCAAGATTATGCGCAAACATTTAAATTGAATTTTGTTTAATTTTTCTGAAGCTGATTTATTGAATGGATCTAGAACAAACAGTCCATAGTCCAAATGACTACGAACTATTGCGTTATAGATCAGCTTCAATGTATAAGGGTGAGCTCCCCACCAAACTCCAGATACTGCTCTAAGGGCATTAATTGATTTTTCACATTTCTTGGCTAAATAGTCAGAGTGTGAAATTCCGTTCAGTCGGTGATCGAGAATAATACCAAGAAATTTTGTTTTGTCTACAAAGTTAATGCACTGACCCTCATAAAACAAATTAAAGGTAGGTATACGTCTTTTTTTAGTAAATACCACTGCTTGACTTTTGGCTATCGATAGCGATAAGCCATGGTCAGAGAGCCATTGGGATAGGTAATGCAAAGCAGAGTTTAATCGAAATGTTAAATTTTCAATGGAGCTAGATCTATAATACAAAACAGTGTCATCAGCATACTGGAGAATGTTACAAAAATTGTTAACAGACAAATCGAGATCATGGGTGTATATGTTGTAAAGCAGAGGACTGAGCCTTGAGGAAGACCTTTCCAGACAAGTCTGGGGGGAAGAGAGAGATGTTGGTGTCTAACCGTTATTGATCTGCAAGTTAACAGATTACATATGAGATGAACTATCCTCGGTGGAATACTCAGCTGTTGCATTTTCTGCCTGAGTAACGGAAGAAGTACATTATCATATGCAGAAGATATATCTAGAAAGATTCCCACAAGGTACTCTCCTTTAGCAAAGGCAATTCGAATGTCTGTTGTGAGTATGCTTAGATTATCAATGGTGCTCAACCCCTTCCGAAAGCCAAATTGGGAGGGAGCAAGTATATTTCTGCTTTCCATTAACCATTCCAGGCGGTTCTTCAACAGATGTTCAGTGATCTTTGCCAAAGTTGATGATAAAGCTATCGGTCTATATGAGTTGCAATCCGAAGGGTTCTTACCCGGTTTAAGGATCGGGATAACAATTTGTGTCTTCCAAGATTGCGGAACGATTCCTTTGATAAAAACCGAGTTAATTATGTTTAAAAAACATTTTTTCGCTTTATCATTTAATTTACAAATAAAAGAGTAAGGAACGCCGTCTTCCCCAGGAGTACAATCTGATAAACCATTTAACGCACATTGAAGTTCGGAAAAAGAAAAGGGGGCATCCATTTCATCCAAAGTGGATGTGGATGCTGGCGTAGAATTTAGAAAACTGTCCTCATAAGGAACAAATGGGGGGGCAAGCTTATCAGCGAAATTGTTAAGCCACTCAGAAGGAGTATTTGAGGAAGGGTCAACAGAATTAAGGCATCGGCGGAATTTTTTAAGTTGGGACCAGACTACAGAGGAAGAGGAACGAGGACTCAGGGATTCACAGAAATGAATCCAACTAACTTTTTTCTTTTTAGAAATTAATTGTTTAAATTTGGCGTCGATTTTCTGATACTTACAAAAGTTATCCAAAGACATACACAATGAGTATAATGCTTCAGCCTCTAGTCTCTGTTCAGATAATCGTTTGCATTCCTCATCCCACCAGGGGGTGGAAAGCAAATGATTTTTTGAGGTGTGTTTTTTAGGGAAGTGGAGATTAGCTGCAGTTAAAATACCATTAAGGAAAAGATCATAGCAAAGAATTACATTTCCATAGTCTTGTGAAACAAAGAGGGTGTCGATCATGGAATCAACAGACTCAGCATATGCAGACCAGTTAGCATTTTTTAATTTGAATTTTAATAAGGGATTTGGATTGATATGGGCAATGGATCGGTGATTTAAAGAAAGGAGGATAGGAAAGTGATCACTGCCAAAAGAGGATGAGAAGACATTCCAGGATATTTGAGAAGCAAGGACTGGAGAAGTTAAGGATAAGTCTACAGCGGATTTTGGGTTTTGGTTAGGATATACTCTACGTGTTGGTGAGCCATTATTGAGAATGCAGAGGTTTGCATCATTAAATATGTCCATCAACAAGAGAGCAAATGGGTCACAGAAATGTGAACCCCAGGCGGTGTGATGGGCGTTAAAATCCCCCATGACTAGGATAGGACTAGGGAGAGAGGAAATGATGGCAGATATATCAGGAATTAAAGCTGGATTAGGATGAGGAATATACAGGGAAAGAAAAGAGATGTTAAGGGCTCTAACAGCAACAGCATTAATATGCTGGCTGGGAAGGGATAAAGGAATTTGGGAGAAGGGAAGAAAGTGCCGAACGAAAATGGCACTCCCAGCATAACCATCACTTCTGTCATCCCTCAAACAGGAGAAGCCTGGGACCCGGAATCGGGATCCAGGGATCAACCATGTTTCAGAGATGGCAATAATGACAGGTTTATGGAGGTTTATTAGAGAGAGGAGTTCATGTTTTTTAGGCCGGACGCTTTTGCAGTTCCATTGAAGGAAGCTGATTGGGGCCATTGTGAAGGATGGAGAATAACTGACATAAGTCTTGAGCAACGTTGGACGGTAAGGGGATATCATTACATGTTGAGATAATACTAAGAAGTATCTTAGTTAGCATTTCTAAGAAGTTGGGATTGTTATTAAGAGGGTTAGGAGTGTTTTGGTTGAGAGCACAACCGTTAGGAGCAGTAGAGGGACAATTACTAACGATCGATTGATGGGCCTGTTTATCATACCCTTTCCCAAGAGGTGATCTTGGGCGAGGAGTACTGATAACAGTCTTCCGATAGGACCTGATAGTTGAAGGGATAGGTTGACTAGGGAGAATTGGAGAATATGTGGGAGGGGTAAACATCTCCTTTGCAATCTCTGCATAGGATCTACGTACAGGAGGGAACCGAGAGGATGCTTCAATGTATGAAATGTTGTCCTGAGACATAACAATTTTGATCGATTGTTGGCGAGAAAACTCTGGACAATCCTTGTCTGTTGTAAAATGGTTACCAGAGCAATGTAAGCAAGTGGCGTTATCCTTACTTACACTACAAGACTCACCTGTGTGGGATTTGGAGCACTTAAAACACCTAGGTTGAGATCGACACTGAGTTTTAATATGACCATAACGGCAGCAATTAAGGCATTGGATAGTGGGAAGTTTATAAGTTTCTACTGGAAGGGACGTATGGTAGGAATACACTTTTGAAGGAAGTATTTGACCTCTCAATGTAATTACAACAGATTGGGTAGGAACCCATGTAGTTACACTGTCAGCAATTGTCTTTCTATTCAGGCGTCTTATTTTCATAACTTCACCACATCCAGTGGGAAGCTCAAGTGACATTGCCAGTTCTTCCATCGACCAGTCCACGGGAATACCCTTAATCAATCCCATTCTAGTTACATTAAAAGTCGGTACAGTAGCTTTATACTTGCACATTTCAACAATAGGATTAACTAGAAAGGTGTTTGCTGCTTGAGCTGTTGAAAATTCAATTGAAATTTTGTTACGGCCTATGTTCTTAACACCATCGTTAATAATACTCTTAATTTTATGAGTGTGCAGGAATTGTCCGAATTTAATTGCCCGTATAGTAGTTCCTGAAGCTGGGTCAGATACTTCCCGGGACACATGAACGATGAAAGGACCCTTGTCATCGTCGGAATACATTTTAGGGCCTTCAGAGAAGGATGGATGAGTGTAAATCGTTTGTATTGAGGGATTTGCTGAACTAGGATTAATTATGGTTTTTTTGACATTGGAATCGGAATTAATGGAATCATTACCGAGGCGTTTTCGGGAAACAGGTACAGAGGGAGGAGATAGAGTATCGGGAACAGGCTCTATTGAGCCACCTGGATCAGGGGGATCAGGAGGAGGATCAACCTCCATTATAAAACTTAGAAGCTAAAAAATATTAAAACACGTTAAATACTCACAAGATTTACAAATATTACTAACACCACTTAACCCAACTACAAACTAAAGCACTATTAATAATAAAATATACTACAAAACAAAACGAAAACACTCAAAATCTCTTAACACGTGTGTTAACCAACGCTAACGCAAGCGAAACTCTGAATTGAAGATGCTTATCTCTTTATTTATTTATCTTAGTTACTTGTCACAATCACATTGTTCGGTGTGTGCATGTTGTGAGATCTCATTCGAATTATAGAGTAATAATAATTAAATCTCAGTACTTCGACTCGCGATATAATTTATCGAACACAATTATTTTATTTATTTACCGATACCGACATTCATTATAATGATTGTCAAACTCAAAGGTCAAACTGACAAATGAGATTACAGAGTAAACAAATATTGAGCCATAAACAAAAGCGTTCCGCTTTAAGCAGAAATATGGATACCATATATCTACTGTTATTTCTTGATAAAACATAGATATATATTTTGTAAATTAATGTAACTTAATTTATTTGTTTTTTATCAATACCTATTTGTTTTCATTTTAAGCACTTGTCATTGTGTTTAAATGTTTAAATGTCATATTGTTTAAATATTCGCTGAATATACCTAACTACTAAGCGAGGAGATTTCATTATTATCTATCCTTTGATTGATTTTTGTGCCTAAATGTTTTTTTTATTTTTTTTTGATGTTTTTGCTATGCTTTGGTGTTGCTGTTTGCACTGTTTTTGTTCTATTTCATGCATTTAACTATGACCAACTTGTGTTAGTGCTGGTAAGTGTAAGTTTTTGTCTGATAAAATTAGCTTTTACGGGTTATATACATTTGTTTAAATATACATATATATTATTTTTAAATATATTTATTATATATATATATTTATATTTATTTAGTATGAGTATTAATAATATTGATCTGAATATTGACTCAGACGATGATAACACTTTTGTATCACTTTCCTCTTCGGCTGACAGTTTTCATAGTACTTACATCCCGCTTTCCTCTTCTCTTGATTCAACCTTCTCTCTTTTCCCAAAAAATTTTAATGTTGTTCATTTGAATGCGCAGAGTATTCCAGCTCACTATCCTGATCTCTTATCTTCCTTTGGCAACTCTAATATTCACGCTATCCTTATCTCCGAAACATTCCTCGAGCCATCTCTTCCTTCTTCCTCCTTCTCATTACCTAACTTTCATCTTATCCGCAATGATCGAACTGGAAAAGGAGGCGGAGGAGTTGCTATTTATTTACGTAACCACATTCCTTTCACTATCCTGAATAAATCCGATTCCCAATACTCTGAATCCGCCGAGCACATACTCATTGAGGTTATATTTGGACACATTAAGGTACTACTCGGTGTTTTTTACAGTCCTTCGCTCCACATAGACTACTTCGACACGTTCGAAAGTCTATTGGAAAATTCCTTGCCTAATGTTAACCATGCTATTATTATGGGCGACTTCAATACCTGCCTTATCAAAAATGACGCTCGTGCCAAGCGCTTATTGAACATAATTAATAGCTCCAATTTAAATTTTCTCCCATCCAATGCCACTCATTACTTTCCCAACTGCATCCCAAGCCAACTTGACCTATCCTTTGTTTCATCCTTGGAGCATGTTGAAATTCACGGACAACTACCTGCTGAAGCCTTTACGTACCATGACCTAATATATCTGTCGTACAAAATACGTCCGCCGAAAGTTAAACCCACTGTGGTCATGCGTCGAAGCTTCAAACATTTTGACAACGAAAAATTTATGCAGGATCTTAGTGCTATCAATTGGGACTCAATTTTAAACGCTTCTACTATCGATGAGAAACTTGAACTTTTTAACTCCTCTCTAAATGATCTCTTCGATAAACATGCTCCTTTCCGTCCCATCAAGCTCAAACACCTACCTGCACCTTGGTTATCTCAGGACATTCGGAAGTTAATGAAGAAGCGTGACAGAGCTAAATCAAAATTTAAATTAAACCCAACTATTGACAACCTCGTGAAATATAAGAGTTTACGTAATCGGTGCCGTAAAGTATGTAGAGATGCTCAACGTAAATATATACAAGATAAGATTGAGAACAGCAATTCTTCTCAGACATGGAAATTCCTACAATCTCTAGGTATTGGACGACAAGCATCCAGGATCCCTCATACTGTTGATCTCAATGCTCTGAACGGATTTTTTGCTAGTACTGTCCTAATGAACAACAGTGATATAATTAGTACTTTAAATCATTTTAGATCCTTGCCTATTCCTAACAGACCCTCTTTTCACTTTTCCCCAATTACTGCTAGTGACGTTAAGGCCAACATCCTTGCAATAAGATCCGATGCCACGGGATGTGATGGAATCAACCGTAGAATGATACTTGCTGTGTTAGATTATGTTCTCCCTATATTATTTCACATTTTCAATTTCTCCCTTGACCATAATGAATTCCCTTCCACTTGGCGTTTAGCTTATATCCTTCCTATTCCCAAAAACAAAAATCCCATATCTTTCTTTCACTTTCGTCCAATATCTATCCTTCCATTTATGTCTAAAGTGTTAGAACGTATTGTCCATCTTCAATTAACAAAGTATCTAGCAGAGTACAATGTACTCTCTGATTTCCAATCAGGATTTCGGAGAGGTCATAGTACTACTACTGCCCTACTTAAAGTATGCGACGATATACGTTTTAACATGGACAACAGACATGTTAGTATCCTGGCATTATTGGACTTCAGTAATGCGTTCAATACGGTTGATTTAGATCTCCTGCTGGCAGTGCTTCGGTCGATTAATATCTCTTCCGATGCATGTGAGTGGTTTCGTAGCTACCTGTTTGGTCGTCAGCAATGTGTACGGATTAATAATAAATTATCCAGCCTCCAATCTCTCTCATCTGGTGTTCCTCAAGGCAGTGTCCTCTCTTCACTTTTATTTTCCATTTTTATTAATACTGTATCCCATCTCCTCTCGTCTTCCTTTCATCTTTATGCTGACGACTTGCAGGTCTACGTTTCTGCTCCCTTAACAGGTATCGGAGGGGCTATTGAGAGGCTGAACCAGGAATTGCATAAAATTTGTACTTGGAGCAAGACGTGCGGGCTTCTTGTAAATCCAGATAAATCGCAGGTCATTATTATTGGCAGCTCCAAACTACTTACTAAAGTTGATTACGCCAACCTACCTGCGATCATCTTTAACAATACGCCTTTGTCACTTAGCAGTTCCGTTAAAAACCTTGGTCTTCTTATCGATAATACATTATCCTGGACTGTGCAAGTTGCTGAAGTCAGTAGAAAAGTTTTCGCCACATTTCATTTGTTAAAACGTTGGAAACACTTTCTGCCCATTAAGACTAAAATCACGTTATGTCAAACTCTTCTACTTCCTATTTTGGACTACGCAGATTGTAGTTACACAAACATTACTGAGGACCAACTCAATAAGCTAGAAAGGTTACAGAACGTTTGCATCAAATTCATCTTTGGTCTACGGAAATTTGATCACGTCTCCGAATATCGGGCGCAACTTAAGTGGCTTACTATTCGACATCGTCGCAACTTGCACATGTTATCTCCTCTTTACTCTATCCTCTATAATCCTCTTCTTCCCGCGTATTTGAAGGAACGGTTCTGTTTTGTGGGTACTGACGTCAGCTATCCACGTGAACTGCGGTCACGCTCTGACAACAAACTGTCACTGCCGGTCGCTCATACCCACTTCTATAGCGAATCCTTTACGATGACAGCTGCAAAGCTATGGAATACGCTACCTACCGATATTCGTCAATCTGAGTCAATTTATATATTTAAAAATAGGTTACATAAGTATTATTTATCTATTCAATCTGCGTAAATACTATTTCCTATATTATCATACTATTAGTATTTATTTATTAAGTATTATATTTTATGTACGTAAGTTTTATTTTTATTCTATATGTTTAGTATAACTTTCTGCTATATATATAATTTTATTTATATAATTATTTGGTATATATAATACATATGTATTTATTAAACTTATATATATGTATTTTGTTATATATTATTTGTATTATTTAAAGATTAATTTTTAGTTGTTTAAGAATAAAACATGCTTGTTTGCACCATCCCGTTTCCCACAGACAAATTCTTACTCTAAAGGGTTGTCTGTAAGAGATTGCTTTAAGCAATAAGACCGCCTTTGCACGCTTCTCTTTTTTGTTATATGTTCTTGTAATGTTATGTACACTGTATCTTTTGTCTTTTGTGTGCAATAAAGTGTTTATAAATAAAAAAAAAATAAAAAAATCTAAGAAACTAGAAAGCAAAATGAATTCGAACTTTGTACAGATGGTTGCTCGTTATCATTTGAAAACATTAACTCAGCCAGATCTCTAAAAATAGCTAACTTCTCATCGATTGTGCTATTTTTTACAGTTATTATTTCACTAAAAAAATATATCTAAGAAACTAGAAACCAAAATGAATTCGAACTTTGTACAGATGGTTGCTAGTTCTCATTTGAAAACATTAACTGAGCAAGATCTCTAAAAATTGCTAACTTCTCATCGATTGTGCTATTTTTTACAGTTATTATTTCACTAAAAAAATATATCTAAGAAACTAGAAACCAAAATGAATTCGAACTTTGTACAGATGGTTGCTAGTTCTCATTTGAAAACATTAACTCAGCCAGATCTCTAAAAATTGCTAACTTCTAATCGATTGTGCTATTTTTTACAGTTATTATTTCATTAAAAAAATATATCTAAGAAACTAGAAACCAAAATGAATTCGAACTTTGTACAGATGGTTGCTCGTTATAATTTGAAAACATTAACTCAGCCAGATCTCTAAAAATTGCTAACTTCTCATCGATTGTGCTATTTTTTACAGTTATTATTTCATTAAAAAAATATATCTAAGAAACTAGAAACCAAAATGAATTCGAACTTTGTACAGATGGTTGCTCGTTATCATTTGAAAACATTAACTCAGCCAGATCTCTAAAAATTGCTAACTTCTCATCGATTGTGCGATTTTTTAGTTATTATTTCACTAAAAAAATATATCTAAGAAACTAGAAACCAAAATGAATTCGAACTTTGTACAGATGGTTGCTCGTTATCATTTGAAAACATTAACTGAGCCAGATCTCTCAAAATATGATAACTTCTCATCGATTATGCTATTTTTACAGTTATTTTTTCATTTAAAGAAAATATTTAAGAAACTAGAAACCAAACTGAATTCGAACTTTGTACAGATGGTTGCTCGTTATCATTTGAAAACATTAACTCAGCCAGATCTCTAAAAATTGCTAACTTCTCATCGATTGTGCTATTTTTTACAGTTATTATTTCACTAAAAAAATATATCTAAGAAACTAGAAACCAAAATGAATTCGAACTTTGTACAGATGGTTGCTCGTTATCATTTGAAAACATTAACTCAGCCAGATCTCTAAAAATTGCTAACTTCTCATCGATTGTGCTATTTTTTACAGTTATTATTTCATTCAAAAAATATATCTAGGCGGATAGGTGTAAAATAAGTGAACTCATGTTTTTTAATGCTCTCGTTTTATTTAATTAAATTAATGATAAATATGCTGTGAAAGTCTTGTCACTTACCAGTATTACATTCCTTTAATGACAACAATTATAGTCTACACTAAACGCCTATCGCATTCACAATAAAAATTTTCATAAAATTCTTCCAATTGTTCAAACAATACAACAGCAGCAGAACAATGGAGTCCTTGAAACACACAATATTTGAACTCAGAGATCACTTTGATAATAAAATGGCCGAGTTTCAAAAAAATCTTCCATAGTTAGTATTCAAAGTGCTTCCATCCCGGCCACAAGTCCTACTTCCAATATTGCGGCTCAATTCAGTGTCTTCAGAAGTTTTGTTATGGGTGCTCTAGAGGGGCTTCAGTTACAACTTGGGCTTTTGGCTGGCAAGTATGATGAGTTAGAAATGAAATCCCGTAGAAAAATTCTTCTTGTCCACGGCATTCAGGAAAGCAAATCAGAAAAATTGGTGTCAGGTACCGTTAAGATTCTTTCTGAACATCTAAAAATCCCCGAATTGAAAGTGGAAGATATAAGCCGTTGTCACCGTCTCGGCCGCTCCAGCTCTGACAAGCCACGTGCCGTTCTTATCAAATTCCGAGATATTGACCTTAGAAATAAGGTCTGGTTCAGTAAAACCAATTTGAGGAATACTGGTATTACTATATCTGAATTCCTCACTAAAGAACGTCATGAGGTTTCTGTTGCGGCTCGTCAGCGATTCGGGATCACAAAGTGCTGGACTAGGAACGGCACTGTGGTAGTTTTAGAGTCACATGGCACTAAGAAGAGGATTTCTACGATGGCTGAATTAAAGTCCTTAACTTCATCCACCGACATCACAGAGGTAAACACTACTCCTACTGCTTCTACTAGCTGCGGCACCCTGGCATCAAAAGACTTGAAAATCTCCAACATCAGGCCAAAAAGAACCGTCAAAAAGTAATACTTTCTTTTCTTTTGTTTTATGTTATTAATTATCCCTTATCTTTGTGTCATAGTTTTATATTAATTTTGCTTCTGCGGTGTTTGTTTATCTGTTTCATTACGGTTGCAATAATTCTATCCGCTTATCTCTTTAATTCAATTCAATTCTTAGTTTAATGGCTTTTAGTTGTGCCGACAGGGCACAGATTATTTCGCCAATGTCACGTAGGATGGAGAAGACACGAATGAGATTGATCGGTATGGGTGAGATAACAAACTCAATTAAATTTTAAAGCCAAGTATAGTAGTAGTAATTTCCTTGTTAATCCGTAACCTAGAACAACACAAACATTAAGGGTTAATAATAGGATAAATTACAAATAATTGTTAGTATTCTAAACTATATATAATAAGATATATCACTCAATTGGACTATTCACAACTTAATTTTATTACATTTAATATATTTACACAAAAAAGAACAAAATGGACTAAACATAAACGTCAACAAACATTCAACATTTATAGGACGAGGAACTTTAGGAGGGAGAACGTCGTAAATGGGATGAAGAAGTTTAGGACAAAGGAACAGGATGTGGGTAGCGGAACCTTCGTCTAGGCCACATTCACACAGCGAGTGATCTCGAACTCTTATCTTTGCTAGGTGGGTAGGTGTGCAAGAATGGCCGAGGCGTAACCGACAGATAGTGGATGTGACCCAACGGTCAGCGTGCCTGTGAAGTGAAAACCAAGGTCGCCTCGGAATTTCAGGTTGTAACGCCGAATAATACTTACCTTTAACCGATTTTGATGAAATCCAAAAAGCATTCCAGGATTTAACCATTTGAGCTTTCGCAAGAGTGAGCAGGTCTCGAGAGGAATTGACAAAATGCTCAGATGAACCAGATTGGATGGCAATCTTAGCATATGAGTCAGCCATCTCATTTCCAATAATACCGGAATGACTTGGAATCCAGACCAGCTAAACCTGAAGGCCTTGTTGGTGACAGGACAACAGAGCCTCTCTGATCTTAAAAACGATAGAAAGTCTTAATTTGCTACGAAAAGGATTTTCTTTAATGGCCAACAGACAGCTTAATGAGTCACATAAAATAACTGATTGTTGTATGTTGTGTAACTGGGCATACATAATAGCTTCCAGTAAAGCAATGGCCTCACCGGAAAATATAGAGGTTTCAGGGGGGCATTTAAATAAAAGGGCTATTTTATATTTAGGTATCCAACAAGCTGCGCCAACGCAGCCGGTCGGTGAGAGTTTAGAGGCATCAGTATATATAGGGAGGTGATTTGGCCAATTTTGATGAAACATTTTTTGAAATTGGACACTAGTATCAGGGGAACCTTTTATATGACCAAGGTTTGTAATAACGGGGGTATTATAAATAAGAGCTTTAAAGGAGGTGGAAAAAAGAGGATTAGAGGGAAAAGTGGTAAGGGGATGAGGGAGGTTGGTATACTTGAGGAAACTGTTTAATAGGAATGAGGATTTCGGTCTGTCTGGGTTGTAAAGGTGGGATAATTTGTTTAATCGGGCCAATAGAGGATGGGAAGATAGCTGTAACAATTTGATGATAAAGCGGTCACATAAGTATGCCTCCTTATATGTAGAGGAGGGTCAACACACTCAACCTGCAGAGCATTAGTAGGAGTGGATTTCATCGCACCCAAGATTATGCGCAAACATTTAAATTGAATTTTGTTTAATTTTTCTGAAGCTGATTTATTGAATGGATCTAGAACAAACAGTCCATAGTCCAAATGACTACGAACTATTGCGTTATAGATCAGCTTCAATGTATAAGGGTGAGCTCCCCACCAAACTCCAGATACTGCTCTAAGGGCATTAATTGATTTTTCACATTTCTTGGCTAAATAGTCAGAGTGTGAAATTCCGTTCAGTCGGTGATCGAGAATAATACCAAGAAATTTTGTTTTGTCTACAAAGTTAATGCACTGACCCTCATAAAACAAATTAAAGGTAGGTATACGTCTTTTTTTAGTAAATACCACTGCTTGACTTTTGGCTATCGATAGCGATAAGCCATGGTCAGAGAGCCATTGGGATAGGTAATGCAAAGCAGAGTTTAATCGAAATGTTAAATTTTCAATGGAGCTAGATCTATAATACAAAACAGTGTCATCAGCATACTGGAGAATGTTACAAAAATTGTTAACAGACAAATCGAGATCATGGGTGTATATGTTGTAAAGCAGAGGACTGAGCCTTGAGGAAGACCTTTCCAGACAAGTCTGGGGGGAAGAGAGAGATGTTGGTGTCTAACCGTTATTGATCTGCAAGTTAACAGATTACATATGAGATGAACTATCCTCGGTGGAATACTCAGCTGTTGCATTTTCTGCCTGAGTAACGGAAGAAGTACATTATCATATGCAGAAGATATATCTAGAAAGATTCCCACAAGGTACTCTCCTTTAGCAAAGGCAATTCGAATGTCTGTTGTGAGTATGCTTAGATTATCAATGGTGCTCAACCCCTTCCGAAAGCCAAATTGGGAGGGAGCAAGTATATTTCTGCTTTCCATTAACCATTCCAGGCGGTTCTTCAACAGATGTTCAGTGATCTTTGCCAAAGTTGATGATAAAGCTATCGGTCTATATGAGTTGCAATCCGAAGGGTTCTTACCCGGTTTAAGGATCGGGATAACAATTTGTGTCTTCCAAGATTGCGGAACGATTCCTTTGATAAAAACCGAGTTAATTATGTTTAAAAAACATTTTTTCGCTTTATCATTTAATTTACAAATAAAAGAGTAAGGAACGCCGTCTTCCCCAGGAGTACAATCTGATAAACCATTTAACGCACATTGAAGTTCGGAAAAAGAAAAGGGGGCATCCATTTCATCCAAAGTGGATGTGGATGCTGGCGTAGAATTTAGAAAACTGTCCTCATAAGGAACAAATGGGGGGGCAAGCTTATCAGCGAAATTGTTAAGCCACTCAGAAGGAGTATTTGAGGAAGGGTCAACAGAATTAAGGCATCGGCGGAATTTTTTAAGTTGGGACCAGACTACAGAGGAAGAGGAACGAGGACTCAGGGATTCACAGAAATGAATCCAACTAACTTTTTTCTTTTTAGAAATTAATTGTTTAAATTTGGCGTCGATTTTCTGATACTTACAAAAGTTATCCAAAGACATACACAATGAGTATAATGCTTCAGCCTCTAGTCTCTGTTCAGATAATCGTTTGCATTCCTCATCCCACCAGGGGGTGGAAAGCAAATGATTTTTTGAGGTGTGTTTTTTAGGGAAGTGGAGATTAGCTGCAGTTAAAATACCATTAAGGAAAAGATCATAGCAAAGAATTACATTTCCATAGTCTTGTGAAACAAAGAGGGTGTCGATCATGGAATCAACAGACTCAGCATATGCAGACCAGTTAGCATTTTTTAATTTGAATTTTAATAAGGGATTTGGATTGATATGGGCAATGGATCGGTGATTTAAAGAAAGGAGGATAGGAAAGTGATCACTGCCAAAAGAGGATGAGAGGACATTCCAGGATATTTGAGAAGCAAGGACTGGAGAAGTTAAGGATAAGTCTACAGCGGATTTTGGGTTTTGGTTAGGATATACTCTACGTGTTGGTGAGCCATTATTGAGAATGCAGAGGTTTGCATCATTAAATATGTCCATCAACAAGAGAGCAAATGGGTCACAGAAATGTGAACCCCAGGCGGTGTGATGGGCGTTAAAATCCCCCATGACTAGGATAGGACTAGGGAGAGAGGAAATGATGGCAGATATATCAGGAATTAAAGCTGGATTAGGATGAGGAATATACAGGGAAAGAAAAGAGATGTTAAGGGCTCTAACAGCAACAGCATTAATATGCTGGCTGGGAAGGGATAAAGGAATTTGGGAGAAGGGAAGAAAGTGCCGAACGAAAATGGCACTCCCAGCATAACCATCACTTCTGTCATCCCTCAAACAGGAGAAGCCTGGGACCCGGAATCGGGATCCAGGGATCAACCATGTTTCAGAGATGGCAATAATGACAGGTTTATGGAGGTTTATTAGAGAGAGGAGTTCATGTTTTTTAGGCCGGACGCTTTTGCAGTTCCATTGAAGGAAGCTGATTGGGGCCATTGTGAAGGATGGAGAATAACTGACATAAGTCTTGAGCAACGTTGGACGGTAAGGGGATATCATTACATGTTGAGATAATACTAAGAAGTATCTTAGTTAGCATTTCTAAGAAGTTGGGATTGTTATTAAGAGGGTTAGGAGTGTTTTGGTTGAGAGCACAACCGTTAGGAGCAGTAGAGGGACAATTACTAACGATCGATTGATGGGCCTGTTTATCATACCCTTTCCCAAGAGGTGATCTTGGGCGAGGAGTACTGATAACAGTCTTCCGATAGGACCTGGTAGTTGAAGGGATAGGTTGACTAGGGAGAATTGGAGAATATGTGGGAGGGGTAAACATCTCCTTTGCAATCTCTGCATAGGATCTACGTACAGGAGGGAACCGAGAGGATGCTTCAATGTATGAAATGTTGTCCTGAGACATAACAATTTTGATCGATTGTTGGCGAGAAAACTCTGGACAATCCTTGTCTGTTGTAAAATGGTTACCAGAGCAATGTAAGCAAGTGGCGTTATCCTTACTTACACTACAAGACTCACCTGTGTGGGATTTGGAGCACTTAAAACACCTAGGTTGAGATCGACACTGAGTTTTAATATGACCATAACGGCAGCAATTAAGGCATTGGATAGTGGGAAGTTTATAAGTTTCTACTGGAAGGGACGTATGGTAGGAATACACTTTTGAAGGAAGTATTTGACCTCTCAATGTAATTACAACAGATTGGGTAGGAACCCATGTAGTTACACTGTCAGCAATTGTCTTTCTATTCAGGCGTCTTATTTTCATAACTTCACCACATCCAGTGGGAAGCTCAAGTGACATTGCCAGTTCTTCCATCGACCAGTCCACGGGAATACCCTTAATCAATCCCATTCTAGTTACATTAAAAGTCGGTACAGTAGCTTTATACTTGCACATTTCAACAATAGGATTAACTAGAAAGGTGTTTGCTGCTTGAGCTGTTGAAAATTCAATTGAAATTTTGTTACGGCCTATGTTCTTAACACCATCGTTAATAATACTCTTAATTTTATGAGTGTGCAGGAATTGTCCGAATTTAATTGCCCGTATAGTAGTTCCTGAAGCTGGGTCAGATACTTCCCGGGACACATGAACGATGAAAGGACCCTTGTCATCGTCGGAATACATTTTAGGGCCTTCAGAGAAGGATGGATGAGTGTAAATCGTTTGTATTGAGGGATTTGCTGAACTAGGATTAATTATGGTTTTTTTGACATTGGAATCGGAATTAATGGAATCATTACCGAGGCGTTTTCGGGAAACAGGTACAGAGGGAGGAGATAGAGTATCGGGAACAGGCTCTATTGAGCCACCTGGATCAGGGGGATCAGGAGGAGGATCAACCTCCATTATAAAACTTAGAAGCTAAAAAATATTAAAACACGTTAAATACTCACAAGATTTACAAATATTACTAACACCACTTAACCCAACTACAAACTAAAGCACTATTAATAATAAAATATACTACAAAACAAAACGAAAACACTCAAAATCTCTTAACACGTGTGTTAACCAACGCTAACGCAAGCGAAACTCTGAATTGAAGATGCTTATCTCTTTATTTATTTATCTTAGTTACTTGTCACAATCACATTGTTCGGTGTGTGCATGTTGTGAGATCTCATTCGAATTATAGAGTAATAATAATTAAATCTCAGTACTTCGACTCGCGATATAATTTATCGAACACAATTATTTTATTTATTTACCGATACCGACATTCATTATAATGATTGTCAAACTCAAAGGTCAAACTGACAAATGAGATTACAGAGTAAACAAATATTGAGCCATAAACAAAAGCGTTCCGCTTTAAGCAGAAATATGGATACCATATATCTACTGTTATTTCTTGATAAAACATAGATATATATTTTGTAAATTAATGTAACTTAATTTATTTGTTTTTTATCAATACCTATTTGTTTTCATTTTAAGCACTTGTCATTGTGTTTAAATGTTTAAATGTCATATTGTTTAAATATTCGCTGAATATACCTAACTACTAAGCGAGGAGATTTCATTATTATCTATCCTTTGATTGATTTTTGTGCCTAAATGTTTTTTTTATTTTTTTTTGATGTTTTTGCTATGCTTTGGTGTTGCTGTTTGCACTGTTTTTGTTCTATTTCATGCATTTAACTATGACCAACTTGTGTTAGTGCTGGTAAGTGTAAGTTTTTGTCTGATAAAATTAGCTTTTACGGGTTATATACATTTGTTTAAATATACATATATATTATTTTTAAATATATTTATTATATATATATATTTATATTTATTTAGTATGAGTATTAATAATATTGATCTGAATATTGACTCAGACGATGATAACACTTTTGTATCACTTTCCTCTTCGGCTGACAGTTTTCATAGTACTTACATCCCGCTTTCCTCTTCTCTTGATTCAACCTTCTCTCTTTTCCCAAAAAATTTTAATGTTGTTCATTTGAATGCGCAGAGTATTCCAGCTCACTATCCTGATCTCTTATCTTCCTTTGGCAACTCTAATATTCACGCTATCCTTATCTCCGAAACATTCCTCGAGCCATCTCTTCCTTCTTCCTCCTTCTCATTACCTAACTTTCATCTTATCCGCAATGATCGAACTGGAAAAGGAGGCGGAGGAGTTGCTATTTATTTACGTAACCACATTCCTTTCACTATCCTGAATAAATCCGATTCCCAATACTCTGAATCCGCCGAGCACATACTCATTGAGGTTATATTTGGACACATTAAGGTACTACTCGGTGTTTTTTACAGTCCTTCGCTCCACATAGACTACTTCGACACGTTCGAAAGTCTATTGGAAAATTCCTTGCCTAATGTTAACCATGCTATTATTATGGGCGACTTCAATACCTGCCTTATCAAAAATGACGCTCGTGCCAAGCGCTTATTGAACATAATTAATAGCTCCAATTTAAATTTTCTCCCATCCAATGCCACTCATTACTTTCCCAACTGCATCCCAAGCCAACTTGACCTATCCTTTGTTTCATCCTTGGAGCATGTTGAAATTCACGGACAACTACCTGCTGAAGCCTTTACGTACCATGACCTAATATATCTGTCGTACAAAATACGTCCGCCGAAAGTTAAACCCACTGTGGTCATGCGTCGAAGCTTCAAACATTTTGACAACGAAAAATTTATGCAGGATCTTAGTGCTATCAATTGGGACTCAATTTTAAACGCTTCTACTATCGATGAGAAACTTGAACTTTTTAACTCCTCTCTAAATGATCTCTTCGATAAACATGCTCCTTTCCGTCCCATCAAGCTCAAACACCTACCTGCACCTTGGTTATCTCAGGACATTCGGAAGTTAATGAAGAAGCGTGACAGAGCTAAATCAAAATTTAAATTAAACCCAACTATTGACAACCTCGTGAAATATAAGAGTTTACGTAATCGGTGCCGTAAAGTATGTAGAGATGCTCAACGTAAATATATACAAGATAAGATTGAGAACAGCAATTCTTCTCAGACATGGAAATTCCTACAATCTCTAGGTATTGGACGACAAGCATCCAGGATCCCTCATACTGTTGATCTCAATGCTCTGAACGGATTTTTTGCTAGTACTGTCCTAATGAACAACAGTGATATAATTAGTACTTTAAATCATTTTAGATCCTTGCCTATTCCTAACAGACCCTCTTTTCACTTTTCCCCAATTACTGCTAGTGACGTTAAGGCCAACATCCTTGCAATAAGATCCGATGCCACGGGATGTGATGGAATCAACCGTAGAATGATACTTGCTGTGTTAGATTATGTTCTCCCTATATTATTTCACATTTTCAATTTCTCCCTTGACCATAATGAATTCCCTTCCACTTGGCGTTTAGCTTATATCCTTCCTATTCCCAAAAACAAAAATCCCATATCTTTCTTTCACTTTCGTCCAATATCTATCCTTCCATTTCTGTCTAAAGTGTTAGAACGTATTGTCCATCTTCAATTAACAAAGTATCTAGCAGAGTACAATGTACTCTCTGATTTCCAATCAGGATTTCGGAGAGGTCATAGTACTACTACTGCCCTACTTAAAGTATGCGACGATATACGTTTTAACATGGACAACAGACATGTTAGTATCCTGGCATTATTGGACTTCAGTAATGCGTTCAATACGGTTGATTTAGATCTCCTGCTGGCAGTGCTTCGGTCGATTAATATCTCTTCCGATGCATGTGAGTGGTTTCGTAGCTACCTGTTTGGTCGTCAGCAATGTGTACGGATTAATAATAAATTATCCAGCCTCCAATCTCTCTCATCTGGTGTTCCTCAAGGAAGTGTCCTCTCTCCACTTTTATTTTCCATTTTTATTAATACTGTATCCCATCTCCTCTCGTCTTCCTTTCATCTTTATGCTGACGACTTGCAGGTCTACGTTTCTGCTCCCTTAACAGGTATCGGAGGGGCTATTGAGAGGCTGAACCAGGAATTGCATAAAATTTGTACTTGGAGCAAGACGTGCGGGCTTCTTGTAAATCCAGATAAATCGCAGGTCATTATTATTGGCAGCTCCAAACTACTTACTAAAGTTGATTACGCCAACCTACCTGCGATCATCTTTAACAATACGCCTTTGTCACTTAGCAGTTCCGTTAAAAACCTTGGTCTTCTTATCGATAATACATTATCCTGGACTGTGCAAGTTGCTGAAGTCAGTAGAAAAGTTTTCGCCACATTTCATTTGTTAAAACGTTGGAAACACTTTCTGCCCATTAAGACTAAAATCACGTTATGTCAAACTCTTCTACTTCCTATTTTGGACTACGCAGATTGTTGTTACACAAACATTACTGAGGACCAACTCAATAAGCTAGAAAGGTTACAGAACGTTTGCATCAAATTCATCTTTGGTCTACGGAAATTTGATCACGTCTCCGAATATCGGGCGCAACTTAAGTGGCTTACTATTCGACATCGTCGCAACTTGCACATGTTATCTCTTCTTTACTCTATCCTCTATAATCCTCTTCTTCCCGCGTATTTGAAGGAACGGTTCTGTTTTGTGGGTACTGACGTCAGCTATCCACGTGAACTGCGGTCACGCTCTGACAACAAACTGTCACTGCCGGTCGCTCATACCCACTTCTATAGCGAATCCTTTACGATGACAGCTGCAAAGCTATGGAATACGCTCCCTACCGATATTCGTCAATCTGAGTCAATTTATATATTTAAAAATAGGTTACATAAGTATTATTTATCTATTCAATCTGCGTAAATACTATTTCCTATATTATCATACTATTAGTATTTATTTATTAAGTATTATATTTTATGTACGTAAGTTTTATTTTTATTCTATATGTTTAGTATAACTTTCTGCTATATATATAATTTTATTTATATAATTATTTGGTATATATAATACATATGTATTTATTAAACTTATATATATGTATTTTGTTATATATTATTTGTATTATTTAAAGATTAATTTTTAGTTGTTTAAGAATAAAACATGCTTGTTTGCACCATCCCGTTTCCCACAGACAAATTCTTACTCTAAAGGGTTGTCTGTAAGAGATTGCTTTAAGCAATAAGACCGCCTTTGCACGCTTCTCTTTTTTGTTATATGTTCTTGTAATGTTATGTACACTGTATCTTTTGTCTTTTGTGTGCAATAAAGTGTTTATAAATAAAAAAAAAAAAAAATTAAAAAAAAATCTAAGAAACTAGAAAGCAAAATGAATTCGAACTTTGTACAGATGGTTGCTCGTTATCATTTGAAAACATTAACTCAGCCAGATCTCTAAAAATAGCTAACTTCTCATCGATTGTGCTATTTTTTACAGTTATTATTTCACTAAAAAAATATATCTAAGAAACTAGAAACCAAAATGAATTCGAACTTTGTACAGATGGTTGCTAGTTCTCATTTGAAAACATTAACTGAGCCAGATCTCTAAAAATTGCTAACTTCTCATCGATTGTGCTATTTTTTACAGTTATTATTTCACTAAAAAAATATATCTAAGAAACTAGAAACCAAAATGAATTCGAACTTTGTACAGATGGTTGCTCGTTATCATTTGAAAACATTAACTCAGCCAGATCTCTAAAAATAGCTAACTTCTCATCGATTGTGCTATTTTTTACAGTTATTATTTCACTAAAAAAATATATCTAAGAAACTAGAAACCAAAATGAATTCGAACTTTGTACAGATGGTTGCTAGTTCTCATTTGAAAACATTAACTGAGCCAGATCTCTAAAAATTGCTAACTTCTCATCGATTGTGCTATTTTTTACAGTTATTATTTCATTAAAAAAATATATCTAAGAAACTAGAAACCAAAATGAATTCGAACTTTGTACAGATGGTTGCTCGTTATCATTTGAAAACATTAACTGAGCCAGATCTCTCAAAATATGATAACTTCTCATCGATTCTGCTATTTTTTACAGTTATTATTTCATTTAAAAAAAATATCTAAGAAACTAGTTTTAACCAATCTCAGAGCTTTGTTCCAGTCTCCAGAAAAACACAATTTTGTACTTCAAGATTTATTTAGAATCACAATTCACTTGTTACACTTGCCGATGTTCCGAACGGACTGACTGCACATTTTATAATTTCAACTGACAACAACAATTCGTTATAGTGGAGTAATCACGTGTTTATAATCAATTGACAGTCTCTTAAAATTACAACAAAACTAAGTGCATAAAACATAATAATTTATAATAAATGCTAATATAATAATTGGTAATAAATGCTAACAGCTCGGCTTTTCCTGATAAATTTCACGTCCCGTGAAAAGAAAAATAATAATAAAATAACAATTCATAACAACTACTGCTAAAATATCGCAATAACTCATTTTGTTGTGACCCCTTCATGTTCACAACAAATGACAAATATGCTATTACGGTTGCCCCTTCATGTCAACATAAATAGTCATACTTTGTCAATAATTGTTATTGTGACATCCTCATATTTACAAATAACCCTTAAATCTAATCAACTAATTTTACAACAAAAAAAAAACATTAAATATTTCGAGATAATTATTATTAAAATACAATATAGCTAAATCTTAACTTAATTTATTTTGTTGTGACCCCTTCATGTTCACAACAAACGACAAATATGCTATTACGGTTGCCCCTTCATGTCAACATAAATAGTCATATTTGTCAGTAATTGTTATTGTGACCTCTTCATATTCACAAATAACTCTTAAATTTACTCATCTAATTAATATGACTCATTTCATAACTTTAAGTAAAACATTCATTTGATCTTAATAATAATTAAATAATTTTGTTGTGACCCCTTCATGTTCACAACAAATAATAAATATGCTATTGTGGTTGCCCCTTCATGTCAACATCAATAGTCATATCCATCACTAATAATATTGTTATTGTAACCTCTTCATATTCACAAATAACTCTTATTTTAATCATCTAATTAATAAACATTAAGGTGTTGTGACCTCTTCATATTCACAACAACTCTTAACATTTTTATTTTCGCAACTAATTTGTAATAAGTAATAACAATAATCACTTACAATAATATTATACATTAATTCTGTACATTTTAAACATTTTATATAACTAATAACAGAGATTAATTTAATTTAACAATAACTTTATAACATTTTTTTTTTAATATACATAGACACAATATGTTTACACAATAAATACATATTTAGAGATGGTAATTATTTTGAAGTGCATTTCAATACTAATCACTATCATTACTAGTATCAGTATTAGAATCTTCTCTACCTCGATTAAAAACTAGCCAGGGATGGATATTATCAACCGAATACGTTCCTTTAAAATTTCTTTTGCCTTTACGTGATAATGGCGTATCCTCGACAATATATCTGTCATTAGGCAGTACATCTGTAATTCTGTATGGTCCTCGAATTTTCGAAATTAATTTTCTGCTATTGCCCGTTGAAGGGACATCTCTTTTGATCCTAACCAAATCACCTACTTTGTAACTTACTTTCTTCCTACTTTTATCAAAGCGCAACTTTTGTTTATACTGATTTTCTTTAATATGTTTATTTACTTCACTTCTTACTTTCTCTAAACTGTCATTACTATTACTTAGGCCTGCTTCATCATTTACATTTAAATTTATAAAGGAATCAGACGTACCTATTAAATCTGTTCCAAAAAGAACTTGAGCGGGGGTTTTCCCAATTCCCTTATTAATAGTATTATTTAGACCCCATTGAATTTCTGATATACATTCATCCCACAAATTTTCAGATTTCCCATGGTTAGAAGCACTAAGCGCTGCTAAAACAGTTCTATTATAGCGCTCGACTTGGCCGTTGGCGCGAGGTGTAGCCACCGCATTCAATATGTGCTTTACGCCAAGTGAATTAATAAAATTCTTAAAATTTTTGGAGGTAAATGAAGTAGCTCGGTCAGAAATTAATCGTTTTGGCACACCAAATGTATGAAAATAATTTTTAATTACCTTAATGGAATGAATTGATTTAGTGCTTCTAATTGGGGCTAATATAATAAATTTTGTATAAGCGTCAATTATTAGAAGTAGATATGAATTTTTATTTTTGCTGCGTACAAATGGTCCTAAATGGTCGATGTGCACTGTATGGAAGGGACAATCTACCTTTTCAATAGGATGTAATTGACCTGACTTTTTACCAGCTGGAATTTTCGTATGAGCACATTCTAAACATGATTCTACGTACTTTTTTATAAATTTTCTCATTTTAGCAAACCAATATTGACTACGAATTTTATCATATGTTTTATCAAAACTAAAGTGTCCTATGTTATCATGATTAGCTTTTAATATTTGCCATCTAACTCCCTTCGGTACTACCCAACGATTTCCTTCATCAGTTTTTCTATATAATAATCCGCGTTTGACCAAAAAATTATTTCTTATCTCTAAAATATTCTCAGTTTCTTTATCATTTAAAATATCAATTATACGCTGTATTTCTGGGTCACTCTGTTGAGCAGTAACTATCCAATTCATATCAATATTTCTAACTTCCATAGTTTGAGTGTCAGAAACAGGGTTGCGACTTAGAGCGTCTACATGAGACATGTTAATGCCTGGTTTATATATAATATTAAAATTATATTCTTGCATGATACTCCACCAACGCGCTACTCTTGGCAACATATCTTTTTTTTCGAGTGTTGCCCGTAACGAATTACAATCAGTGACTATTGTGAAAGAAATTCCTAATAAATAAACTCTGAATCTTTGTAGGGAGGCTACAACAGCTAAGGTCTCTAAGTCATATGAACTAAAATGAGCTTCTTCGGGAGAGGTCTGTCTACTGTAGTAAGCTACGGCTGTAAAAGCAGATTCCTTGTTCGGTCTTTGCAACAAAATACCCGCTACACCAATTTTAGAAGCATCGGTATGTAATTGTGTTTCAAAATTTTGATTATAAAAAGAGAGAACTGGACGTTGGACTAATTCTTTTTTTAAGGTTAAGAATGCATCTTCCTCGGCTTTACCCCATTGCCATTTACTGTCCCTTTTTAAGAGCAGTGTCAAAGGTTTTGCTGTTATGGAAAAACCTCGTATAAATCTTCGAAAAAAACTAGCAAGGCCAATAAATTGTCGCACTTTATGCTGATCTGTAGGTACGGGAAATTTATCTACTGCATCTATTTTCGTTGTACCGGGTCTTATACCATTTTCACTAATTTCAAAACCTAAATAATCAATAGATTCTTTGAAAAAGTTGCACTTTGATAATTTTAACGTTAAACCAGCCTTACTAAATAAATCTAACGTATCACGAAGCCTATTAAAACCTTCTTCTATTGACTTTGACGGAATAATAACATCGTCCATATAAGCGAATGCTTGTTTAAATCTTGCGTTGCCTAAAATATTATTTATTACTCTTTGGAAGTTTGACGGCGCGTTTGCTAAACCGAAGGGCATTCGATTAAATTCAAAATGCCCGTCGGGTGTTACAAAAGCAGTCAAATGTTTTGATGCTTCTGCCATAGGTAATTGATAATATCCGGACGCGAGATCAAGGGTGGTATAATATTTGTATCCCGATAAATTATCTAGCTGATCGTCTATCCTTGGTAAAGGATAGTGTTCCTTTATCGTTTTCCTATTTAACGATCTAAAATCTACACATAATCGATAATCTCCCGTTTTCTTCTTAACTAACAAAATTGGTGACGCATAATTAGAAGTAGAGTCTCTAACTATTCCCGTTTCTTTTAACTCATCAATTATGTCGCGTACTATTTGACGTTCTGAATAGGATAAGCGATACGG
The DNA here is from genome assembly GCF_037043105.1 of Vanessa tameamea. Taxonomy (NCBI): domain Eukaryota; kingdom Metazoa; phylum Arthropoda; class Insecta; order Lepidoptera; family Nymphalidae; genus Vanessa; species Vanessa tameamea. Next base: position 3,532,632 of record NC_087340.1, on the reverse strand, counting down.
TCGATAAACTACAGATTCGGTATCACTGAGTTTGATGTTCATTTCGGACCCGACTATACAACCCAATTCATTGATAGTAAACGCAAAACAACCTCTATATTCATTTAATAGGTTTACCAATTCGTCTATTTGTGAAAATTCTTCATTAACTTTTATCATTGATTTATCAATAACAGAATGAGGTTTCGATAGTTCTGTTTTCTCAATTTTATTAATAAATTTAGTCTGAATTTCGTTAGTAGGTACAGCTCGGACAAGTAAAGTGTTTTCAATTAAACTAAATCCAGAGTCTGTAAGTCCCTTAATTATGATTTTCCCCCTCCCTTTAATTAAATCTGTAATACATTGTAAAATCTCATACGACTTGTCTTTTAACCCACATATACTGGTCTCTATAAATATGTTACCATCATAAACGGGAATTGAATGAACATCAACCTCAGTAACGCCTTTAACAACAACTGAATTTGAATTATAAATAGTAATCTTCTCTGGTTGAGAATCATTTTTATGCGTCATTTTTAAACTATCCTTTGATTTGTATACTTCTACGTGATCTTGTTCTGTAAATGTTTGTCCTAATAATAAAGAAATTTGAAGATAATTATCAGGTACTACTAGTATTTCTACATTAGCTTTGACAGAATCTACTTCAACACAAGCAATAAATTTTCCGAGACAATTCACTAACGCATTACCAAATCCGCGTAATACTGGCAAGTCCTTTGTTGACCATGATTCTATAATACGTTTAGCAACTGACGCCTTAATCATAGTACATTGGCTACCGAAATCGACAAAACAATTTAGTGAGTTTCCATTTACTAATGCACTTTTAAAATATTTACCATCATTATCTTGAACTTGGGATATACATAAAACGGTTTTATTGTTTACGGAATCCTTTTGAAATGTACATTCTGCCGATAAGTGACCTACCCTACGACAACTATCACATCGTTTAATCGGTTGTTTACATCGAAAGTATGGATGTCCTTCATCCCCACAATTATAACATTTAGTAAATTTATTATCATAATTATTTTGAGGCAATTTTCTTATTCGCTTATTATCGGAAATGTTTGCTTGCGTTGCTGGTATTAGTTTTTCACATCGTTTATTACTTTTTACGTTTCTTAAATAAACTAATAACTTATCAGGTTCTGTAAACTGTGCGGCTTCAGCACTAGTTCTTACGGACCTATCTTCGATTCCAAATAATATACAATCGATTGCATTTTTCCCACTAATGTTACATCTGTGTAATAATACCATCTTATCATAGTAATATTCTTCTAAAGAATCATTAAAACGAGCTTTACAAGCAAGCATTTCCGTTAATAACTGGGCATAATTTTCGTCACTTGGGAACGCTAACCGTAATTTGTCTTGCCACTCTGTCCATGAATACATTAAACTAGGTAGTCCTTGATACCACCTCTGAGCTAACCCAACTAATTTAGGCAAAGCATAATATACTATTTGTTTTTCAGACCAATTATATATAGATGCACATTCATTTACTTTCAAAATCCACGTGTCTACAGTTTGATTTCTTTTGGACGGGTCGAACTCTGGTATAACATTCATCACTGGGTATCGTTCGCTATTACCGTCATTTTTCATTGATTGTAACATTTCAAGAAATGTAGTTATTAAGGTATTAGAGTTTGAAATACCTGGAGAGTTTTCGCGACGTCTTGACGTTGACGGCGGTACCTCTTCGACATTGTCCCCTGCGGGTCGATTCACATTCACATCGAAATCCTGTCGATGCTCCGGACTACGTGTGTCCCGGCGACTGCTTTGTCGCGACCTTCTACTTCTTCGAGTACGCTTTCGCTTCCTAGAATCGCGACTACGGCGTCGTGATCGCCTTGTACATAATGAAGATTCCGAATCACTTTCAGACTCAACATTATTTACGCGTTTACTTGCTCTTTTCTCTTTTTCCATGGTTATACTGAAACAAATTTCCAGAAAAGTATTTGTTTCCCTTTTGTTTTGTATGATATTATACACATGAAATCAATAATTAATAAATAACTAAATGAAAAGTCAAAGAACAAAATTAAATCAGTAAAGAAAGAGAGAAAGAGAAAGAAAAATATATATATATATTAAAGAGAAAAAAAAAGACCTTATCAATTATTTCATATAATTGCTAGTTTCAAATTCAGTATTTGTATTTGTACTATTAAGTAAGTTCATCTTCCTTAAAAGTAATTACTTAAATCTAAATTAAAACATCACTTAGTAAAATAGAATAAGTTTCTACTCACTTTTATGGGCGTTTAGTCTTAAACCAAGATAACGTAGCAATTTTGCCACAATTTTTGGTCCAATCCCACTTCTGAGCTTTTAACCAATCTCAGAGCTTTGTTCCAGTCTCCAGAAAAACACAATTTTGTACTTCAAGATTTATTTAGAATCACAATTCACTTGTTACACTTGCCGATGTTCCGAACGGACTGACTGCACATTTTATAATTTCAACTGACAACAACAATTCGTTATAGTGGAGTAATCACGTGTTTATAATCAATTGACAGTCTCTTAAAATTACAACAAAACTAAGTGCATAAAACATAATAATTTATAATAAATGCTAATATAATAATTGGTAATAAATGCTAACACTAGACAGCAAAATGAATTCGAACTTTGTACAGATGGTTGCTAGTTCTCATTTGAAAACATTAACTGAGCACGATCTCTAAAAATTGCTAACTTCTCATCGATTATGCTTTTTTTACAGTTATTTTTTCATTTAAAGAAAATATTTAAGAAACTAGAAACCAAACTGAATTCGAACTTTGTACAGATGGTTGCTCGTTATCATTTGAAAACATTAACTCAGCCAGATCTCTAAAAATTGCTAACTTCTCATCGATTCTGCTATTTTTTACAGTTATTATTTCATTTAAAAAAAATATCTAAGAAACTAGAAAGCAAAATGAATTCGAACTTTGTACAGATGGTTGCTCGTTATCATTTGAAAACATTAACTCAGCCAGATCTCTAAAAATTGCTAACTTCTCATCGATTGTGCTATTTTTTACAGTTATTATTTCACTAAAAAAATATATCTAAGAAACTAGAAACCAAAATGAATTCGAACTTTGTACAGATGGTTGCTAGTTCTCATTTGAAAACATTAACTCAATCAGATCTCTAAAAATTGCTAACTTCTCATCGATTGTGCTATTTTTTACAGTTATTATTTCACTAAAAAAATATATCTAAGAAACTAGAAACCAAAATGAATTCGAACTTTGTACAGATGGTTGCTCGTTATCATTTGAAAACATTAACTCAGCCAGATCTCTAAAAATTGCTAACTTCTCATCGATTGTGCTATTTTTTACAGTTATTATTTCATTCAAAAAATATATCTAGGCGGGTAGGTGTAAAATAAGTGAACTCATGTTTTTTAATGCTCTCGTTTTATTTAATTAAATTAATGAGAAATATGCTGTGAAAGTCTTGTCACTTACCAGTATTACATTCCTTTAATGACAACAATTATAGTCTACACTAAACGCCTATCGCATTCACAATAAAAATTTTCATAAAATTCTTCCAATTGTTCAAACAACACAACAGCAGCAGAACAATGGAGTCCTTGAAACACACAATATTTGAACTCAGAGATCACTTTGATAATAAAATGGCCGAGTTTCAAAAAAATCTTCAAAGTGCTTCCATCCCGGCCACAAGTCCTACTTCCAATATTGCGGCTCAATTCAGTGTCTTCAGAAGTTTTGTTATGGGTGCTCTAGAGGGGCTTCAGTTACAACTTGGGCTTTTGGCTGGCAAGTATGATGAGTTAGAAATGAAATCCCGTAGAAAAATTCTTCTTGTCCACGGCATTCAGGAAAGCAAATCAGAAAAATTGGTGTCAGGTACCGTTAAGATTCTTTCTGAACATCTAAAAATCCCCGAATTGAAAGTGGAAGATATAAGCCGTTGTCACCGTCTCGGCCGCTCCAGCTCTGACAAGCCACGTGCCGTTCTTATCAAATTCCGAGATATTGACCTTAGAAATAAGGTCTGGTTCAGTAAAACCAATTTGAGGAATACTGGTATTACTATATCTGAATTTCTCACTAAAGAACGTCATGAGGTTTCTGTTGCGGCTCGTCAGCGATTCGGGATCACAAAGTGCTGGACTAGGAACGGCACTGTGGTAGTTTTAGAGTCACATGGCACTAAGAAGAGGATTTCTACGATGGCTGAATTAAAGTCCTTAACTTCATCCACCGACATCACAGAGGTAAACACTACTCCTACTGCTTCTACTAGCTGCGGCACCCTGGCATCAAAAGACTTGAAAATCTCCAACATCAGGCCAAAAAGAACCGTCAAAAAGTAATACTTTCTTTTCTTTTGTTTTATGTTATTAATTATCCCTTATCTTTGTGTCATAGTTTTATATTAATTTTGCTTCTGCGGTGTTTGTTTATCTGTTTCATTACGGTTGCAATAATTCTATCCGCTTATCTCTTTATTTATTTATCTTAGTTACTTGTCACAATCACATTGTTCGGTGTGTGCATGTTGTGAGATCTCATTCGAATTATAGAGTAATAATAATTAAATCTCAGTACTTCGACTCGCGATATAATTTATCGAAGACAATTCTTTTATTTATTTACCGATACCGACATTCATTATAATGATTGTCAAACTCAAAGGTCAAACTGACAAATGAGATTACAGAGTAAACAAATATTGAGCCATAAACAAAAGCGTTCCGCTTTAAACAGAAATATGGATACCATATATCTACTGTTATTTCTTGATAAAACATAGATATATATTTTGTAAATTAATGTAACTTAATTTATTTGTTTTTTATCAATACCTATTTGTTTTCATTTTAAGCACTTGTCATTGTGTTTAAATGTTTAAATGTCATATTGTTTAAATAGTCGCTGAATATACCTAACTACTAAGCGAGGAGATTTCATTATTATCTATCCTTTGATTGATTTTTGTGCCTAAATGTTTTTTTTTTTTTTTTTGATGTTTTTGCTATGCTTTGGTGTTGCTGCTTGCACTGTTTTTGTTCTATTTCATGCATTTAACTATGACCAACTTGTGTTAGTGCTGGTAAGTGTAAGTTTTTGTCTGATAAAATTAGCTTTTACGGGTTATATACATTTGTTTAAATATACATATATATTATTTTTAAATATATTTATTATATATATATATTTATATTTATTTAGTATGAGTATTAATAATATTGATCTGAATATTGACTCAGACGATGATAACACTTTTGTATCACTTTCCTCTTCGGCTGACAGTTTTCATAGTACTTACATCCCGCTTTCCTCTTCTCTTGATTCAACCTTCTCTCTTTTCCCAAAAAAATTTAATGTTGTTCATTTGAATGCGCAGAGTATTCCAGCTCACTATCCTGATCTCTTATCTTCCTTTGGCAACTCTAATATTCACGCTATCCTTATCTCCGAAACATTCCTCGAGCCATCTCTTCCTTCTTCCTCCTTCTCATTACCTAACTTTCATCTTATCCGCAATGATCGAACTGGAAAAGGAGGCGGAGGAGTTGCTATTTATTTACGTATCCACATTCCTTTCACTATCCTGAATAAATCCGATTCCCAATACTCTGAATCCGCCGAGCACATACTCATTGAGGTTATATTTGGACACATTAAGGTACTACTCGGTGTTTTTTACAGTCCTTCGCTCCACATAGACTACTTCGACACGTTCGAAAGTCTATTGGAAAATTCCTTGCCTAATGTTAACCATGCTATTATTATGGGCGACTTCAATACCTGCCTTATCAAAAATGACGCTCGTGCCAAGCGCTTATTGAACATAATTAATAGCTCCAATTTAAATTTTCTCCCATCCAATGCCACTCATTACTTTCCCAACTGCATCCCAAGCCAACTTGACCTATCCTTTGTTTCATCCTTGGAGCATGTTGAAATTCACGGACAACTAAGCCTGAACTGAACTGAAGCCTTTTCGTACCATGACCTAATATATCTGTCGTACAAAGTACGTCCGCCGAAAGTTAAACCCACTGTGGTCATGCGTCGAAGCTTCAAACATTTTGACAACGAAAAATTTATGCAGGATCTTAGTGCTATCAATTGGGACTCAATTTTAAACGCTTCTACTATCGATGAGAAACTTGAACTTTTTAACTCCTCTCTAAATGATCTCTTCGATAAACATGCTCCTTTCCGTCCCATCAAGCTCAAACACCTACCTGCACCTTGGTTATCTCAGGACATTCGGAAGTTAATGAAGAAGCGTGACAGAGCTAAATCAAAATTTAAATTAAACCCAACTATTGACAACCTCGTGAAATATAAGAGTTTACGTAATCGGTGCCGTAAAGTATGTAGAGATGCTCAACGTAAATATATACAAGATAAGATTGAGAACAGCAATTCTTCTCAGACATGGAAATTCCTACAATCTCTAGGTATTGGACGACAAGCATCCAGGATCCCTCATACTGTTGATCTCAATGCTCTGAACGGATTTTTTGCTAGTACTGTCCTAATGAACAACAGTGATATAATTAGTACTTTAAATCATTTTAGATCCTTGCCTATTCCTAACAGACCCTCTTTTCACTTTTCCCCAATTACTGCTAGTGACGTTAAGGCCAACATCCTTGCAATAAGATCCGATGCCACGGGATGTGATGGAATCAACCGTAGAATGATACTTGCTGTGTTAGATTATGTTCTCCCTATATTATTTCACATTTTCAATTTCTCCCTTGACCATAATGAATTCCCTTCCACTTGGCGTTTAGCTTATATCCTTCCTATTCCCAAAAACAAAAATCCCATATCTTTCTTTCACTTTCGTCCAATATCTATCCTTCCATTTATGTCTAAAGTGTTAGAACGTATTGTCCATCTTCAATTAACAAAGTATCTAGCAGAGTACAATGTACTCTCTGATTTCCAATCAGGATTTCGGAGAGGTCATAGTACTACTACTGCCCTACTTAAAGTATGCGACGATATACGTTTTAACATGGACAACAGACATGTTAGTATCCTGGCATTATTGGACTTCAGTAATGCGTTCAATACGGTTGATTTAGATCTCCTGCTGGCAGTGCTTCGGTCGATTAATATCTCTTCCGATGCATGTGAGTGGTTTCGTAGCTACCTGTTTGGTCGTCAGCAATGTGTACGGATTAATAATAAATTATCCAGCCTCCAATCTCTCTCATCTGGTGTTCCTCAAGGCAGTGTCCTCTCTTCACTTTTATTTTCCATTTTTATTAATACTGTATCCCATCTCCTCTCGTCTTCCTTTCATCTTTATGCTGACGACTTGCAGGTCTACGTTTCTGCTCCCTTAACAGGTATCGGAGGGGCTATTGAGAGGCTGAACCAGGAATTGCATAAAATTTGTACTTGGAGCAAGACGTGCGGGCTTCTTGTAAATCCAGATAAATCGCAGGTCATTATTATTGGCAGCTCCAAACTACTTACTAAAGTTGATTACGCCAACCTACCTGCGATCATCTTTAACAATACGCCTTTGTCACTTAGCAGTTCCGTTAAAAACCTTGGTCTTCTTATCGATAATACATTATCCTGGACTGTGCAAGTTGCTGAAGTCAGTAGAAAAGTTTTCGCCACATTTCATTTGTTAAAACGTTGGAAACACTTTCTGCCCATTAAGACTAAAATCACGTTATGTCAAACTCTTCTACTTCCTATTTTGGACTACGCAGATTGTTGTTACACAAACATTACTGAGGACCAACTCAATAAGCTAGAAAGGTTACAGAACGTTTGCATCAAATTCATCTTTGGTCTACGGAAATTTGATCACGTCTCCGAATATCGGGCGCAACTTAAGTGGCTTACTATTCGACATCGTCGCAACTTGCACATGTTATCTCTTCTTTACTCTATCCTCTATAATCCTCTTCTTCCCGCGTATTTGAAGGAACGGTTCTGTTTTGTGGGTACTGACGTCAGCTATCCACGTGAACTGCGGTCACGCTCTGACAACAAACTGTCACTGCCGATCGCTCATACCCACTTCTATAGCGAATCCTTTACGATGACAGCTGCAAAGCTATGGAATACGCTCCCTACCGATATTCGTCAATCTGAGTCAATTTATATATTTAAAAATAGGTCACATAAGTATTATTTATCTATTCAATCTGCGTAAATACTATTTCCTATATTATCATACTATTAGTATTTATTTATTAAGTATTATATTTTATGTACGTAAGTTTTATTTTTATTCTATATGTTTAGTATAACTTTCTGCTATATATATAATTTTATTTATATAATTATTTGGTATATATAATACATATGTATTTATTAAACTTATATATATGTATTTTGTTATATATTATTTGTATTATTTAAAGATTAATTTTTAGTTGTTTAAGAATAAAACATGCTTGTTTGCACCATCCCGTTTCCCACAGACAAATTCTTACTCTAAAGGGATGTCTGTAAGAGATTGCTTTAAGCAATAAGACCGCCTTTGCACGCTTCTCTTTTTTGTTATATGTTCTTGTAATGTTATGTACACTGTATCTTTTGTCTTTTGTGTGCAATAAAGTGTTTATAAATAAAAAAAAATAAAAAAATCTAAGAAACTAGAAAGCAAAATGAATTCGAACTTTGTACAGATGGTTGCTCGTTATCATTTGAAAACATTAACTCAGCCAGATCTCTAAAAATTGCTAACTTCTCATCGATTGTGCTATTTTTTACAGTTATTATTTCACTAAAAAATATATCTAAGAAACTAGAAACCAAAATGAATTCGAACTTTGTACAGATGGTTGCTCGTTATCATTTGAAAACATTAACTCAGCCAGATCTCTAAAAATAGCTAACTTCTCATCGATTGTGCTATTTTTTACAGTTATTATTTCACTAAAAAAATATATCTAAGAAACTAGAAACCAAAATGAATTCGAACTTTGTACAGATGGTTGCTAGTTCTCATTTGAAAACATGAACTGAGCACGATCTCTAAAAATTGCTAACTTCTCATCGATTATGCTTTTTTTACAGTTATTTTTTCATTTAAAGAAAATATTTAAGAAACTAGAAACCAAACTGAATTCTAACTTTGTACAGATGGTTGCTCGTTATCATTTGAAAACATTAACTCAGCCAGATCTCTAAAAATTGCTAACTTCTCATCGATTGTGCTATTTTTTACAGTTATTATTTCATTAAAAAAATATATCTAAGAAACTAGAAAGCAAAATGAATTCGAACTTTGTACAGATGGTTGCTCGTTATCATTTGAAAACATTAACTCAGCCAGATCTCTAAAAATTGCTAACGTCTCATCGATTGTGCTATTTTTTACAGTTATTATTTCATTAAAAAAATATATCTAAGAAACTAGAAACCAAAATGAATTCGAACTTTGTACAGATGGTTGCTCGTTATCATTTGAAAACATTAACTCAGCCAGATCTCTAAAAATTGCTAACTTCTCATCGATTGTGCTATTTTTTACAGTTATTATTTCACTAAAAAAATATATCTAAGAAACTAGAAACCAAAATGAAATCGAACTTTGTACAGATGGTTGCTAGTTCTCATTTGAAAACATTAACTCAGCCAGATCTCTAAAAATTGCTAACTTCTCATCGATTGTGCTATTTTTTACAGTTATTATTTCACTAAAAAAATATATCTAAGAAACTAGAAACCAAAATGAATTCGAACTTTGTACAGATGGTTGCTCGTTATCATTTGAAAACATTAACTCAGCCAGATCTCTAAAAATAGCTAACTTCTCATCGATTGTGCTATTTTTTACAGTTATTATTTCACTAAAAAAATATATCTAAGAAACTAGAAACCAAAATGAATTCGAACTTTGTACAGATGGTTGCTAGTTCTCATTTGAAAACATGAACTGAGCACGATCTCTAAAAATTGCTAACTTCTCATCGATTGTGCTATTTTTTACAGTTATTATTTCACTAAAAAAATATATCTAAGAAACTAGAAACCAAAATGAATTCGAACTTTGTACAGATGGTTGCTCGTTATCATTTGAAAACATTAACTCAGCCAGATCTCTAAAAATAGCTAACTTCTCATCGATTGTGCTATTTTTTACAGTTATTATTTCACTAAAAAAATATATCTAAGAAACTAGAAACCAAAATGAATTCGAACTTTGTACAGATGGTTGCTAGTTCTCATTTGAAAACATGAACTGAGCACGATCTCTAAAAATTGCTAACTTCTCATCGATTATGCTTTTTTTACAGTTATTATTTCATTCAAAAAATATATCTAGGCGGGTAGGTGTAAAATAAGTGAACTCATGTTTTTTAATGCTCTCGTTTTATTTAATTAAATTAATGAGAAATATGCTGTGAAAGTCTTGTCACTTACCAGTATTACATTCCTTTAATGACAACAATTATAGTCTACACTAAACGCCTATCGCATTCACAATAAAAATTTTCATAAAATTCTTCCAATTGTTCAAACAATACAACAGCAGCAGAACAATGGAGTCCTTGAAACACACAATATTTGAACTCAGAGATCACTTTGATAATAAAATGGCCGAGTTTCAAAAAAATCTTCAAAGTGCTTCCATCCCGGCCACAAGTCCTACTTCCAATATTGCGGCTCAATTCAGTGTCTTCAGAAGTTTTGTTATGGGTGCTCTAGAGGGGCTTCAGTTACAACTTGGGCTTTTGGCTGGCAAGTATGATGAGTTAGAAATGAAATCCCGTAGAAAAATTCTTCTTGTCCACGGCATTCAGGAAAGCAAATCAGAAAAATTGGTGTCAGGTACCGTTAAGATTCTTTCTGAACATCTAAAAATCCCCGAATTGAAAGTGGAAGATATAAGCCGTTGTCACCGTCTCGGCCGCTCCAGCTCTGACAAGCCACGTGCCGTTCTTATCAAATTCCGAGATATTGACCTTAGAAATAAGGTCTGGTTCAGTAAAACCAATTTGAGGAATACTGGTATTACTATATCTGAATTCCTCACTAAAGAACGTCATGAGGTTTCTGTTGCGGCTCGTCAGCGATTCGGGATCACAAAGTGCTGGACTAGGAACGGCACTGTGGTAGTTTTAGAGTCACATGGCACTAAGAAGAGGATTTCTACGATGGCTGAATTAAAGTCCTTAACTTCATCCACCGACATCACAGAGGTAAACACTACTCCTACTGCTTCTACTAGCTGCGGCACCCTGGCATCAAAAGACTTGAAAATCTCCAACATCAGGCCAAAAAGAACCGTCAAAAAGTAATACTTTCTTTTCTTTTGTTTTATGTTATTAATTATCCCTTATCTTTGTGTCATAGTTTTATATTAATTTTGCTTCTGCGGTGTTTGTTTATCTGTTTCATTACGGTTGCAATAATTCTATCCGCTTATCTCTTTATTTATTTATCTTAGTTACTTGTCACAATCACATTGTTCGGTGTGTGCATGTTGTGAGATCTCATTCGAATTATAGAGTAATAATAATTAAATCTCAGTACTTCGACTCGCGATATAATTTATCGAACACAATTCTTTTATTTATTCAATTCAATTCTTAGTTTAATGGCTTTTAGTTGTGCCACAGGGCACAGATTATTTCGCCAATGTCACGTAGGATGGAGAAGACACGAATGAGATTGATCGGTATGGTTGAGATAACAAACTCAATTAAATTTTAAAGTCAAGTATAGTAGTAGTAATTTCCTTGTTAATCCGTAACCTAGAACAACACAAACATTAAGGGTTAATAATAGGATAAATTACAAGTAATTGTTAGTACTCTAAACTATATATAATAAGATATATCACTCAATTGGACTATTCACAACTTAATTTTATTACATTTAATATATTTACACAAAAAAGAACAAAATGGACTAAACACAAACGTCAATAAACATTCAACATTTATAGGACGAGGAACTTTAGGAGGGAGAACGTCGTAAATGGGATGAAGAAGTTTAGGACAAAGGAACAGAATGTGGGTAGCGGAACCTTCGTCTAGGCCACATTCACACAGCGAGTGATCTCGAACTCTTATCTTTGCTAGGTGGGTAGGTGTGCAAGAATGGCCGAGGCGTAACCGACAGATAGTGGATGTGACCCAACGGTCAGCGTGCCTGTGAAATGAAAACCAAGGTCGCCTCGGAATTTCAGGTTGTAACGCCGAATAATACTTACCTTTAACCGATTTTGATGAAATCCAAAAAGCATTCCAGGATTTAACCATTTGAGCTTTCGCAAGAGTGAGCAGGTCTCGAGAGGAATTGACAAAATGCTCAGATGAACCAGATTGGATAGCAATCTTAGCATATGAGTCAGCCATCTCATTTCCAATAATACCGGAATGACTTGGAATCCAGACCAGCAAAACCTGAAGGCCTTGTTGGTGACAGGACAACAGAGCCTCTCTGATCTTAAAAACGATAGAAAGTCTTAATTTGCTACGAAAAGGATTTTCTTTAATGGCCAACAGACAGCTTAATGAGTCACATAAAATAACTGATTGTTGTATGTTGTGTGACTGGGCATACATAATAGCTTCCAGTAAAGCAATGGCCTCACCGGAAAATATAGAGGTTTCAGGGGGGCATTTAAATAAAAGGGCTATTTTATATTTCGGTATCCAACAAGCTGCGCCAACGCAGCCGGTCGGTGAGAGTTTAGAGGCATCAGTATATATAGGGAGGTGATTTGGCCAATTTTGATGAAACATTTTTTGAAATTGGACACTAGTATCAGGGGAACCTTTTATAAGACCAAGGTTTGTTATAACGGGGGTATTATAAATAAGGGCTTTAAAGGAGGTGGAAAAAAGAGGATTAGAAGGAAAAGTGGTAAGAGGATGAGGGAGGTTGGTATACTTGAGGAAACTGTTTAATAGGAATGAGGATTTCGGACTGTCTGGGTTGCAAAGGTGGGATAATTTGTTTAATCGGGCCAATAAAGGATGGGAAGATAGCTGTAACAATTTGATGATAAAGCGGTCACATAAGTATTGCCTCCTTATATGTAGAGGAGGGTCAACACACTCAACCTGCAGAGCATTAGTAGGAGTGGATTTCATCGCACCCAAGATTATGCGCAAACATTTAAATTGAATTTTATTTAATTTTTCTGAAGCTGATTTATTGAATGGATCTAGAACAAACAGTCCATAGTCCAAATGACTACGAACTATTGCGTTATAGATCAGCTTCAATGTATAAGGGTGAGCTCCCCACCAAACTCCAGATACTGCTCTAAGGGCATTAATTGATTTTTCACATTTCTTGGCTAAATAGTCAGAGTGTGAAATTCCGTTCAGTCGGTGATCGAGAATAATACCAAGAAATTTTGTTTTGTCTACAAAGTTAATGCGTTGACCCTCATAAAACAAATTAAAGGTAGGTATACGTCTTTTTTTAGTAAATACCACTGCTTGACTTTTGGCTATCGATAGCGATAAGCCATGGTCAGAGAGCCATTGGGATAGGTAATGCAAAGCAGAGTTTAATCGAAATGTTAAATTTTCAATGGAGCTAGATCTATAATACAAAACAGTGTCATCAGCATACTGGAGTATGTTACAAAAATTGTTAACAGACAAATCGAGATCATGGGTGTATATGCTGTAAAGCAGAGGACTGAGTACTGAGCCTTGAGGAAGACCTTTCCAGACAAGTATGGGGGGAAGTGAGAGATGTTGGTGTCTAACCGTTATTGATCTGCAAGTTAACAGATTACATATGAGATGAACTATCCTCGGTGGAATACTCAGCTGTTGCATTTTCTGCCTGAGCAACGGAAGAAGTACATTATCATATGCAGAAGATATATCTAGAAAGATGCCCAAGGTACTCTCCTTTAGCAAAGGCAATTCGAATGTCTGTTGTGAGTATGCTTAGATTATCAATGGTGCTCAACCCCTTCCGAAAGCCAAATTGGGAGGGAGCAAGTACATTTCTGCTTTCCATTAGCCATTCCAGGCGGTTCTTCAACAGATGTTCAGTGATCTTTGCCAAAGTTGATGATAAAGCTATCGGTCTGTATGAGTTGCAATCCGAAGGGTTCTTACCCGGTTTAAGGATCGGGATAACAATTTGTGTCTTCCAAGATTGCGGGACAATTCCTTTGATAAAAACCGAGTTAATTATGTTTAAAAAACATTTTTTCGCTTTATCATTTAATTTACAAATAAAAGAGTAAGGAACGCCGTCTTCCCCAGGAGTAGAATCAGATAAACCATTTAACGCACATTCAAGTTCGGAAAAAGAAAAGGGGGCATCCATTTCATCCAAAGTGGATGTGGATGCTGGCGTAGAATTTAGAAAACTGTCCTCATAAGGGACAAATGGGGGGGCAAGCTTATCAGCGAAATTGTTAAGCCACTCAGAAGGAGTATTTGAGGAAGGGTCAACAGAATTAAGGCATCGGCGGAATTTTTTAAGTTGGGACCAGACTACAGAGGAAGAGGAACGAGGACTCAGGGATTCACAGAAATGAATCCAACTAACTTTTTTCTTTTTAGAAATTAATTGTTTAAATTTGGCGTCGATTTTCTGATACTTACAAAAGTTATCCAAAGACATACACAATGAGTATGATGCTTCAGCCTCTAGTCTCTGTTCAGATAATCGTTTGCATTCCTCATCCCACCAGGGGGTGGAAAGCAAATGATTTTTTGAGGTGTGTTTTTTAGGGAAGTGGAGATTGGCTGCAGTTAAAATACCATTAAGGAAAAGATCATAGCAAAGGATTACATTTCCATAGTCTTGTGAAACAAAGAGGGTGTCGATCATGGAATCAACAGACTCAGCATATGCAGACCAGTTAGCATTTTTTAATTTAAATTTTAATAAGGGATTTGGATTGATATGGGCAATGGATCGGTGATTTAAAGAAAGGAGGATAGGAAAGTGGTCACTGCCAAAAGAGGATGAGAGGACATTCCAGGATATTTGAGAAGCAAGGACTGGAGAAGTTAAGGATAAGTCTACAGCGGATTTTGGGTTTTGGTTAGGATATACTCTACGTGTTGGTGAGCCATTATTGAGGATACAGAGGTTTGCATCATCAAATATGTCCATCAACAAGAGAGCAAATGGGTCACAGAAATGTGAACCCCAGGCGGTGTGATGGGCGTTAAAATCGCCCATGACTAGGATAGGACTAGGGAGAGAGGAAATGATGGCAGATATATCAGGAATTAAAGCTGGATTAGGATGAGGAATATACAGGGAAAGAAAAGAGATGTTAAGGGCTCTAACAGCAACAGCATTAATATGCTGGCTGGGAAGGGATAAAGGAATTTGGGAGAAGGGAAGGGAGTGCCGAACGAAAATGGCACTCCCAGCATAACCATCACTTCTGTCATCCCTCAAACAGGAGAAGCCTGGGACCCGGAATCGGGATCCAGGGATCAACCATGTTTCAGAGATGGCAATAATGACAGGTTTATGGAGGTTTATTAGAGAGAGGAGTTCATGTTTTTTAGGCCGGACGCTCTTGCAGTTCCATTGAAGGAAGCTGATTGGGGCCATTGTGAAGGATGGAGAATAACTGACATAAGTCTTGAGCAACGTTGGACGGTAAGGGGATATCGTTACATGTTGAGATAATACTAAGAAGTATCTTAGTTAGCATTTCTAAGAAGTTGGGATTGTTATTAAGAGGGTTAGGAGTGTTTTGGTTGAGAGCACAACCGTTAGGAGCAGTAGAGGGACAATTACTAACGATCGATTGATGGGCCTGTTTATCATACCCTTTCCCAAGAGGTGATCTTGGGCGAGGAGTACTGATAACAGTCTTCCGATAGGACCTGGTAGTTGAAGGGATAGGTTGACTAGGGAGAATTGGAGAATATGTGGGAGGGGTAAACATCTCCTTTGCAATCTCTGCATAGGATCTACGTACAGGAGGGAACCGAGAGGATGCTTCAATGTATGAAATGTTGTCCTGAGACATAACAATTTTGATCGATTGTTGGCGAGAAAACTCTGGACAATCCTTGTCTGTTGTAAAATGGTTACCAGAGCAATGTAAGCAAGTGGCGTTATCCTTACTTACACTACAAGACTCACCTGTGTGGGATTTGGAGCACTTAAAACACCTAGGTTGAGATCGACACTGAGTTTTAATATGACCATAACGGCAGCAATTAAGGCATTGGATAGTGGGAAGTTTATAAGTTTCTACTGGAAGGGACGTATGGTAGGAATACACTTTTGAAGGAAGCATTTGACCTCTAAATGTAATTACAACAGATTGGGTAGGAACCCATGTAGTTACACTGTCAGCAATTATTTTTCTGTTCAGGCGTCTTATTTTCATTACTTCACCACATCCAGTGGGAAGCTCAAGAGACATTGCCAGTTCTTCCATCGTCCAGTCCACGGGAATACCCTTAATCAATCCCATTCTAGTTACATTAAAAGTCGGTACAGTAGCTTTATACTTGCACATTTCAACAATAGGATTCACTAGAAAGGTGTTTGCTGCTTGAGCTGTTGAAAATTCAACTGAGATTTTGTTACGGCCTATGTTCTTAACACCATCGTTAATAATGCTCTTAATTTTATGAGTGTGCAGGAATTGTCCGAATTTAATTGCCCGTACAGTAGTTCCTGAAGCTGGGTCAGATACTTCCCGGGACACATGAACGATGAAAGGACCCTTGTCATCGTCGGAATACGTTTTAGGGCCTTCAGAGAAGGATGGATGAGTGTAAATCGTTTGGATTGAGGGATTTGCTGAACTAGGATTAATTATTGTTTTTTTAATATTGGAATCGGAATTAATTGGATCATTACCGAGGCGTTTTCGGGAGACAGGTACAGAGGGAGGAGATAGAGTATCGGGAACAGGCTCTATTGAGCCACCTGGATCAGGGGGATCAGGAGGAGGATCAACCTCCATTATAAAACTTAAAAGCTAAAAAATATTAAAACACGTTAAATACTCACAAGATTTACAAATATTACTAACACCACTTAACCCAACTACCAACTAAAGCACTATTAACAATAAAATATACTACAAAACTAAAAGAAAACACTCAAAATCTCTTAACACGTGTGTTAACCAACGCTAACGCAAGCGAAAAAACTTTTATTTATTTACCGATACCGACATTCATTATAATGATTGTCAAACTCAAAGGTCAAACTGACAAATGAGATTACAGAGTAAACAAATATTGAGCCATAAACAAAAGCGTTCCGCTTTAAGCAGAAATATGGATACCATATATCTACTGTTATTTCTTGATAAAACATAGATATATATTTTGTAAATTAATGTAACTTAATTTATTTGTTTTTTATCAATACCTATTTGTTTTCATTTTAAGCACTTGTCATTGTGTTTAAATGTTTAAATGTCATATTGTTTAAATATTCGCTGAATATACCTAACTACTAAGCGAGGAGATTTCATTATTATCTATCCTTTGATTGATTTTTGTGCCTAAATGTTTTTTTTTTTTTTTTTGATGTTTTTGCTATGCTTTGGTGTTGCTGCTTGCACTGTTTTTGTTCTATTTCATGCATTTAACTATGACCAACTTGTGTTAGTGCTGGTAAGTGTAAGTTTTTGTCTGATAAAATTAGCTTTTACGGGTTATATACATTTGTTTAAATATACATATATATTATTTTTAAATATATTTATTATATATATATATTTATATATATATATATATATTTATATTTATTTAGTATGAGTATTAATAATATCTGTCTGAATATTGACTCAGACGATGATAACACTTTTGTATCACTTTCCTCTTCGGCTGACAGTTTTCATAGTACTTACATCCCGCTTTCCTCTTCTCTTGATTCAACCTTCTCTCTTTTCCCAAAAAAATTTAATGTTGTTCATTTGAATGCGCAGAGTATTCCAGCTCACTATCCTGATCTCTTATCTTCCTTTGGCAACTCTAATATTCACGCTATCCTTATCTCCGAAACATTCCTCGAGCCATCTCTTCCTTCTTCCTCCTTCTCATTACCTAACTTTCATCTTATCCGCAATGATCGAACTGGAAAAGGAGGCGGAGGAGTTGCTATTTATTTACGTAACCACATTCCTTTCACTATCCTGAATAAATCCGATTCCCAATACTCTGAATCCGCCGAGCACATACTCATTGAGGTTATATTTGGACACATTAAGGTACTACTCGGTGTTTTTTACAGTCCTTCGCTCCACATAGACTACTTCGACACGTTCGAAAGTCTATTGGAAAATTCCTTGCCTAATGTTAACCATGCTATTATTATGGGCGACTTCAATACCTGCCTTATCAAAAATGACGCTCGTGCCAAGCGCTTATTGAACATAATTAATAGCTCCAATTTAAATTTTCTCCCATCCAATGCCACTCATTACTTTCCCAACTGCATCCCAAGCCAACTTGACCTATCCTTTGTTTCATCCTTGGAGCATGTTGAAATTCACGGACAACTAAGCCTGAACTGAACTGAAGCCTTTTCGTACCATGACCTAATATATCTGTCGTACAAAGTACGTCCGCCGAAAGTTAAACCCACTGTGGTCATGCGTCGAAGCTTCAAACATTTTGACAACGAAAAATTTATGCAGGATCTTAGTGCTATCAATTGGGACTCAATTTTAAACGCTTCTACTATCGATGAGAAACTTGAACTTTTTAACTCCTCTCTAAATGATCTCTTCGATAAACATGCTCCTTTCCGTCCCATCAAGCTCAAACACCTACCTGCACCTTGGTTATCTCAGGACATTCGGAAGTTAATGAAGAAGCGTGACAGAGCTAAATCAAAATTTAAATTAAACCCAACTATTGACAACCTCGTGAAATATAAGAGTTTACGTAATCGGTGCCGTAAAGTATGTAGAGATGCTCAACGTAAATATATACAAGATAAGATTGAGAACAGCAATTCTTCTCAGACATGGAAATTCCTACAATCTCTAGGTATTGGACGACAAGCATCCAGGATCCCTCATACTGTTGATCTCAATGCTCTGAACGGATTTTTTGCTAGTACTGTCCTAATGAACAACAGTGATATAATTAGTACTTTAAATCATTTTAGATCCTTGCCTATTCCTAACAGACCCTCTTTTCACTTTTCCCCAATTACTGCTAGTGACGTTAAGGCCAACATCCTTGCAATAAGATCCGATGCCACGGGATGTGATGGAATCAACCGTAGAATGATACTTGCTGTGTTAGATTATGTTCTCCCTATATTATTTCACATTTTCAATTTCTCCCTTGACCATAATGAATTCCCTTCCACTTGGCGTTTAGCTTATATCCTTCCTATTCCCAAAAACAAAAATCCCATATCTTTCTTTCACTTTCGTCCAATATCTATCCTTCCATTTATGTCTAAAGTGTTAGAACGTATTGTCCATCTTCAATTAACAAAGTATCTAGCAGAGTACAATGTACTCTCTGATTTCCAATCAGGATTTCGGAGAGGTCATAGTACTACTACTGCCCTACTTAAAGTATGCGACGATATACGTTTTAACATGGACAACAGACATGTTAGTATCCTGGCATTATTGGACTTCAGTAATGCGTTCAATACGGTTGATTTAGATCTCCTGCTGGCAGTGCTTCGGTCGATTAATATCTCTTCCGATGCATGTGAGTGGTTTCGTAGCTACCTGTTTGGTCGTCAGCAATGTGTACGGATTAATAATAAATTATCCAGCCTCCAATCTCTCTCATCTGGTGTTCCTCAAGGCAGTGTCCTCTCTTCACTTTTATTTTCCATTTTTATTAATACTGTATCCCATCTCCTCTCGTCTTCCTTTCATCTTTATGCTGACGACTTGCAGGTCTACGTTTCTGCTCCCTTAACAGGTATCGGAGGGGCTATTGAGAGGCTGAACCAGGAATTGCATAAAATTTGTACTTGGAGCAAGACGTGCGGGCTTCTTGTAAATCCAGATAAATCGCAGGTCATTATTATTGGCAGCTCCAAACTACTTACTAAAGTTGATTACGCCAACCTACCTGCGATCATCTTTAACAATACGCCTTTGTCACTTAGCAGTTCCGTTAAAAACCTTGGTCTTCTTATCGATAATACATTATCCTGGACTGTGCAAGTTGCTGAAGTCAGTAGAAAAGTTTTCGCCACATTTCATTTGTTAAAACGTTGGAAACACTTTCTGCCCATTAAGACTAAAATCACGTTATGTCAAACTCTTCTACTTCCTATTTTGGACTACGCAGATTGTTGTTACACAAACATTACTGAGGACCAACTCAATAAGCTAGAAAGGTTACAGAACGTTTGCATCAAATTCATCTTTGGTCTACGGAAATTTGATCACGTCTCCGAATATCGGGCGCAACTTAAGTGGCTTACTATTCGACATCGTCGCAACTTGCACATGTTATCTCTTCTTTACTCTATCCTCTATAATCCTCTTCTTCCCGCGTATTTGAAGGAACGGTTCTGTTTTGTGGGTACTGACGTCAGCTATCCACGTGAACTGCGGTCACGCTCTGACAACAAACTGTCACTGCCGATCGCTCATACCCACTTCTATAGCGAATCCTTTACGATGACAGCTGCAAAGCTATGGAATACGCTCCCTACCGATATTCGTCAATCTGAGTCAATTTATATATTTAAAAATAGGTCACATAAGTATTATTTATCTATTCAATCTGCGTAAATACTATTTCCTATATTATCATACTATTAGTATTTATTTATTAAGTATTATATTTTATGTACGTAAGTTTTATTTTTATTCTATATGTTTAGTATAACTTTCTGCTATACATATAATTTTATTTATATAATTATTTGGTATATATAATACATATGTATTTATTAAACTTATATATATGTATTTTGTTATATATTATTTGTATTATTTAAAGATTAATTTTTAGTTGTTTAAGAATAAAACATGCTTGTTTGCACCATCCCGTTTCCCACAGACAAATTCTTACTCTAAAGGGATGTCTGTAAGAGATTGCTTTAAGCAATAAGACCGCCTTTGCACGCTTCTCTTTTTTGTTATATGTTCTTGTAATGTTATGTACACTGTATCTTTTGTCTTTTGTGTGCAATAAAGTGTTTATAAATAAAAAAAAATAAAAAAATCTAAGAAACTAGAAAGCAAAATGAATTCGAACTTTGTACAGATGGTTGCTCGTTATCATTTGAAAACATTAACTCAGCCAGATCTCTAAAAATTGCTAACTTCTCATCGATTGTGCTATTTTTTACAGTTATTATTTCACTAAAAAAATATATCTAAGAAACTAGAAACCAAAATGAATTCGAACTTTGTACAGATGGTTGCTCGTTATCATTTGAAAACATTAACTCAGTCAGATCTCTAAAAATAGCTAACTTCTCATCGATTGTGCTATTTTTTACAGTTATTATTTCACTAAAAAAATATATCTAAGAAACTAGAAACCAAAATGAATTCGAACTTTGTACAGATGGTTGCTAGTTCTCATTTGAAAACATTAACTGAGCATGATCTCTAAAAATTGCTAACTTCTCATCGATTATGCTTTTTTTACAGTTATTTTTTCATTTAAAGAAAATATTTAAGAAACTAGAAACCAAACTGAATTCTAACTTTGTACAGATGGTTGCTCGTTATCATTTGAAAACATTAACTCAGCCAGATCTCTAAAAATTGCTAACTTCTCATCGATTGTGCTATTTTTTACAGTTATTATTTCATTAAAAAAATATATCTAAGAAACTAGAAAGCAAAATGAATTCGAACTTTGTACAGATGGTTGCTCGTTATCATTTGAAAACATTAACTCAGCCAGATCTCTAAAAATTGCTAACTTCTCATCGATTGTGCTATTTTTTACAGTTATTATTTCACTAAAAAAATATATCTAAGAAACTAGAAACCAAAATGAATTCGAACTTTGTACAGATGGTTGCTCGTTATCATTTGAAAACATTAACTCAGCCAGATCTCTAAAAATAGCTAACTTCTCATCGATTGTGCTATTTTTTACAGTTATTATTTCACTAAAAAAATATATCTAAGAAACTAGAAACCAAAATGAATTCGAACTTTGTACAGATGGTTGCTAGTTCTCATTTGAAAACATGAACTGAGCACGATCTCTAAAAATTGCTAACTTCTCATCGATTATGCTTTTTTTACAGTTATTTTTTCATTTAAAGAAAATATTTAAGAAACTAGAAACCAAACTGAATTCGAACTTTGTACAGATGGTTGCTCGTTATCATTTGAAAACATTAACTCAGCCAGATCTCTAAAAATAGCTAACTTCTCATCGATTGTGCTATTTTTTACAGTTATTATTTCACTAAAAAAATATATCTAAGAAACTAGAAACCAAAATGAATTCGAACTTTGTACAGATGGTTGCTAGTTCTCATTTGAAAACATTAACTGAGCATGATCTCTAAAAATTGCTAACTTCTCATTGATTATGCTTTTTTTACAGTTATTTTTTCATTTAAAGAAAATATTTAAGAAACTAGAAACCAAACTGAATTCTAACTTTGTACAGATGGTTGCTCGTTATCATTTGAAAACATTAACTCAGCCAGATCTCTAAAAATTGCTAACTTCTCATCGATTGTGCTATTTTTTACAGTTATTATTTCATTAAAAAAATATATCTAAGAAACTAGAAACCAAAATGAATTCGAACTTTGTACAGATGGTTGCTCGTTATCATTTGAAAACATTAACTCAGCCAGATCTCTAAAAATTGCTAACTTCTCATCGATTGTGCTATTTTTTACAGTTATTATTTCACTAAAAAAATATATCTAAGAAACTAGAAACCAAAATGAATTCGAACTTTGTACAGATGGTTGCTCGTTATCATTTGAAAACATTAACTCAGCCAGATCTCTAAAAATTGCTAACTTCTCATCGATTGTGCTATTTTTTACAGTTATTATTTCATTCAAAAAATATATCTAGGCGGGTAGGTGTAAAATAAGTGAACTCATGTTTTTTAATGCTCTCGTTTTATTTAATTAAATTAATGAGAAATATGCTGTGAAAGTCTTGTCACTTACCAGTATTACATTCCTTTAATGACAACAATTATAGTCTACACTAAACGCCTATCGCATTCACAATAAAAATTTCCATAAAATTCTTCCAATTGTTCAAACAATACAACAGCAGCAGAACAATGGAGTCCTTGAAACACACAATATTTGAACTCAGAGATCACTTTGATAATAAAATGGCCGAGTTTCAAAAAAATCTTCAAAGTGCTTCCATCCCGGCCACAAGTCCTACTTCCAATATTGCGGCTCAATTCAGTGTCTTCAGAAGTTTTGTTATGGGTGCTCTAGAGGGGCTTCAGTTACAACTTGGGCTTTTGGCTGGCAAGTATGATGAGTTAGAAATGAAATCCCGTAGAAAAATTCTTCTTGTTCACGGCATTCAGGAAAGCAAATCAGAAAAATTGGTGTCAGGTACCGTTAAGATTCTTTCTGAACATCTAAAAATCCCCGAATTGAAAGTGGAAGATATAAGCCGTTGTCACCGTCTCGGCCGCTCCAGCTCTGACAAGCCACGTGCCGTTCTTATCAAATTCCGAGATATTGACCTTAGAAATAAGGTCTGGTTCAGTAAAACCAATTTGAGGAATACTGGTATTACTATATCTGAATTCCTCACTAAAGAACGTCATGAGGTTTCTGTTGCGGCTCGTCAGCGATTCGGGATCACAAAGTGCTGGACTAGGAACGGCACTGTGGTAGTTTTAGAGTCACATGGCACTAAGAAGAGGATTTCTACGATGGCTGAATTAAAGTCCTTAACTTCATCCACCGACATCACAGAGGTAAACACTACTCCTACTGCTTCTACTAGCTGCGGCACCCTGGCATCAAAAGACTTGAAAATCTCCAACATCAGGCCAAAAAGAACCGTCAAAAAGTAATACTTTCTTTTCTTTTGTTTTATGTTATTAATTATCCCTTATCTTTGTGTCATAGTTTTATATTAATTTTGCTTCTGCGGTGTTTGTTTATCTGTTTCATTACGGTTGCAATAATTCTATCCGCTTATCTCTTTATTTATTTATCTTAGTTACTTGTCACAATCACATTGTTCGGTGTGTGCATGTTGTGAGATCTCATTCGAATTATAGAGTAATAATAATTAAATCTCAGTACTTCGACTCGCGATATAATTTATCGAACACAATTCTTTTATTTATTTACCGATACCGACATTCATTATAATGATTGTCAAACTCAAAGGTCAAACTGACAAATGAGATTACAGAGTAAACAAATATTGAGCCATAAACAAAAGCGTTCCGCTTTAAACAGAAATATGGATACCATATATCTACTGTTATTTCTTGATAAAACATAGATATATATTTTGTAAATTAATGTAACTTAATTTATTTGTTTTTTATCAATACCTATTTGTTTTCATTTTAAGCACTTGTCATTGTGTTTAAATGTTTAAATGTCATATTGTTTAAATATTCGCTGAATATACCTAACTACTAAGCGAGGAGATTTCATTATTATCTATCCTTTGATTGATTTTTGTGCCTAAATGTTTTTTTTTTTTTTTTAATGTTTTTGCTATGCTTTGGTGTTGCTGTTTGCACTGTTTTTGTTCTATTTCATGCATTTAACTATGACCAACTTGTGTTAGTGCTGGTAAGTGTAAGTTTTTGTCTGATAAAATTAGCTTTTACGGGTTATATACATTTGTTTAAATATACATATATATTATTTTTAAATATATTTATTATATATATATATTTATATATATATATATATTTATATTTATTTAGTATGAGTATTAATAATATCTGTCTGAATATTGACTCAGACGATGATAACACTTTTGTATCACTTTCCTCTTCGGCTGACAGTTTTCATAGTACTTACATCCCGCTTTCCTCTTCTCTTGATTCAACCTTCTCTCTTTTCCCAAAAAAATTTAATGTTGTTCATTTGAATGCGCAGAGTATTCCAGCTCACTATCCTGATCTCTTATCTTCCTTTGGCAACTCTAATATTCACGCTATCCTTATCTCCGAAACATTCCTCGAGCCATCTCTTCCTTCTTCCTCCTTCTCATTACCTAACTTTCATCTTATCCGCAATGATCGAACTGGAAAAGGAGGCGGAGGAGTTGCTATTTATTTACGTAACCACATTCCTTTCACTATCCTGAATAAATCCGATTCCCAATACTCTGAATCCGCCGAGCACATACTCATTGAGGTTATATTTGGACACATTAAGGTACTACTCGGTGTTTTTTACAGTCCTTCGCTCCACATAGACTACTTCGACACGTTCGAAAGTCTATTGGAAAATTCCTTGCCTAATGTTAACCATGCTATTATTATGGGCGACTTCAATACCTGCCTTATCAAAAATGACGCTCGTGCCAAGCGCTTATTGAACATAATTAATAGCTCCAATTTAAATTTTCTCCCATCCAATGCCACTCATTACTTTCCCAACTGCATCCCAAGCCAACTTGACCTATCCTTTGTTTCATCCTTGGAGCATGTTGAAATTCACGGACAACTACCTGCTGAAGCCTTTACGTACCATGACCTAATATATCTGTCGTACAAAATACGTCCGCCGAAAGTTAAACCCACTGTGGTCATGCGTCGAAGCTTCAAACATTTTGACAACGAAAAATTTATGCAGGATCTTAGTGC
Organism: Vanessa tameamea; assembly: GCF_037043105.1. Classification (NCBI taxonomy): domain Eukaryota; kingdom Metazoa; phylum Arthropoda; class Insecta; order Lepidoptera; family Nymphalidae; genus Vanessa; species Vanessa tameamea. Next base: position 3,506,918 of record NC_087340.1, on the reverse strand, counting down.
TATCAATTGGGACTCAATTTTAAACGCTTCTACTATCGATGAGAAACTTGAACTTTTTAACTCCTCTCTAAATGATCTCTTCGATAAACATGCTCCTTTCCGTCCCATCAAGCTCAAACACCTACCTGCACCTTGGTTATCTCAGGACATTCGGAAGTTAATGAAGAAGCGTGACAGAGCTAAATCAAAATTTAAATTAAACCCAACTATTGACAACCTCGTGAAATATAAGAGTTTACGTAATCGGTGCCGTAAAGTATGTAGAGATGCTCAACGTAAATATATACAAGATAAGATTGAGAACAGCAATTCTTCTCAGACATGGAAATTCCTACAATCTCTAGGTATTGGACGACAAGCATCCAGGATCCCTCATACTGTTGATCTCAATGCTCTGAACGGATTTTTTGCTAGTACTGTCCTAATGAACAACAGTGATATAATTAGTACTTTAAATCATTTTAGATCCTTGCCTATTCCTAACAGACCCTCTTTTCACTTTTCCCCAATTACTGCTAGTGACGTTAAGGCCAACATCCTTGCAATAAGATCCGATGCCACGGGATGTGATGGAATCAACCGTAGAATGATACTTGCTGTGTTAGATTATGTTCTCCCTATATTATTTCACATTTTCAATTTCTACCTTGACCATAATGAATTCCCTTCCACTTGGCGTTTAGCTTATATCCTTCCTATTCCCAAAAACAAAAATCCCATATCTTTCTTTCACTTTCGTCCAATATCTATCCTTCCATTTCTGTCTAAAGTGTTAGAACGTATTGTCCATCTTCAATTAACAAAGTATCTAGCAGAGTACAATGTACTCTCTGATTTCCAATCAGGATTTCGGAGAGGTCATAGTACTACTACTGCCCTACTTAAAGTATGCGACGATATACGTTTTAACATGGACAACAGACATGTTAGTATCCTGGCATTATTGGACTTCAGTAATGCGTTCAATACGGTTGATTTAGATCTCCTGCTGGCAGTGCTTCGGTCGATTAATATCTCTTCCGATGCATGTGAGTGGTTTCGTAGCTACCTGTTTGGTCGTCAGCAATGTGTACGGATTAATAATAAATTATCCAGCCTCCAATCTCTCTCATCTGGTGTTCCTCAAGGCAGTGTCCTCTCTCCACTTTTATTTTCCATTTTTATTAATACTGTATCCCATCTCCTCTCGTCTTCCTTTCATCTTTATGCTGACGACTTGCAGGTCTACGTTTCTGCTCCCTTAACAGGTATCGGAGGGGCTATTGAGAGGCTGAACCAGGAATTGCATAAAATTTGTACTTGGAGCAAGACGTGCGGGCTTCTTGTAAATCCAGATAAATCGCAGGTCATTATTATTGGCAGCTCCAAACTACTTACTAAAGTTGATTACGCCAACCTACCTGCGATCATCTTTAACAATACGCCTTTGTCACTTAGCAGTTCCGTTAAAAACCTTGGTCTTCTTATCGATAATACATTATCCTGGACTGTGCAAGTTGCTGAAGTCAGTAGAAAAGTTTTCGCCACATTTCATTTGTTAAAACGTTGGAAACACTTTCTGCCCATTAAGACTAAAATCACGTTATGTCAAACTCTTCTACTTCCTATTTTGGACTACGCAGATTGTTGTTACACAAACATTACTGAGGACCAACTCAATAAGCTAGAAAGGTTACAGAACGTTTGCATCAAATTCATCTTTGGTCTACGGAAATTTGATCACGTCTCCGAATATCGGGCGCAACTTAAGTGGCTTACTATTCGACATCGTCGCAACTTGCACATGTTATCTCTTCTTTACTCTATCCTCTATAATCCTCTTCTTCCCGCGTATTTGAAGGAACGGTTCTGTTTTGTGGGTACTGACGTCAGCTATCCACGTGAACTGCGGTCACGCTCTGACAACAAACTGTCACTGCCGATCGCTCATACCCACTTCTATAGCGAATCCTTTACGATGACAGCTGCAAAGCTATGGAATACGCTCCCTACCGATATTCGTCAATCTGAGTCAATTTATATATTTAAAAATAGGTCACATAAGTATTATTTATCTATTCAATCTGCGTAAATACTATTTCCTATATTATCATACTATTAGTATTTATTTATTAAGTATTATATTTTATGTACGTAAGTTTTATTTTTATTCTATATGTTTAGTATAACTTTCTGCTATATATATAATTTTATTTATATAATTATTTGGTATATATAATACATATGTATTTATTAAACTTATATATATGTATTTTGTTATATATTATTTGTATTATTTAAAGATTAATTTTTAGTTGTTTAAGAATAAAACATGCTTGTTTGCACCATCCCGTTTCCCACAGACAAATTCTTACTCTAAAGGGATGTCTGTAAGAGATTGCTTTAAGCAATAAGACCGCCTTTGCACGCTTCTCTTTTTTGTTATATGTTCTTGTAATGTTATGTACACTGTATCTTTTGTCTTTTGTGTGCAATAAAGTGTTTATAAATAAAAAAAAATAAAAAAATCTAAGAAACTAGAAAGCAAAATGAATTCGAACTTTGTACAGATGGTTGCTCGTTATCATTTGAAAACATTAACTCAGCCAGATCTCTAAAAATTGCTAACTTCTCATCGATTGTGCTATTTTTTACAGTTATTATTTCACTAAAAAAATATATCTAAGAAACTAGAAACCAAAATGAATTCGAACTTTGTACAGATGGTTGCTCGTTATCATTTGAAAACATTAACTCAGCCAGATCTCTAAAAATAGCTAACTTCTCATCGATTGTGCTATTTTTTACAGTTATTATTTCACTAAAAAAATATATCTAAGAAACTAGAAACCAAAATGAATTCGAACTTTGTACAGATGGTTGCTAGTTCTCATTTGAAAACATGAACTGAGCACGATCTCTAAAAATTGCTAACTTCTCATCGATTATGCTTTTTTTACAGTTATTTTTTCATTTAAAGAAAATATTTAAGAAACTAGAAACCAAACTGAATTCTAACTTTGTACAGATGGTTGCTCGTTATCATTTGAAAACATTAACTCAGCCAGATCTCTAAAAATTGCTAACTTCTCATCGATTGTGCTATTTTTTACAGTTATTATTTCATTAAAAAAATATATCTAAGAAACTAGAAAGCAAAATGAATTCGAACTTTGTACAGATGGTTGCTCGTTATCATTTGAAAACATTAACTCAGCCAGATCTCTAAAAATTGCTAACGTCTCATCGATTGTGCTATTTTTTACAGTTATTATTTCATTAAAAAAATATATCTAAGAAACTAGAAACCAAAATGAATTCGAACTTTGTACAGATGGTTGCTCGTTATCATTTGAAAACATTAACTCAGCCAGATCTCTAAAAATTGCTAACTTCTCATCGATTGTGCTATTTTTTACAGTTATTATTTCACTAAAAAAATATATCTAAGAAACTAGAAACCAAAATGAAATCGAACTTTGTACAGATGGTTGCTAGTTCTCATTTGAAAACATTAACTCAGCCAGATCTCTAAAAATTGCTAACTTCTCATCGATTGTGCTATTTTTTACAGTTATTATTTCATTAAAAAAATATATCTAAGAAACTAGAAAGCAAAATGAATTCGAACTTTGTACAGATGGTTGCTCGTTATCATTTGAAAACATTAACTCAGCCAGATCTCTAAAAATTGCTAACTTCTCATCGATTGTGCTATTTTTTACAGTTATTATTTCATTCAAAAAATATATCTAGGCGGGTAGGTGTAAAATAAGTGAACTCATGTTTTTTAATGCTCTCGTTTTATTTAATTAAATTAATGAGAAATATGCTGTGAAAGTCTTGTCACTTACCAGTATTACATTCCTTTAATGACAACAATTATAGTCTACACTAAACGCCTATCGCATTCACAATAAAAATTTTCATAAAATTCTTCCAATTGTTCAAACAATACAACAGCAGCAGAACAATGGAGTCCTTGAAACACACAATATTTCAACTCAGAGATCACTTTGATAATAAAATGGCCGAGTTTCAAAAAAATCTTCAAAGTGCTTCCATCCCGGCCACAAGTCCTACTTCCAATATTGCGGCTCAATTCAGTGTCTTCAGAAGTTTTGTTATGGGTGCTCTAGAGGGGCTTCAGTTACAACTTGGGCTTTTGGCTGGCAAGTATGATGAGTTAGAAATGAAATCCCGTAGAAAAATTCTTCTTGTCCACGGCATTCAGGAAAGCAAATCAGAAAAATTGGTGTCAGGTACCGTTAAGATTCTTTCTGAACATCTAAAAATCCCCGAATTGAAAGTGGAAGATATAAGCCGTTGTCACCGTCTCGGCCGCTCCAGCTCTGACAAGCCACGTGCCGTTCTTATCAAATTCCGAGATATTGACCTTAGAAATAAGGTCTGGTTCAGTAAAACCAATTTGAGGAATACTGGTATTACTATATCTGAATTCCTCACTAAAGAACGTCATGAGGTTTCTGTTGCGGCTCGTCAGCGATTCGGGATCACAAAGTGCTGGACTAGGAACGGCACTGTGGTAGTTTTAGAGTCACATGGCACTAAGAAGAGGATTTCTACGATGGCTGAATTAAAGTCCTTAACTTCATTCACCGACATCACAGAGGTAAACACTAATCCTACTGCTTCTACTAGCTGCGGCACCCTGGCATCAAAAGACTTGAAAATCTCCAACATCAGGCCAAAAAGAACCGTCAAAAAGTAATACTTTCTTTTCTTTTGTTTTATGTTATTAATTATCCCTTATCTTTGTGTCATAGTTTTATATTAATTTTGCTTCTGCGGTGTTTGTTTATCTGTTTCATTACGGTTGCAATAATTCTATCCGCTTATCTCTTTATTTATTTATCTTAGTTACTTGTCACAATCACATTGTTCGGTGTGTGCATGTTGTGAGATCTCATTCGAATTATAGAGTAATAATAATTAAATCTCAGTACTTCGACTCGCGATATAATTTATCGAACACAATTCTTTTATTTATTTACCGATACCGACATTCATTATAATGATTGTCAAACTCAAAGGTCAAACTGACAAATGAGATTACAGAGTAAACAAATATTGAGCCATAAACAAAAGCGTTCCGCTTTAAGCAGAAATATGGATACCATATATCTACTGTTATTTCTTGATAAAACATAGATATATATTTTGTAAATTAATGTAACTTAATTTATTTGTTTTTTATCAATACCTATTTGTTTTCATTTTAAGCACTTGTCATTGTGTTTAAATGTTTAAATGTCATATTGTTTAAATATTCGCTGAATATACCTAACTACTAAGCGAGGAGATTTCATTATTATCTATCCTTTGATTGATTTTTGTGCCTAAATGTTTTTTTTTTTTTTGATGTTTTTGCTATGCTTTGGTGTTGCTGTTTGCACTGTTTTTGTTCTATTTCATGCATTTAACTATGACCAACTTGTGTTAGTGCTGGTAAGTGTAAGTTTTTGTCTGATAAAATTAGCTTTTACGGGTTATATACATTTGTTTAAATATACATATATATTATTTTTAAATATATTTATTATATATATATATTTATATATATATATATATATTTATATTTATTTAGTATGAGTATTAATAATATCTGTCTGAATATTGACTTGATAACACTTTTGTATCACTTTCCTCTTCGGCTGACAGTTTTCATAGTACTTACATCCCGCTTTCCTCTTCTCTTGATTCAACCTTCTCTCTTTTCCCAAAAAAATTTAATGTTGTTCATTTGAATGCGCAGAGTATTCCAGCTCACTATCCTGATCTCTTATCTTCCTTTGGCAACTCTAATATTCACGCTATCCTTATCTCCGAAACATTCCTCGAGCCATCTCTTCCTTCTTCCTCCTTCTCATTACCTAACTTTCATCTTATCCGCAATGATCGAACTGGAAAAGGAGGCGGAGGAGTTGCTATTTATTTACGTAACCACATTCCTTTCACTATCCTGAATAAATCCGATTCCCAATACTCTGAATCCGCCGAGCACATACTCATTGAGGTTATATTTGGACACATTAAGGTACTACTCGGTGTTTTTTACAGTCCTTCGCTCCACATAGACTACTTCGACACGTTCGAAAGTCTATTGGAAAATTCCTTGCCTAATGTTAACCATGCTATTATTATGGGCGACTTCAATACCTGCCTTATCAAAAATGACGCTCGTGCCAAGCGCTTATTGAACATAATTAATAGCTCCAATTTAAATTTTCTCCCATCCAATGCCACTCATTACTTTCCCAACTGCATCCCAAGCCAACTTGACCTATCCTTTGTTTCATCCTTGGAGCATGTTGAAATTCACGGACAACTAAGCCTGAACTGAACTGAAGCCTTTTCGTACCATGACCTAATATATCTGTCGTACAAAGTACGTCCGCCGAAAGTTAAACCCACTGTGGTCATGCGTCGAAGCTTCAAACATTTTGACAACGAAAAATTTATGCAGGATCTTAGTGCTATCAATTGGGACTCAATTTTAAACGCTTCTACTATCGATGAGAAACTTGAACTTTTTAACTCCTCTCTAAATGATCTCTTCGATAAACATGCTCCTTTCCGTCCCATTAAGCTCAAACACCTACCTGCACCTTGGTTATCTCAGGACATTCGGAAGTTAATGAAGAAGCGTGACAGAGCTAAATCAAAATTTAAATTAAACCCAACTATTGACAACCTCGTGAAATATAAGAGTTTACGTAATCGGTGCCGTAAAGTATGTAGAGATGCTCAACGTAAATATATACAAGATAAGATTGAGAACAGCAATTCTTCTCAGACATGGAAATTCCTACAATCTCTAGGTATTGGACGACAAGCATCCAGGATCCCTCATACTGTTGATCTCAATGCTCTGAACGGATTTTTTGCTAGTACTGTCCTAATGAACAACAGTGATATAATTAGTACTTTAAATCATTTTAGATCCTTGCCTATTCCTAACAGACCCTCTTTTCACTTTTCCCCAATTACTGCTAGTGACGTTAAGGCCAACATCCTTGCAATAAGATCCGATGCCACGGGATGTGATGGAATCAACCGTAGAATGATACTTGCTGTGTTAGATTATGTTCTCCCTATATTATTTCACATTTTCAATTTCTACCTTGACCATAATGAATTCCCTTCCACTTGGCGTTTAGCTTATATCCTTCCTATTCCCAAAAACAAAAATCCCATATCTTTCTTTCACTTTCGTCCAATATCTATCCTTCCATTTCTGTCTAAAGTGTTAGAACGTATTGTCCATCTTCAATTAACAAAGTATCTAGCAGAGTACAATGTACTCTCTGATTTCCAATCAGGATTTCGGAGAGGTCATAGTACTACTACTGCCCTACTTAAAGTATGCGACGATATACGTTTTAACATGGACAACAGACATGTTAGTATCCTGGCATTATTGGACTTCAGTAATGCGTTCAATACGGTTGATTTAGATCTCCTGCTGGCAGTGCTTCGGTCGATTAATATCTCTTCCGATGCATGTGAGTGGTTTCGTAGCTACCTGTTTGGTCGTCAGCAATGTGTACGGATTAATAATAAATTATCCAGCCTCCAATCTCTCTCATCTGGTGTTCCTCAAGGCAGTGTCCTCTCTCCACTTTTATTTTCCATTTTTATTAATACTGTATCCCATCTCCTCTCGTCTTCCTTTCATCTTTATGCTGACGACTTGCAGGTCTACGTTTCTGCTCCCTTAACAGGTATCGGAGGGGCTATTGAGAGGCTGAACCAGGAATTGCATAAAATTTGTACTTGGAGCAAGACGTGCGGGCTTCTTGTAAATCCAGATAAATCGCAGGTCATTATTATTGGCAGCTCCAAACTACTTACTAAAGTTGATTACGCCAACCTACCTGCGATCATCTTTAACAATACGCCTTTGTCACTTAGCAGTTCCGTTAAAAACCTTGGTCTTCTTATCGATAATACATTATCCTGGACTGTGCAAGTTGCTGAAGTCAGTAGAAAAGTTTTCGCCACATTTCATTTGTTAAAACGTTGGAAACACTTTCTGCCCATTAAGACTAAAATCACGTTATGTCAAACTCTTCTACTTCCTATTTTGGACTACGCAGATTGTTGTTACACAAACATTACTGAGGACCAACTCAATAAGCTAGAAAGGTTACAGAACGTTTGCATCAAATTCATCTTTGGTCTACGGAAATTTGATCACGTCTCCGAATATCGGGCGCAACTTAAGTGGCTTACTATTCGACATCGTCGCAACTTGCACATGTTATCTCTTCTTTACTCTATCCTCTATAATCCTCTTCTTCCCGCGTATTTGAAGGAACGGTTCTGTTTTGTGGGTACTGACGTCAGCTATCCACGTGAACTGCGGTCACGCTCTGACAACAAACTGTCACTGCCGATCGCTCATACCCACTTCTATAGCGAATCCTTTACGATGACAGCTGCAAAGCTATGGAATACGCTCCCTACCGATATTCGTCAATCTGAGTCAATTTATATATTTAAAAATAGGTCACATAAGTATTATTTATCTATTCAATCTGCGTAAATACTATTTCCTATATTATCATACTATTAGTATTTATTTATTAAGTATTATATTTTATGTACGTAAGTTTTATTTTTATTCTATATGTTTAGTATAACTTTCTGCTATATATATAATTTTATTTATATAATTATTTGGTATATATAATACATATGTATTTATTAAACTTATATATATGTATTTTGTTATATATTATTTGTATTATTTAAAGATTAATTTTTAGTTGTTTAAGAATAAAACATGCTTGTTTGCACCATCCCGTTTCCCACAGACAAATTCTTACTCTAAAGGGATGTCTGTAAGAGATTGCTTTAAGCAATAAGACCGCCTTTGCACGCTTCTCTTTTTTGTTATATGTTCTTGTAATGTTATGTACACTGTATCTTTTGTCTTTTGTGTGCAATAAAGTGTTTATAAATAAAAAAAAATAAAAAAATCTAAGAAACTAGAAAGCAAAATGAATTCGAACTTTGTACAGATGGTTGCTCGTTATCATTTGAAAACATTAACTCAGCCAGATCTCTAAAAATTGCTAACTTCTCATCGATTGTGCTATTTTTTACAGTTATTATTTCACTAAAAAAATATATCTAAGAAACTAGAAACCAAAATGAATTCGAACTTTGTACAGATGGTTGCTCGTTATCATTTGAAAACATTAACTCAGCCAGATCTCTAAAAATAGCTAACTTCTCATCGATTGTGCTATTTTTTACAGTTATTATTTCACTAAAAAAATATATCTAAGAAACTAGAAACCAAAATGAATTCGAACTTTGTACAGATGGTTGCTAGTTCTCATTTGAAAACATTAACTGAGCATGATCTCTAAAAATTGCTAACTTCTCATCGATTATGCTTTTTTTACAGTTATTTTTTCATTTAAAGAAAATATTTAAGAAACTAGAAACCAAACTGAATTCTAACTTTGTACAGATGGTTGCTCGTTATCATTTGAAAACATTAACTCAGCCAGATCTCTAAAAATTGCTAACTTCTCATCGATTGTGCTATTTTTTACAGTTATTATTTCATTAAAAAAATATATCTAAGAAACTAGAAAGCAAAATGAATTCGAACTTTGTACAGATGGTTGCTCGTTATCATTTGAAAACATTAACTCAGCCAGATCTCTAAAAATTGCTAACTTCTCATCGATTGTGCTATTTTTTACAGTTATTATTTCATTCAAAAAATATATCTAGGCGGGTAGGTGTAAAATAAGTGAACTCATGTTTTTTAATGCTCTCGTTTTATTTAATTAAATTAATGAGAAATATGCTGTGAAAGTCTTGTCACTTACCAGTATTACATTCCTTTAATGACAACAATTATAGTCTACACTAAACGCCTATCGCATTCACAATAAAAATTTTCATAAAATTCTTCCAATTGTTCAAACAATACAACAGCAGCAGAACAATGGAGTTCTTGAAACACACAATATTTGAACTCAGAGATCACTTTGATAATAAAATGGCCGAGTTTCAAAAAAATCTTCAAAGTGCTTCCATCCCGGCCACAAGTCCTACTTCCAATATTGCGGCTCAATTCAGTGTCTTCAGAAGTTTTGTTATGGGTGCTCTAGAGGGGCTTCAGTTACAACTTGGGCTTTTGGCTGGCAAGTATGATGAGTTAGAAATGAAATCCCGTAGAAAAATTCTTCTTGTCCACGGCATTCAGGAAAGCAAATCAGAAAAATTGGTGTCAGGTACCGTTAAGATTCTTTCTGAACATCTAAAAATCCCCGAATTGAAAGTGGAAGATATAAGCCGTTGTCACCGTCTCGGCCGCTCCAGCTCTGACAAGCCACGTGCCGTTCTTATCAAATTCCGAGATATTGACCTTAGAAATAAGGTCTGGTTCAGTAAAACCAATTTGAGGAATACTGGTATTACTATATCTGAATTCCTCACTAAAGAACGTCATGAGGTTTCTGTTGCGGCTCGTCAGCGATTCGGGATCACAAAGTGCTGGACTAGGAACGGCACTGTGGTAGTTTTAGAGTCACATGGCACTAAGAAGAGGATTTCTACGATGGCTGAATTAAAGTCCTTAACTTCATCCACCGACATCACAGAGGTAAACACTACTCCTACTGCTTCTACTAGCTGCGGCACCCTGGCATCAAAAGACTTGAAAATCTCCAACATCAGGCCAAAAAGAACCGTCAAAAAGTAATACTTTCTTTTCTTTTGTTTTATGTTATTAATTATCCCTTATCTTTGTGTCATAGTTTTATATTAATTTTGCTTCTGCGGTGTTTGTTTATCTGTTTCATTACGGTTGCAATAATTCTATCCGCTTATCTCTTTATTTATTTATCTTAGTTACTTGTCACAATCACATTGTTCGGTGTGTGCATGTTGTGAGATCTCATTCGAATTATAGAGTAATAATAATTAAATCTCAGTACTTCGACTCGCGATATAATTTATCGAACACAATTCTTTTATTTATTTACCGATACCGACATTCATTATAATGATTGTCAAACTCAAAGGTCAAACTGACAAATGAGATTACAGAGTAAACAAATATTGAGCCATAAACAAAAGCGTTCCGTTTTAAGCAGAAATATGGATACCATATATCTACTGTTATTTCTTGATAAAACATAGATATATATTTTGTAAATTAATGTAACTTAATTTATTTGTTTTTTATCAATACCTATTTGTTTTCATTTTAAGCACTTGTCAGTGTGTTTAAATGTTTAAATGTCATATTGTTTAAATATTCGCTGAATATACCTAACTACTAAGCGAGGAGATTTCATTATTATCTATCCTTTGATTGATTTTTGTGCCTAAATGTTTTTTTTTTTTTTTTTGATGTTTTTGCTATGCTTTGGTGTTGCTGCTTGCACTGTTTTTGTTCTATTTCATGCATTTAACTATGACCAACTTGTGTTAGTGCTGGTAAGTGTAAGTTTTTGTCTGATAAAATTAGCTTTTACGGGTTATATACATTTGTTTAAATATACATATATATTATTTTTAAATATATTTATTATATATATATATTTATATATATATATATATATATTTATATTTATTTAGTATGAGTATTAATAATATCTGTCTGAATATTGACTCAGACGATGATAACACTTTTGTATCACTTTCCTCTTCGGCTGACAGTTTTCATAGTACTTACATCCCGCTTTCCTCTTCTCTTGATTCAACCTTCTCTCTTTTCCCAAAAAAATTTAATGTTGTTCATTTGAATGCGCAGAGTATTCCAGCTCACTATCCTGATCTCTTATCTTCCTTTGGCAACTCTAATATTCACGCTATCCTTATCTCCGAAACATTCCTCGAGCCATCTCTTCCTTCTTCCTCCTTCTCATTACCTAACTTTCATCTTATCCGCAATGATCGAACTGGAAAAGGAGGCGGAGGAGTTGCTATTTATTTACGTAACCACATTCCTTTCACTATCCTGAATAAATCCGATTCCCAATACTCTGAATCCGCCGAGCACATACTCATTGAGGTTATATTTGGACACATTAAGGTACTACTCGGTGTTTTTTACAGTCCTTCGCTCCACATAGACTACTTCGACACGTTCGAAAGTCTATTGGAAAATTCCTTGCCTAATGTTAACCATGCTATTATTATGGGCGACTTCAATACCTGCCTTATCAAAAATGACGCTCGTGCCAAGCGCTTATTGAACATAATTAATAGCTCCAATTTAAATTTTCTCCCATCCAATGCCACTCATTACTTTCCCAACTGCATCCCAAGCCAACTTGACCTATCCTTTGTTTCATCCTTGGAGCATGTTGAAATTCACGGACAACTAAGCCTGAACTGAACTGAAGCCTTTTCGTACCATGACCTAATATATCTGTCGTACAAAGTACGTCCGCCGAAAGTTAAACCCACTGTGGTCATGCGTCGAAGCTTCAAACATTTTGACAACGAAAAATTTATGCAGGATCTTAGTGCTATCAATTGGGACTCAATTTTAAACGCTTCTACTATCGATGAGAAACTTGAACTTTTTAACTCCTCTCTAAATGATCTCTTCGATAAACATGCTCCTTTCCGTCCCATCAAGCTCAAACACCTACCTGCACCTTGGTTATCTCAGGACATTCGGAAGTTAATGAAGAAGCGTGACAGAGCTAAATCAAAATTTAAATTAAACCCAACTATTGACAACCTCGTGAAATATAAGAGTTTACGTAATCGGTGCCGTAAAGTATGTAGAGATGCTCAACGTAAATATATACAAGATAAGATTGAGAACAGCAATTCTTCTCAGACATGGAAATTCCTACAATCTCTAGGTATTGGACGACAAGCATCCAGGATCCCTCATACTGTTGATCTCAATGCTCTGAACGGATTTTTTGCTAGTACTGTCCTAATGAACAACAGTGATATAATTAGTACTTTAAATCATTTTAGATCCTTGCCTATTCCTAACAGACCCTCTTTTCACTTTTCCCCAATTACTGCTAGTGACGTTAAGGCCAACATCCTTGCAATAAGATCCGATGCCACGGGATGTGATGGAATCAAACGTAGAATGATACTTGCTGTGTTAGATTATGTTCTCCCTATATTATTTCACATTTTCAATTTCTCCCTTGACCATAATGAATTCCCTTCCACTTGGCGTTTAGCTTATATCCTTCCTATTCCCAAAAACAAAAATCCCATATCTTTCTTTCACTTTCGTCCAATATCTATCCTTCCATTTCTGTCTAAAGTGTTAGAACGTATTGTCCATCTTCAATTAACAAAGTATCTAGCAGAGTACAATGTACTCTCTGATTTCCAATCAGGATTTCGGAGAGGTCATAGTACTACTACTGCCCTACTTAAAGTATGCGACGATATACGTTTTAACATGGACAACAGACATGTTAGTATCCTGGCATTATTGGACTTCAGTAATGCGTTCAATACGGTTGATTTAGATCTCCTGCTGGCAGTGCTTCGGTCGATTAATATCTCTTCCGATGCATGTGAGTGGTTTCGTAGCTACCTGTTTGGTCGTCAGCAATGTGTACGGATTAATAATAAATTATCCAGCCTCCAATCTCTCTCATCTGGTGTTCCTCAAGGCAGTGTCCTCTCTCCACTTTTATTTTCCATTTTTATTAATACTGTATCCCATCTCCTCTCGTCTTCCTTTCATCTTTATGCTGACGACTTGCAGGTCTACGTTTCTGCTCCCTTAACAGGTATCGGAGGGGCTATTGAGAGGCTGAACCAGGAATTGCATAAAATTTGTACTTGGAGCAAGACGTGCGGGCTTCTTGTAAATCCAGATAAATCGCAGGTCATTATTATTGGCAGCTCCAAACTACTTACTAAAGTTGATTACGCCAACCTACCTGCGATCATCTTTAACAATACGCCTTTGTCACTTAGCAGTTCCGTTAAAAACCTTGGTCTTCTTATCGATAATACATTATCCTGGACTGTGCAAGTTGCTGAAGTCAGTAGAAAAGTTTTCGCCACATTTCATTTGTTAAAACGTTGGAAACACTTTCTGCCCATTAAGACTAAAATCACGTTATGTCAAACTCTTCTACTTCCTATTTTGGACTACGCAGATTGTTGTTACACAAACATTACTGAGGACCAACTCAATAAGCTAGAAAGGTTACAGAACGTTTGCATCAAATTCATCTTTGGTCTACGGAAATTTGATCACGTCTCCGAATATCGGGCGCAACTTAAGTGGCTTACTATTCGACATCGTCGCAACTTGCACATGTTATCTCTTCTTTACTCTATCCTCTATAATCCTCTTCTTCCCGCGTATTTGAAGGAACGGTTCTGTTTTGTGGGTACTGACGTCAGCTATCCACGTGAACTGCGGTCACGCTCTGACAACAAACTGTCACTGCCGATCGCTCATACCCACTTCTATAGCGAATCCTTTACGATGACAGCTGCAAAGCTATGGAATACGCTCCCTACCGATATTCGTCAATCTGAGTCAATTTATATATTTAAAAATAGGTCACATAAGTATTATTTATCTATTCAATCTGCGTAAATACTATTTCCTATATTATCATACTATTAGTATTTATTTATTAAGTATTATATTTTATGTACGTAAGTTTTATTTTTATTCTATATGTTTAGTATAACTTTCTGCTATATATATAATTTTATTTATATAATTATTTGGTATATATAATACATATGTATTTATTAAACTTATATATATGTATTTTGTTATATATTATTTGTATTATTTAAAGATTAATTTTTAGTTGTTTAAGAATAAAACATGCTTGTTTGCACCATCCCGTTTCCCACAGACAAATTCTTACTCTAAAGGGATGTCTGTAAGAGATTGCTTTAAGCAATAAGACCGCCTTTGCACGCTTCTCTTTTTTGTTATATGTTCTTGTAATGTTATGTACACTGTATCTTTTGTCTTTTGTGTGCAATAAAGTGTTTATAAATAAAAAAAAATAAAAAAATCTAAGAAACTAGAAAGCAAAATGAATTCGAACTTTGTACAGATGGTTGCTCGTTATCATTTGAAAACATTAACTCAGCCAGATCTCTAAAAATTGCTAACTTCTCATCGATTGTGCTATTTTTTACAGTTATTATTTCACTAAAAAAATATATCTAAGAAACTAGAAACCAAAATGAATTCGAACTTTGTACAGATGGTTGCTCGTTATCATTTGAAAACATTAACTCAGCCAGATCTCTAAAAATAGCTAACTTCTCATCGATTGTGCTATTTTTTACAGTTATTATTTCACTAAAAAAATATATCTAAGAAACTAGAAACCAAAATGAATTCGAACTTTGTACAGATGGTTGCTAGTTCTCATTTGAAAACATTAACTGAGCATGATCTCTAAAAATTGCTAACTTCTCATCGATTATGCTTTTTTTACAGTTATTTTTTCATTTAAAGAAAATATTTAAGAAACTAGAAACCAAACTGAATTCTAACTTTGTACAGATGGTTGCTCGTTATCATTTGAAAACATTAACTCAGCCAGATCTCTAAAAATTGCTAACTTCTCATCGATTGTGCTATTTTTTACAGTTATTATTTCATTAAAAAAATATATCTAAGAAACTAGAAAGCAAAATGAATTCGAACTTTGTACAGATGGTTGCTCGTTATCATTTGAAAACATTAACTCAGCCAGATCTCTAAAAATTGCTAACGTCTCATCGATTGTGCTATTTTTTACAGTTATTATTTCATTAAAAAAATATATCTAAGAAACTAGAAACCAAAATGAATTCGAACTTTGTACAGATGGTTGCTCGTTATCATTTGAAAACATTAACTCAGCCAGATCTCTAAAAATTGCTAACTTCTCATCGATTGTGCTATTTTTTACAGTTATTATTTCACTAAAAAAATATATCTAAGAAACTAGAAACCAAAATGAAATCGAACTTTGTACAGATGGTTGCTAGTTCTCATTTGAAAACATTAACTCAGCCAGATCTCTAAAAATTGCTAACTTCTCATCGATTGTGCTATTTTTTACAGTTATTATTTCATTAAAAAAATATATCTAAGAAACTAGAAAGCAAAATGAATTCGAACTTTGTACAGATGGTTGCTCGTTATCATTTGAAAACATTAACTCAGCCAGATCTCTAAAAATTGCTAACTTCTCATCGATTGTGCTATTTTTTACAGTTATTATTTCACTAAAAAAATATATCTAAGAAACTAGAAACCAAAATGAAATCGAACTTTGTACAGATGGTTGCTAGTTCTCATTTGAAAACATTAACTCAGCCAGATCTCTAAAAATTGCTAACTTCTCATCGATTGTGCTATTTTTTACAGTTATTATTTCATTAAAAAAATATATCTAAGAAACTAGAAAGCAAAATGAATTCGAACTTTGTACAGATGGTTGCTCGTTATCATTTGAAAACATTAACTCAGCCAGATCTCTAAAAATTGCTAACTTCTCATCGATTGTGCTATTTTTTACAGTTATTATTTCATTCAAAAAATATATCTAGGCGGGTAGGTGTAAAATAAGTGAACTCATGTTTTTTAATGCTCTCGTTTTATTTAATTAAATTAATGAGAAATATGCTGTGAAAGTCTTGTCACTTACCAGTATTACATTCCTTTAATGACAACAATTATAGTCTACACTAAACGCCTATCGCATTCACAATAAAAATTTTCATAAAATTCTTCCAATTGTTCAAACAATACAACAGCAGCAGAACAATGGAGTCCTTGAAACACACAATATTTGAACTCAGAGATCACTTTGATAATAAAATGGCCGAGTTTCAAAAAAATCTTCAAAGTGCTTCCATCCCGGCCACAAGTCCTACTTCCAATATTGCGGCTCAATTCAGTGTCTTCAGAAGTTTTGTTATGGGTGCTCTAGAGGGGCTTCAGTTACAACTTGGGCTTTTGGCTGGCAAGTATGATGAGTTAGAAATGAAATCCCGTAGAAAAATTCTTCTTGTCCACGGCATTCAGGAAAGCAAATCAGAAAAATTGGTGTCAGGTACCGTTAAGATTCTTTCTGAACATCTAAAAATCCCCGAATTGAAAGTGGAAGATATAAGCCGTTGTCACCGTCTCGGCCGCTCCAGCTCTGACAAGTCACGTGCCGTTCTTATCAAATTCCGAGATATTGACCTTAGAAATAAGGTCTGGTTCAGTAAAACCAATTTGAGGAATACTGGTATTACTATATCTGAATTCCTCACTAAAGAACGTCATGAGGTTTCTGTTGCGGCTCGTCAGCGATTCGGGATCACAAAGTGCTGGACTAGGAACGGCACTGTGGTAGTTTTAGAGTCACATGGCACTAAGAAGAGGATTTCTACGATGGCTGAATTAAAGTCCTTAACTTCATCCACCGACATCACAGAGGTAAACACTACTCCTACTGCTTCTACTAGCTGCGGCACCCTGGCATCAAAAGACTTGAAAATCTCCAACATCAGGCCAAAAAGAACCGTCAAAAAGTAATACTTTCTTTTCTTTTGTTTTATGTTATTAATTATCCCTTATCTTTGTGTCATAGTTTTATATTAATTTTGCTTCTGCGGTGTTTGTTTATCTGTTTCATTACGGTTGCAATAATTCTATCCGCTTATCTCTTTATTTATTTATCTTAGTTACTTGTCACAATCACATTGTTCGGTGTGTGCATGTTGTGAGATCTCATTCGAATTATAGAGTAATAATAATTAAATCTCAGTACTTCGACTCGCGATATAATTTATCGAACACAATTCTTTTATTTATTTACCGATACCGACATTCATTATAATGATTGTCAAACTCAAAGGTCAAACTGACAAATGAGATTACAGAGTAAACAAATATTGAGCCATAAACAAAAGCGTTCCGCTTTAAGCAGAAATATGGATACCATATATCTACTGTTATTTCTTGATAAAACATAGATATATATTTTGTAAATTAATGTAACTTAATTTATTTGTTTTTTATCAATACCTATTTGTTTTCATTTTAAGCACTTGTCATTGTGTTTAAATGTTTAAATGTCATATTGTTTAAATATTCGCTGAATATACCTAACTACTAAGCGAGGAGATTTCATTATTATCTATCCTTTGATTGATTTTTGTGCCTAAATGTTTTTTTTTTTTTTTTTTGATGTTTTTGCTATGCTTTGGTGTTGCTGTTTGCACTGTTTTTGTTCTATTTCATGCATTTAACTATGACCAACTTGTGTTAGTGCTGGTAAGTGTAAGTTTTTGTCTGATAAAATTAGCTTTTACGGGTTATATACATTTGTTTAAATATACATATATATTATTTTTAAATATATTTATTATATATATATATTTATATTTATTTAGTATGAGTATTAATAATATTGATCTGAATATTGACTCAGACGATGATAACACTTTTGTATCACTTTCCTCTTCGGCTGACAGTTTTCATAGTACTTACATCCCGCTTTCCTCTTCTCTTGATTCAACCTTCTCTCTTTTCCCAAAAAATTTTAATGTTGTTCATTTGAATGCGCAGAGTATTCCAGCTCACTATCCTGATCTCTTATCTTCCTTTGGCAACTCTAATATTCACGCTATCCTTATCTCCGAAACATTCCTCGAGCCATCTCTTCCTTCTTCCTCCTTCTCATTACCTAACTTTCATCTTATCCGCAATGATCGAACTGGAAAAGGAGGCGGAGGAGTTGCTATTTATTTACGTAACCACATTCCTTTCACTATCCTGAATAAATCCGATTCCCAATACTCTGAATCCGCCGAGCACATACTCATTGAGGTTATATTTGGACACATTAAGGTACTACTCGGTGTTTTTTACAGTCCTTCGCTCCACATAGACTACTTCGACACGTTCGAAAGTCTATTGGAAAATTCCTTGCCTAATGTTAACCATGCTATTATTATGGGCGACTTCAATACCTGCCTTATCAAAAATGACGCTCGTGCCAAGCGCTTATTGAACATAATTAATAGCTCCAATTTAAATTTTCTCCCATCCAATGCCACTCATTACTTTCCCAACTGCATCCCAAGCCAACTTGACCTATCCTTTGTTTCATCCTTGGAGCATGTTGAAATTCACGGACAACTAAGCCTGAACTGAACTGAAGCCTTTTCGTACCATGACCTAATATATCTGTCGTACAAAGTACGTCCGCCGAAAGTTAAACCCACTGTGGTCATGCGTCGAAGCTTCAAACATTTTGACAACGAAAAATTTATGCAGGATCTTAGTGCTATCAATTGGGACTCAATTTTAAACGCTTCTACTATCGATGAGAAACTTGAACTTTTTAACTCCTCTCTAAATGATCTCTTCGATAAACATGCTCCTTTCCGTCCCATCAAGCTCAAACACCTACCTGCACCTTGGTTATCTCAGGACATTCGGAAGTTAATGAAGAAGCGTGACAGAGCTAAATCAAAATTTAAATTAAACCCAACTATTGACAACCTCGTGAAATATAAGAATTTACGTAATCGGTGCCGTAAAGTATGTAGAGATGCTCAACGTAAATATATACAAGATAAGATTGAGAACAGCAATTCTTCTCAGACATGGAAATTCCTACAATCTCTAGGTATTGGACGACAAGCATCCAGGATCCCTCATACTGTTGATCTCAATGCTCTGAACGGATTTTTTGCTAGTACTGTCCTAATGAACAACAGTGATATAATTAGTACTTTAAATCATTTTAGATCCTTGCCTATTCCTAACAGACCCTCTTTTCACTTTTCCCCAATTACTGCTAGTGACGTTAAGGCCAACATCCTTGCAATAAGATCCGATGCCACGGGATGTGATGGAATCAACCGTAGAATGATACTTGCTGTGTTAGATTATGTTCTCCCTATATTATTTCACATTTTCAATTTCTCCCTTGACCATAATGAATTCCCTTCCACTTGGCGTTTAGCTTATATCCTTCCTATTCCCAAAAACAAAAATCCCATATCTTTCTTTCACTTTCGTCCAATATCTATCCTTCCATTTCTGTCTAAAGTGTTAGAACGTATTGTCCATCTTCAATTAACAAAGTATCTAGCAGAGTACAATGTACTCTCTGATTTCCAATCAGGATTTCGGAGAGGTCATAGTACTACTACTGCCCTACTTAAAGTATGCGACGATATACGTTTTAACATGGACAACAGACATGTTAGTATCCTGGCATTATTGGACTTCAGTAATGCGTTCAATACGGTTGATTTAGATCTCCTGCTGGCAGTGCTTCGGTCGATTAATATCTCTTCCGATACATGTGAGTGGTTTCGTAGCTACATGTTTGGTCGTCAGCAATGTGTACCGATTAATAATAAATTATCCAGCCTCCAATCTCTCTCATCTGGTGTTCCTCAAGGCAGTGTCCTCTCTCCACTTTTATTTTCCATTTTTATTAATACTGTATCCCATCTCCTCTCGTCTTCCTTTCATCTTTATGCTGACGACTTGCAGGTCTACGTTTCTGCTCCCTTAACAGGTATCGGAGGGGCTATTGAGAGGCTGAACCAGGAATTGCATAAAATTTGTACTTGGAGCAAGACGTGCGGGCTTCTTGTAAATCCAGATAAATCGCAGGTCATTATTATTGGCAGCTCCAAACTACTTACTAAAGTTGATTACGCCAACCTACCTGCGATCATCTTTAACAATACGCCTTTGTCACTTAGCAGTTCCGTTAAAAACCTTGGTCTTCTTATCGATAATACATTATCCTGGACTGTGCAAGTTGCTGAAGTCAGTAGAAAAGTTTTCGCCACATTTCATTTGTTAAAACGTTGGAAACACTTTCTGCCCATTAAGACTAAAATCACGTTATGTCAAACTCTTCTACTTCCTATTTTGGACTACGCAGATTGTTGTTACACAAACATTACTGAGGACCAACTCAATAAGCTAAAAAGGTTACAGAACGTTTGCATCAAATTCATCTTTGGTCTACGGAAATTTGATCACGTCTCCGAATATCGGGCGCAACTTAGGTGGCTTACTATTCGACATCGTCGCAACTTGCACATGTTATCTCTTCTTTACTCTATCCTCTATAATCCTCTTCTTCCCGCGTATTTGAAGGAACGGTTCTGTTTTGTGGGTACTGACGTCAGCTATCCACGTGAACTGCGGTCACGCTCTGACAACAAACTGTCACTGCCGATCGCTCATACCCACTTCTATAGCGAATCCTTTACGATGACAGCTGCAAAGCTATGGAATACGGCTCCCTACCGATATTCGTCAATCTGAGTCAATTTATATATTTAAAAATAGGTCACATAAGTATTATTTATCTATTCAATCTGCGTAAATACTATTTCCTATATTATCATACTATTAGTATTTATTTATTAAGTATTATATTTTATGTACGTAAGTTTTATTTTTATTCTATATGTTTAGTATAACTTTCTGCTATATATATATAATTTTATTTATATAATTATTTGGTATATATAATACATATGTATTTATTAAACTTATATATATGTATTTTGTTATATATTATTTGTATTATTTAAAGATTAATTTTTAGTTGTTTAAGAATAAAACATGCTTGTTTGCACCATCCCGTTTCCCACAGACAAATTCTTACTCTAAAGGGTTGTCTGTAAGAGATTGCTTTAAGCAATAAGACCGCCTTTGCACGCTTCTCTTTTTTGTTATATGTTCTTGTAATGTTATGTACACTGTATCTTTTGTCTTTTGTGTGCAATAAAGTGTTTATAAATAAAAAAAAAAAAAAATTAAAAAAAATCTAAGAAACTAGAAAGCAAAATGAATTCGAACTTTGTACAGATGGTTGCTCGTTATCATTTGAAAACATTAACTCAGCCAGATCTCTAAAAATTGCTAACTTCTCATCGATTGTGCTATTTTTTACAGTTATTATTTCACTAAAAAAATATATCTAAGAAACTAGAAACCAAAATGAATTCGAACTTTGTACAGATGGTTGCTCGTTATCATTTGAAAACATTAACTCAGTCAGATCTCTAAAAATAGCTAACTTCTCATCGATTGTGCTATTTTTTACAGTTATTATTTCACTAAAAAAATATATCTAAGAAACTAGAAACCAAAATGAATTCGAACTTTGTACAGATGGTTGCTAGTTATCATTTGAAAACATTAACTGAGCCAGATCTCTCAAAATATGATAACTTCTCATCGATTATGCTATTTTTTACAGTTATTATTTCATTTAAAAAAAATATCTAAGAAACTAGAAAGCAAAATGAATTCGAACTTTGTACAGATGGTTGCTAGTTCTCATTTGAAAACATTAACTGAGCACGATCTCTAAAAATTGCTAACTTCTCATCGATTATGCTTTTTTTACAGTTATTTTTTAATTTAAAGAAAATATTTAAGAAACTAGAAACCAAACTGAATTCTAATTTTGTACAGATGGTTGCTCGTTATCATTTGAAAACATTAACTCAGCCAGATCTCTAAAAATTGCTAACTTCTCATCGATTGTGCTATTTTTTACAGTTATTATTTCATTAAAAAAATATATCTAAGAAACTAGAAACCAAAATGAATTCGAACTTTGTACAGATGGTTGCTCGTTATCATTTGAAAACATTAACTGAGCCAGATCTCTCAAAATATGATAACTTCTCATCGATTATGCTATTTTTTACAGTTATTATTTCATTTAAAAAAAATATCTAAGAAACTAGAAAGCAAAATGAATTCGAACTTTGTACAGATGGTTGCTAGTTCTCATTTGAAAACATTAACTGAGCAAGATGTCTAAAAATTGCTAACTTCTCATCGATTGTGCTATTTTTTACAGTTATTATTTCACTAAAAAAATATATCTAAGAAACTAGAAACCAAAATGAATTCGAACTTTGTACAGATGGTTGCTAGTTCTCATTTGAAAACATTAACTCAGCCAGATCTCTAAAAATTGCTAACTTCTCATCGATTGTGCTATTTTTTACAGTTATTATTTCATTAAAAAAATATATCTAAGAAACTAGAAACCAAAATGAATTCGAACTTTGTACAGATGGTTGCTCGTTATCATTTGAAAACATTAACTCAGCCAGATCTCTAAAAATTGCTAACTTCTCATCGATTGTGCTATTTTTTACAGTTATTATTTCACTAAAAAAATATATCTAAGAAACTAGAAACCAAAATGAAATCGAACTTTGTACAGATGGTTGCTAGTTCTCATTTGAAAACATTAACTGCGCCAGATCTCTAAAAATTGCTAACTTCTCATCGATTGTGCTATTTTTTACAGTTATTATTTCATTAAAAAAATATATCTAAGAAACTAGAAACCAAAATGAATTCGAACTTTGTACAGATGGTTGCTCGTTATCATTTGAAAACATTAACTCAGCCAGATCTCTAAAAATTGCTAACTTCTCATCGATTGTGCTATTTTTTACAGTTATTATTTCACTAAAAAAATATATCTAAGAAACTAGAAACCAAAATGAATTCGAACTTTGTACAGATGGTTGCTCGTTATCATTCGAAAACATTAACTCAGCCAGATCTCTAATAATTGCTAACTTCTCATCGATTGTGCTATTTTTTACAGTTATTATTTCACTAAAAAAATATATATAAGAAACTAGAAACCAAAATGAAATCGAACTTTGTACAGATGGTTGCTAGTTCTCATTTGAAAACATTAACTGAGCCAGATCTCTAAAAATTGCTAACTTCTCATCGATTGTGCTATTTTTTACAGTTATTATTTCATTAAAAAAATATATCTAAGAAACTAGAAACCAAAATGAATTCGAACTTTGTACAGATGGTTGCTCGTTATCATTTGAAAACATTAACTCAGCCAGATCTCTAAAAATTGCTAACTTCTCATCGATTGTGCAATTTTTTACAGTTATTATTTCACTAAAAAAATATATCTAAGAAACTAGAAACCAAAATGAATTCGAACTTTGTACAGGTGGTTGCTCGTTATCATTTGAAAACATTAACTCAGCCAGATCTCTAAAAATTGCTAACTTCTCATCGATTGTGCTATTTTTTACAGTTATTATTTCACTAAAAAAATATATCTAAGAAACTAGAAACCAAAATGAATTCGAACTTTGTACAGATGGTTGCTAGTTCTCATTTGAAAACATTAACTCAGCCAGATCTCTAAAAATTGCTAACTTCTCATCGATTGTGCTATTTTTTACAGTTATTATTTCATTAAAAAAATATATCTAAGAAACTAGAAAGCAAAATGAATTCGAACTTTGTACAGATGGTTGCTCGTTATCATTTGAAAACATTAACTCAGCCAGATCTCTAAAAATTGCTAACTTCTCATCGATTGTGCTATTTTTTACAGTTATTATTTCATTAAAAAAATATATCTAGGCGGGTAGGTGTAAAATAAGTGAACTCATGTTTTTTAATGCTCTCGTTTTATTTAATTAAATTAATGAGAAATATGCTGTGAAAGTCTTGTCACTTACCAGTATTACATTCCTTTAATGACAACAATTATAGTCTACACTAAACGCCTATCGCATTCACAATAAAAATTTTCATAAAATTCTTCCAATTGTTCAAACAATACAACAGCAGCAGAACAATGGAGTCCTTGAAACACACAATATTTGAACTTAGAGATCACTTTGATAATAAAATGGCCGAGTTTCAAAAAAATCTTCAAAGTGCTTCCATCCCGGCCACAAGTCCTACTTCCAATATTGCGGCTCAATTCAGTGTCTTCAGAAGTTTTGTTATGGGTGCTCTAGAGGGGCTTCAGTTACAACTTGGGCTTTTGGCTGGCAAGTATGATGAGTTAGAAATGAAATCCCGTAGAAAAATTCTTCTTGTCCACGGCATTCAGGAAAGCAAATCAGAAAAATTGGTGTCAGGTACCGTTAAGATTCTTTCTGAACATCTAAAAATCCCCGAATTGAAAGTGGAAGATATAAGCCGTTGTCACCGTCTCGGCCGCTCCAGCTCTGACAAGTCACGTGCCGTTCTTATCAAATTCCGAGATATTGACCTTAGAAATAAGGTCTGGTTCAGTAAAACCAATTTGAGGAATACTGGTATTACTATATCTGAATTCCTCACTAAAGAACGTCATGAGGTTTCTGTTGCGGCTCGTCAGCGATTCGGGATCACAAAGTGCTGGACTAGGAACGGCACTGTGGTAGTTTTAGAGTCACATGGCACTAAGAAGAGGATTTCTACGATGGCTGAATTAAAGTCCTTAACTTCATCCACCGACATCACAGAGGTAAACACTACTCCTACTGCTTCTACTAGCTGCGGCACCCTGGCATCAAAAGACTTGAAAATCTCCAACATCAGGCCAAAAAGAACCGTCAAAAAGTAATACTTTCTTTTCTTTTGTTTTATGTTATTAATTATCCCTTATCTTTGTGTCATAGTTTTATATTAATTTTGCTTCTGCGGTGTTTGTTTATCTGTTTCATTACGGTTGCAATAATTCTATCCGCTTATCTCTTTATTTATTTATCTTAGTTACTTGTCACAATCACATTGTTCGGTGTGTGCATGTTTTATTTATTTTATTTTTTTATTTTATTTTATTCGGGAAACAAACAGTACAAATTAACATAATTAAAAAAAAAACAAAAAATATAAATCATTGACCAATAAAGTTTCCACAATTAAATAATACATAGAATAATGCGAGCAAGTTAATTACAATTAAAAAAAAAAATCTAATACATTAAATAAAAAGTAATATCATATAAACAGAAAATAATTAATAATTATAGTAGAATTTACAAAAATATAATCTTATTAATAATAAAATGCAAATGTAACTTAATATGAATAACAATAATTACTAAGAATTTCCTTAATTTGTTCAATTAACTTTTGTAAGGAGCCTGTAAAGTAATCAATTGAACAGTATTCTTTGTTGTATAATAAACAAGAACGGTAAATGAAGGCATTTTGTGCATAATTAGTACGTGTAGTATGTAAGTTAAATAAAGATTTATTTCGCGAAGATTGTCTTGGACATCTGAAGTTAAGACAATTAAGAAGAAATGGAGAGTCAATAATATTATGTAGTAATTTCAGCAGAAATGTTTGATCCTTTATCTTACGACGTTTTTCTAATGGGATCAAATTAGGAACACATTGATCAGTAGCAGAATACCTAAATTTTAAATGCTTTAAGAATTTTGTTTGAACTTTCTCTATTTCTTTGATGTAGATTTTATAATGTGGATTCCAAATCACCGAAGCGAATTCTAGTATTGAGCGAACAAATGCATTAAAGAGAAGAATCAAGGTTGTAATATTTTTAAAATCTCTACTAATTCTAAGAACAAAACCAAGCATACGATAGGCTTTTGCAGTAACATACCTATAGTGTTGCCCAAAGGTTAATGAGGAGTCAAAGTGGACGCCCAAATCTCTCACCCCTGAAACCCGTTCAATAAGATCTTCATTTAAAGTATACTTGAAATGAATAGTATTTTTTTTGCGGGAAAATGATATTACGTTACATTTTTTAATATTAAGTTGCAGGAGATTATCATAGCAATATTTAAAAAAATCATTCAAATCATCCTGTAATAAGTTACAATCAGAAGGTTTACTAATGGTTTTATATATCTTCATATCATCAGCATAGAGTAGAATTGAAGAATGCTTAAATACTGCAATAATGTCATTAATGAATAAATTAAATAGAAGGGGTCCAAGATGAGATCCTTGGGGCACACCAGAAGTAACAGGCACGAACGTAGAGCAGTAACCTTTAATTGTAACCGCCTGGCTTCGATCTCTGAGATATGAAGTAAGCCAACGGAGGAGGTCGCCATGTATACCGAGTTCTTCAATTTTACGAATCAAGATTAAATGACAGATTTTATCAAATGCTTTTGAATAGTCGGTATACACCACGTCCACCTGGAAACCTTGATCCATAGCGGTAGTAACCTGATGAACAAATTCACATAAATTGGACTCTACAGATTTTTTATTTATGAAACCATGCTGTTGAGGAATGATAATGGTTCGTAGGGTAGGGAAAATACAGTCGTATATAATTTTTTCAAAAAGTTTAGCGATAGTACATAATTTCGAAATAGGTCTGTAATTTTTCACATTGTGCTTATCACCTGATTTAAAAACTGGTACAACATAACTTTGTTTCCACAGTTGAGGCATTTCGCCGCTACAAATAGATTTGTGGAATAATAAATAAATAGGAAGGGATAGACAGCTACGACACATCTTCAAAAATATAGGAGGCAAGCCATCAGGCCCGTATCCCTTATTTATATCCAGTTTACTGAGGTATTTATGTACAATAAACGGAGAAAGTGAAATCGATCCAATGTTAATAGAACTATCCGAGGCACTTACATGATTATAATTGCTTAATAAGGAAGATGACTCGTAAACAGATTCAAAATATTTACTGAAAAGAGAACAGATTTCATTTCCGTCACTGGCCGTTACTTCGCTTAAATGCATAATTTCAGGGATATTAGAAGAAGAATTTTTCGATCGAACAAATGACCAAAAGAATTTGCTAGATTCTTTAATTTTACTTTCAGAATTTGAAATATACAAATCATAATATTTAGTCTGTAATTTTTTCTCACGATCACGCAAGAGACTAAACGTATCGTAATCGGAAGTTCGGTTATAAATTTTCCATTTCCTATGATACTTTAATTTTTCATTTATAACTTTTATTAAGGATCTAGGGTATCAGCAGGGAAAATTATTATTACATTTAACAATTTTAACCAGAGTAAAATCATTAACAATTTTAAATACAGTTTTATAAAAAACATTAACAGCATCCGAGATATCACGGTCATCTAATAATTCAGTCCAATTAATTTTGGACAGTGCATTATTGATTTCCTCATAGTTAGCACGGTGAAAAAGTCGAATCATTCTAGGAGTCGGTTTAATTAATCGCAAACTATGTATAGTAAATAGTATCTCCAGAGCTGGGTGATGTACATCCTCTTTAACAGGTGGTTGGGGGCAACGGCTGACGGTACAGTGACAGTCACTAAAAATAAGATCTAGATGTCTGCCATTAACATTATGAATTGAATTGAACTGTTTCAGATCGGTAAAATTCATAAAGTTGGCCAAGGCGTAGACAAGACTATTATCATCACTATGATTATTCAGGATCATGATGTCGTCGCTCCCAACCCACTGTGCAGTAGGAACATTAAAATCACCCAATACCAAGAAACTGTCATTAGGATAATTTAGCTTCTCATCTGAAACCAATTCGAAAAAATCAATTAGCGTATCACAATGACGGTTAATATTAGGGAAATAGCAGCAATATATATGAAGTGACTTTGTTATTGCTGTAGACACCAACGATATTGTTACTTTCACTATTTCAGCTGAAAAGTTGCCCAATTGTATGGATGTCGACGAACGAACTGTTAAGTTAGATTTTAAGGCGACAAGTACACCACCACCCATTGTGTTTCCACGTTCATTATAATTTCTATCACACCTATGGACAGTGTACCTTGAATCAAAAAGTTCGGAATCAAAAATACCATCATACAACCACGTCTCGCTAAGACAGATGATATCATATTCCCCCAGCAACATAGCCCTGAAGAACATATTAGTTTTGGTACGTAAGCCTCGTACATTTTGGTAGAAAATGTTTAAATTATACTCAATTATTAAATAAGTCTAAAACGATTATACGCACAAAATAATTCATTATAAAAAATAATAATAATAATCCCACTATTCCACATTTAATTGTATTATAAGGAAAAATATATGATTCATAATAAATATAAAAAATAATTGCAATAATATATATTAAATAGAATTCGCGACGAATAATCCATTTAAAACTTAACTTATATGCACAAATGCCTTCACCAGCGTTATAAATTAATAAAGAACAAAATGCATTACAAAGATCTAAACATCTATAACCAGAAAACACCAAAATACCGCAACAGAAAGAGCCAGAGATATATATTGTTAGAAGAAAATTAAAGTCACAAATGGCAACACTACGACCGGATATATAAGGACGACGGTTGGCGGCACTTGTCTAACCGCTTAGCTGTCCGAATATAGCGATTGCCTGATATAGAAGAAAAATATCTGTTGGCCGCCATTAAAATATTTTTAAAAAAGATCATTTTCATTTTCTGTTTGTAACATCAGAAGTGGGATCTGAAGGCTGAAAAGCCACTGAAAGCCTACATTTCTCATTTTATAAATGAAATTAGTACTGTTGAGTGAAATTAATATTCTGACGAGTTTTTGTCTCTGCGATGCCTTCCAACGACCAACGCAACAAGCGAAAGCGTCGCGAGCGCACTCTTTCGCCCAATCCGATGGAAGAGATTTTGAGAAGATTACGCGCGTTGGAAGACCAACCCCGTGCGTCTGTGGAGACACAAGCTATCGCAACGACCAGCGCTGGCCCTAGCCGCGCCGCCGAGCTATCCAACACAACACCATCGGCATCGGTGCTTGTGGCACCTACACCGCTGCGTGAGCTGGTGTCCGCGCAAGTGGGGACGCAGCCGCTGACTCCACGCACCAGCAACATGGAATCAACGCAGTCTGAGGACGTGGTGACGCACGCCGCGGAGCGTCTTTTGACCGCCATCAACTGTGCTCAGGTCAGATCCAACCGATATTTTGTCTCTGATTTTGATCCGAGTGTTCATGACTTCGACTCGTGGTGTGATGAAGTAGAGAGAGCTCGTATTGCGAACTATTGGGACGATAGGGAATGCCTTGCTCGCGTGGGACATTGCCTAAAAGGGGAATCTCGCACCTGGCTGAGCCAATGGACAAGCAATATTCGCACGTGGTCCAATTTTAAATTAGAACTAAAAGCGCTATGCCCACGATCAGTCGATGTCGCGAACATTCTTTATGATGTAATGCGGACAGAGTCCGATAAATTCTCCACATATGCTGAATATGCTCGCAAATCGCTTTTAAGGTTACGCATCGTTAAAGGTCTTAGTAATGAGTTGCTTACTGCTATTATTATTCGTGGAATTTCGGATCCACAAATTCGTGCCATGGCTACTAACGCTAAACTATCGCCTGATTCTATTGTGGAGTTTTTATCAAGCTTTGTTAAACCTTTTAACAACTTTAAGAAAACTTACAATTCTTTCAACAATAATAATTCAAATCGCA
This sequence comes from Vanessa tameamea, assembly GCF_037043105.1. NCBI lineage: Eukaryota > Metazoa > Arthropoda > Insecta > Lepidoptera > Nymphalidae > Vanessa > Vanessa tameamea. The sequence continues at coordinate 3,476,713 of NC_087340.1, read as the reverse complement.
AACCGTTAAAACGTCAATATGATTCTAAAGATTTAAAATCAATAAAGTGTTTCCAGTGTAATCAGTTCGGTCATAAGAGCGTTAATTGTAACAAACGGTCGAATTTAATTTCAAACAATAGCGATGAAAAGACAAACTATTCAACGACATCTCGTAGTGATGTATTGAAGTGTACATTTTGCAAAAAAATGGGTCATTCCGAGAGGACTTGTTTTGCTAAGGAACGCACAAATTCTCGAAATGGTAACGGTGTCAACTTTTGTCGCGAAATTTGTGGCAGTTATAAAAATCGTGATGTGACAACTGCTGTCATACTTGGAATACCGATAGACGTGTTAATTGATAGTGGCTCATGTGTTTCATTAATGTCAAATAATGTTGTCAAACATTTTTCTTGTAAAATAAAGTCTACTAATCAATTATTACGCGGTAAACCGCGTAATAATTGATTAGTAGACTAGTAGACTCATTGAATCATTTGTGACCCTACCTGTTGAGTTTAGCGATATGACAATAGAAATTGATTTTTGTATTGTGGACAGCGATAGTTTGAATGTACCCGTCATAATCGGTACAGACGTACTGAATAGAAAAGGTATTACTTATGTTAGGACCGGTAACTGCCAACGTTTAGTTCATAGTGATGTGACTGTAAACTATACAATGCAAGTATATACAATTTCTTTGTCCGATCAAGTGAATACGTCGGTATCTGGAAATGATAGGGAACGGTTACTAGACATCTTAACTAAGTATTCCGAATTCTTTTTAAGTGGTACCGCGACCACAACAGTAAAAGATAGTGAGATGCATATCAAGTTAACAACTGGCGTGCCTGTATATTACAGACCTTACAAGTTATCTCACGACGAAAAATTAAAAGTACGTGCTATAGTAAAGGATTTGCTCGATAAAGGAATTATTCGCGAGTCCGACTCAGAGTACGCTAGTCCGCTTCTACTAGTAAAAAAGAAGGATGGTTCAGATAGAATGGTCGTGGACTATCGTGCACTGAATCGAATTACTGTCAAAATTAGATATCCACTCCCCTTGATCAGCGACTATATAGATAGGTTAGGTAACGCTCGCTGGTTCAGTTCTTTAGATATGGTTTCCGGCTTTCACCAGCTCAGAGTTGCTGAAGGAGTCTATTCACAAGACCGCATTCGTTACACCTGATGCTCAATACGAATATTGCAAGGTACCTTATGGTTTAGCAAACGCGCCTATTTTTTACCAGAAAACTATCTCAAAAACACTTAAACCCTTCATAGATGCTGGAAAAGTCATGGTTTATATTGATGATGTACTCATTTTTACTGACGGGATTGATGAAAACCTCGTTTTATTAGATTCTGTTATAAAAACATTAACTGATGCAGGATTTTCACTTAATTTAAAGAAATGTACTTTCCTTACCAATGAGATAGAATACTTAGGTAGGTTTATAAAAGATGGTCAGGTTAGGCCGAGTAATTATAAAATTGACGCATTGGTTAAATCGCCGCGACCGAATAATGTCAAACAGGTTCGCCAATTTCTTGGCCTCGCAGGATATTTCCGAAGATACATTCCTAATTACGCGATTAAGACTGCACAAATCGCCGCTCTAACTAGAAAAGGTGTAATCTTTAATTGGAGTGATGATCACGAAAATGCACGTCAAGAGATCATTACCTATTTAACCCATGAACCGATTTTGGCAATATTCGATCCAGAATTAACAACGGAATTGCATACAGATGCTAGTTCTATTGGCTATGGCGGAATCCTTATGCAAATACACAAAGACAACCGCAGACGGGTTGTTGCTTATTTTAGTAAGTTGACCACTGGTGCGGAATCCAAATATCACAGCTATGAGCTGGAGACCCTCGCGGTAGTAAAATCATTGCTACATTTTAGGCAATATTTGATTGGTAAATCCTTTAAGGTAATTACAGATTGCAATGCATTAAAAATGACACAACGTAAAAAGGATCTTCAACCCAGAGTTGCAAGATGGTGGATGTATATGCAGGATTTTGATTTCTCTCTGGAATACCGTAAAGGCGTACTAATGCCACACGTAGACTACTTGAGTAGGAATCCGATCAATCTAATTAATGTTGTTCAAAAACCACAAAATTGGGCTCAAGTGGCACAGGCGGGTGACGAGGAGACGTTAAAATTAATCGAAAAATTAGATAACGGTGAATTAGATAATACGCGTTACATGAAACGTAATAACCTCTTGTATTATAGGTATGACGTCACAGGTGAGCAAGCGCGGTTTTTATGTTATGTTCCAAAAGCATTTAGGTTAAGTTTATTACGCGTTTTCCATGACGAGCATGAACATATTGGTGTAGATAAAACTATCGATCTGATCCTGCGACAGTTTTGGTTCCCCGGTCTTAGACACTTTGTTAGGAAGTATGTCACACACTGCATAATTTGCATTTCACATAAGCAAGTACCTCGCGCACCATTGCAGCCAATATTCTCTTGGCAAAAGGCTCCGATACCGTTTGATACAATACACGCAGATGTACTCGGACCACTGAGAGAAAGTAATGGTCATAAACATGTACTCATTATAGTTGACGCATATACTAAATACTGTCTACTTTATGCCTTACCGAGACAAGATAGTAGCGAATTAAAACGCGTAATGACCCAAATAATATCTCTGTTTGGTACTTTTAAAAGGCTAGTGTGTGATAGAAGTCGTATGTTTGATAACCATGAGTTTATTAATTGGATTTCTAACTATGGAATAGAAATGCATTTCGTTACCCCTGAAATGCATCAGGAAAATGGTCAAGTTGAACGTTATTGCCGTACTGTTTTAAATATGATAAGAGTCGAAGTAAATCATAACAAAAATGATTGGTCTGAAATATTATGGAAACTGCAATTAGTCTTAAACATTACCAAACATAGGACTACTCAATATTCGCCACTAAATCTCTTAATCGGCACTGATTCCACTACTCCTTTGATAAATTCGTTGATTAGAGATGTAACTTGTGAAGGCTCGAATCCAAACCGCGATGCAATTCGCGAGATAAGACGGCAACATGCGGAACGACTTATCTATGAAAATAAAGAAAAACAAGACTTATATGTAAATAAAAATAGGAAACCGCCTAAAAATTTTCAAATTAATGATTTGGTCTATGTGATTAAGAACTCTCAAAGTACTGGAAAATTGGATAGCAGTATGAGAGGCCCTTATAAAGTTACTAAGATCCTCCCTAACGATCGGTACGAGGTTCAACTGTTAGCTGGAGCTTATGGAAAGACTAGTCAGGTAGCTGCAACATACATGGTCTTATGGAAGGGTGAATGGACACCCGACACTTGCACTGCATTTTTTGAAGGTACCTGTTGTACTTGTTTCGCTGTTTGCTTTGTTAGCTGATATATCTCTTGTTTTCTATCCTATTCTTGAGTTAGATTATGTACTAAACTAGCCCATATTTATGAGTTTTGGCCACGTTATGTAAAGTGTTGTGTTCAGTGGAAGAGACCCGTGTAAATCCTGTGCGCCATGGTATTGGGTTGACCCTGACACTGGTGGTTTCTGGGGTGAGTCGGTGGCGCAACCGACAACAGACCTGTGTAAATCCAGCCATCATTAGGTATCTGGGGTGACCTACTAGAGACCGATATAAATCCTGTGTGCATAGACGAGTATATGCGGGGTATTTGGTTGCGTGGGAACAGACCTGTGTAAAGCCTATGTGATCTGAAATTCTTATGTATGGCGTTTCTGATGGTCATGTTGAACTTAGCTAATTCGTACGTAATCTAACGCTTTTATGTGTAATTAGGCCAGCTGCTAATAATAACAGATGTAAATAAGTGTGATTTTTGACTGCGTGTATCTTCACAGAAACCGATGATGATGACGCAGAGCAGCCATTGAACGCGGAGGTTGTTGCTGGATCATCCTCGAGTTACCGCTAAGGACTTCGAGCACGCAGTCCCGTCAGGAGCCGTGTTAAAAGCAAATTAAAGTCACAAATGGCAACACTACGACCGGATATATAAGGACGACGGTTGGCGGCACTTGTCTAACCGCTTAGCTGTCCGAATATAGCGATTGCCTGATATAGAAGAAAAATATCTGTTGGCCGCCATTAAAATATTTTTAAAAAAGATCATTTTCATTTTCTGGTTGTAACAATATAAAAATAGTCCTTATACAATTTTGTTTAAATCATTCACATTTGATATATTCAGCACAGCACTGTTGTCGGAACGTCTTATCATTATACTACAATTCTTTATCCAAACATATTTATAATTCTTCTCCTTTGCATTTTTTTTTACTGAAAGTAGCAAGGTTTTATTTGTACTTGTTAGGTGCTCGTTAAAGTAAACGTTATTATAGTTTTTATTTTATTTATAAACACTTTATTGCACACAAAAGACAAAAGATACAGTGTACATAACATTACAAGAACATATAACAAAAAAGAGAAGCGTGCAAAGGCGGTCTTATTGCTTAAAGCAATCTCTTACAGACAACCCTTTAGAGTAAGAATTTGTCTGTGGGAAACGGGATGGTGCAAACAAGCATGTTTTATTCTTAAACAACTAAAAATTTATCTTTAAATAATACAAATAATATATAACAAAATACATATATATAAGTTTAATAAATACATATGTATTATATATACCAAATAATTATATAAATAAAATTATATATATAGCAGAAAGTTATACTAAACATATAGAATAAAAATAAAACTTACGTACATAAAATATAATACTTAATAAATAAATACTAATAGTATGATAATATAGGAAATAGTATTTACGCAGATTGAATAGATAAATAATACTTATGTAACCTATTTTTAAATATAAATTGACTCAGATTGACGAATATCGGTAGGGAGCGTATTCCATAGCTTTGCAGCTGTCATCGTAAAGGATTCGCTATAGAAGTGGGTATGAGCGACCGGCAGTGACAGTTTGTTGTCAGAGCGTGACCGCAGTTCACGTGGATAGCTGACGTCAGTACCCACAAAACAGAACCGTTCCTTCAAATACGCGGGAAGAAGAGGATTATAGAGGATAGAGTAAAGAAGAGATAACATGTGCAAGTTGCGACGATGTCGAATAGTAAGCCACTTAAGTTGCGCCCGATATTCGGAGACGTGATCAAATTTCCGTAGACCAAAGATGAATTTGATGCAAACGTTCTGTAACCTTTCTAGCTTATTGAGTTGGTCCTCAGTAATGTTTGTGTAACAACAATCTGCGTAGTCCAAAATAGGAAGTAGAAGAGTTTGACATAACGTGATTTTAGTCTTAATGGGCAGAAAGTGTTTCCAACGTTTTAACAAATGAAATGTGGCGAAAACTTTTCTACTGACTTCAGCAACTTGCACAGTCCAGGATAATGTATTATCGATAAGAAGACCAAGGTTTTTAACGGAACTGCTAAGTGACAAAGGCGTATTGTTAAAGATGATCGCAGGTAGGTTGGCGTAATCAACTTTAGTAAGTAGTTTGGAGCTGCCAATAATAATGACCTGCGATTTATCTGGATTTACAAGAAGCCCGCACGTCTTGCTCCAAGTACAAATTTTATGCAATTCCTGGTTCAGCCTCTCAATAGCCCCTCCGATACCTGTTAAGGGAGCAGAAACGTAGACCTGCAAGTCGTCAGCATAAAGATGAAAGGAAGACGAGAGGAGATGGGATACAGTATTAATAAAAATGGAAAATAAAAGTGGAGAGAGGACACTGCCTTGAGGAACACCAGATGAGAGAGATTGGAGGCTGGATAATTTATTATTAATCCGTACACATTGCTGACGACCAAACAGGTAGCTACGAAACCACTCACATGCATCGGAAGAGATATTAATCGACCGAAGCACTGCCAGCAGGAGATCTAAATCAACCGTATTGAACGCATTACTGAAGTCCAATAATGCCAGGATACTAACATGTCTGTTGTCCATGTTAAAACGTATATCGTCGCATACTTTAAGTAGGGCAGCAGTAGTACTATGACCTCTCCGAAATCCTGATTGGAAATCAGAGAGTACATTGTACTCTGCTAGATACTTTGTTAATTGAAGATGGACAATACGTTCTAACACTTTAGACAGAAATGGAAGGACAGATATTGGACGAAAGTGAAAGAAAGATATGGGATTTTTGTTTTTGGGAATAGGAAGGATATAAGCTAAACGCCAAGTGGAAGGGAATTCATTATGGTCAAGGGAGAAATTGAAAATGTGAAATAATATAGGGAGAACATAATCTAACACAGCAAGTATCATTCTACGTTTGATTCCATCACATCCCGTGGCATCGGATCTTATTGCAAGGATGTTGGCCTTAACGTCACTAGCAGTAATTGGGGAAAAGTGAAAAGAGGGTCTGTTAGGAATAGGCAAGGATCTAAAATGATTTAAAGTACTAATTATATCACTGTTGTTCATTAGGACAGTACTAGCAAAAAATCCGTTCAGAGCATTGAGATCAACAGTATGAGGGATCCTGGATGCTTGTCGTCCAATACCTAGAGATTTTAGGAATTTCCATGTCTGAGAAGAATTGCTGTTCTCAATCTTATCTTGTATATATTTACGTTGAGCATCTCTACATACTTTACGGCACCGATTACGTAAACTCTTATATTTCACGAGGTTGTCAATAGTTGGGTTTAATTTAAATTTTGATTTAGCTCTGTCACGCTTCTTCATTAACTTCCGAATGTCCTGAGATAACCAAGGTGCAGGTAGGTGTTTGAGCTTGATGGGACGGAAAGGAGCATGTTTATCGAAGAGATCATTTAGAGAGGAGTTAAAAAGTTCAAGTTTCTCATCGATAGTAGAAGCGTTTAAAATTGAGTCCCAATTGATAGCATTAAGATCCTGCATAAATTTTTCGTTGTCAAAATGTTTGAAGCTTCGACGCATGACCACAGTGGGTTTAACTTTCGGCGGACGTACTTTGTACGACAGATATATTAGGTCATGGTACGAAAAGGCTTCAGTTCAGTTCAGGCTTAGTTGTCCGTGAATTTCAACATGCTCCAAGGATGAAACAAAGGATAGGTCAAGTTGGCTTGGGATGCAGTTGGGAAAGTAATGAGTGGCATTGGATGGGAGAAAATTTAAATTGGAGCTATTAATTATGTTCAATAAGCGCTTGGCACGAGCGTCATTTTTGATAAGGCAGGTATTGAAGTCGCCCATAATAATAGCATGGTTAACATTAGGCAAGGAATTTTCCAATAGACTTTCGAACGTGTCGAAGTAGTCTATGTGGAGCGAAGGACTGTAAAAAACACCGAGTAGTACCTTAATGTGTCCAAATATAACCTCAATGAGTATGTGCTCGGCGGATTCAGAGTATTGGGAATCGGATTTATTCAGGATAGTGAAAGGAATGTGGTTACGTAAATAAATAGCAACTCCTCCGCCTCCTTTTCCAGTTCGATCATTGCGGATAAGATGAAAGTTAGGTAATGAGAAGGAGGAAGAAGGAAGAGATGGCTCGAGGAATGTTTCGGAGATAAGGATAGCGTGAATATTAGAGTTGCCAAAGGAAGATAAGAGATCAGGATAGTGAGCTGGAATACTCTGCGCATTCAAATGAACAACATTAAATTTTTTTGGGAAAAGAGAGAAGGTTGAATCAAGAGAAGAGGAAAGCGGGATGTAAGTACTATGAAAACTGTCAGCCGAAGAGGAAAGTGATACAAAAGTGTTATCATCGTCTGAGTCAATATTCAGACAGATATTATTAATACTCATACTAAATAAATATAAATATATATATATATATAAATATATATATATAATAAATATATTTAAAAATAATATATATGTATATTTAAACAAATGTATATAACCCGTAAAAGCTAATTTTATCAGACAAAAACTTACACTTACCAGCACTAACACAAGTTGGTCATAGTTAAATGCATGAAATAGAACAAAAACAGTGCAAACAGCAACACCAAAGCATAGCAAAAACATCAAAAAAAAAAAAAAAAAACATTTAGGCACAAAAATCAATCAAAGGATAGATAATAATGAAATCTCCTCGCTTAGTAGTTAGGTATATTCAGCGAATATTTAAACAATATGACATTTAAACATTTAAACACAATGACAAGTGCTTAAAATGAAAACAAATAGGTATTGATAAAAAACAAATAAATTAAGTTACATTAATTTACAAAATATATATCTATGTTTTATCAAGAAATAACAGTAGATATATGGTATCCATATTTCTGCTTAAAGCGGAACGCTTTTGTTTATGGCTCAATATTTGTTTACTCTGTAATCTCATTTGTCAGTTTGACCTTTGAGTTTGACAATCATTATAATGAATGTCGGTATCGGTAAATAAATAAAAGAATTGTGTTCGATAAATTATATCGCGAGTCGAAGTACTGAGATTTAATTATTATTACTCTATAATTCGAATGAGATCTCACAACATGCACACACCGAACAATGTGATTGTGACAAGTAACTAAGATAAATAAATAAAGAGATAAGCGGATAGAATTATTGCAACCGTAATGAAACAGATAAACAAACACCGCAGAAGCAAAATTAATATAAAACTATGACACAAAGATAAGGGATAATTACATAACATAACATAATCAGCCTGTAAATTTCCCACTGCTGGGTTAAGGCCTCCTCTCCCGTTGAGAAGGTATGGAGCATATTCCACCACGCTGCTCCAATGCGGGTTGGTGGAATACACATGTGGCAGAATTTCGTTGAAATTAGACACATGCAGGTTTCCTCACGATGTTTTCCTTCACCGCCGAGCACGAGATGAATTATAAACACAAATTAAGCACATGAAAATTCAGTGGTGCCTGCCTGGGTTTGAACCCGAAATCATCGGTTAAGATGCACGCGTTCTAACCACTGGGCCATCTCGGCTAAGGGATAATTAATAACATAAAACAAAAGAAAAGAAAGTATTACTTTTTGACGGTTCTTGTTGGCCTGATGTTGGAGATTTTCAAGTCTTTTGATGCCAGGGTGCCGCAGCTAGTAGAAGCAGTAGGAGTAGTGTTTACCTCTGTGATGTCGGTGGATGAAGTTAAGGACTTTAATTCAGCCATCGTAGAAATCCTCTTCTTAGTGCCATGTGACTCTAAAACTACCACAGTGCCGTTCCTAGTCCAGCACTTTGTGATCCCGAATCGCTGACGAGCCGCAACAGAAACCTCATGACGTTCTTTAGTGAGGAATTCAGATATAGTAATACCAGTATTCCTCAAATTGGTTTTACTGAACCAGACCTTATTTCTAAGGTCAATATCTCGGAATTTGATAAGAACGGCACGTGGCTTGTCAGAGCTGGAGCGGCCGAGACGGTGACAACGGCTTATATCTTCCACTTTCAATTCGGGGATTTTTAGATGTTCAGAAAGAATCTTAACGGTACCTGACACCAATTTTTCTGATTTGCTTTCCTGAATGCCGTGGACAAGAAGAATTTTTCTACGGGATTTCATTTCTAACTCATCATACTTGCCAGCCAAAAGCCCAAGTTGTAACTGAAGCCCCTCTAGAGCACCCATAACAAAACTTCTGAAGACACTGAATTGAGCCGCAATATTGGAAGTAGGACTTGTGGCCGGGATGGAAGCACTTTGAAGATTTTTTTGAAACTCGGCCATTTTATTATCAAAGTGATCTCTGAGTTCAAATATTGTGTGTTTCAAGGACTCCATTGTTCTGCTGCTGTTGTATTGTTTGAACAATTGGAAGAATTTTATGAAAATTTTTATTGTGAATGCGATAGGCGTTTAGTGTAGACTATAATTGTTGTCATTAAAGGAATGTAATACTGGTAAGTGACAAGACTTTCACAGCATATTTCTCATTAATTTAATTAAATAAAACGAGAGCATTAAAAAACATGAGTTCACTTATTTTACACCTACCCGCCTAGATATATTTTTTGAATGAAATAATAACTGTAAAAAATAGCACAATCGATGAGAAGTTAGCAATTTTTAGAGATCTGGCTGAGTTAATGTTTTCAAATGATAACGAGCAACCATCTGTACAAAGTTCGAATTCAGTTTGGTTTCTAGTTTCTTAAATATTTTCTTTAAATGAAAAAATAACTGTAAAAATAGCATAATCGATGAGAAGTTATCATATTTTGAGAGATCTGGCTCAGTTAATGTTTTCAAATGATAACGAGCAACCATCTGTACAAAGTTCGAATTCATTTTGGTTTCTAGTTTCTTAGATATATTTTTTTAGTGAAATAATAACTGTAAAAAATCGCACAATCGATGAGAAGTTAGCAATTTTTAGAGATCTGGCTGAGTTAATGTTTTCAAATGATAACGAGCAACCATCTGTACAAAGTTCGAATTCATTTTGCTTTCTAGTTTCTTAGATTTTTTTATTTTTTTTTTATTTATAAACACTTTATTGCACACAAAAGACAAAAGATACAGTGTACATAACATTACAAGAACATATAACAAAAAAGAGAAGCGTGCAAACGCGGTCTTATTGCTTAAAGCAATCTCTTACAGACAACCCTTTAGAGTAAGAATTTGTCTGTGGGAAACGGGATGGTGCAAACAAGCATGTTTTATTCTTAAACAACTAAAAATTAATCTTTAAATAATACAAATAATATATAACAAAATACATATATATAAGTTTAATAAATACATATGTATTATATATACCAAATAATTATATAAATAAAATTATATATATAGCAGAAAGTTATACTAAACATCTATACTAATATATAAAGCGGAAGAGTTTGTTTGTTTGTTTGTTTGTTTGTTTAAACGCGCTAATCTCAGGAACTACTGGTCCGATTTGAAAAATTCTTTTTTTGTTGAATAGTTCATTTATAGAGGAAGGCTTTAGGCTATATAACATTACGCTGCGACCAATAGGAGCGCAGCGACAGTGGGAAATGTTGCAAAAACGGGGAAAAATATTCACGTTTATGGACTTTCGATGCGTGCGCAGCATAAACGTTTTAAGTTACTCAAAAAATGTGTATGAAAGATATATTCCTCTTTTAATAATAAAAAAAAAGTCCGTGACACTATATGTCTCTTTGTTAAGAGTGTGCTAGCAGGCGGGGCGCGGCGGCGGCTGAGGGGGAGGCGGGTCAGCCCCGCCGCCGCGCTCGCCACTCTCACCCGCGGGTGTAGTTCTGCGAAGTAGCAATGCACATAACGACTTAAAAAAATTAACATTCTTAATAGTTAAATTATTTATCAAAATTAGGTTTTGTTATCAGCTTATTTGCTCATTATTTTTTATCGTTTAAAATCGATTACATTTAAATCATAATCTGCTGTAGTTTTAACTTACGATATAAGATAAAATTTCAATGAACATTCCTTCGTACTTTGCAAGTAAACAATTCAAACGTTTCACGGTATAAATAAGGTATAAAAATTACATTACACACGTAAAAAAGTTCAAATTGGCGAGCGATACTTTCACCGATGCAGATTAATCATCACTGAGAAAATAAATTATGCAAATAAGCAAATAGGTGAATATCGTTTAAAATGACTACACAAATAAATTAGTAGTTCAATATTTCAAGTAATTTCTATTACGTTCAAGCATATTCAACACGGTTGTACTATAATCACCTTATGAAATAATAACACCAAAGGAGAAACAATCTAAACTTCTTATTGTTCGGTTTGTTTATCTTATTACGTTTAAGTTAATATTGTTTGTTTTCAACCGACTTCAAAAAGGAGGAGGTTATCAATTCGTCTGTATTTTTTTTTTTATATGTCTGTTACCTCATAACTTTTCACTGGATTTTGATAATTTTTTTTTGTTTGAAAGGTAGTGCTTCCCGTGGGGCCCCATTTTAATTTTATCCTGTTACGATGATGGTATCCCTATGAAAACGATATAAGTCTTAAATGTGCATTATGTATGTGCGCGATAAATAGGTGAATAACTCAAAATTGTGCCAACCAATTTTAATGATTCTTTTTTTATTATAAAGGATATACTTCAAGGGTACTATGGTGAAAGTTTGGTAAGGTTCTGAGCATAGGATCCATGACAAAGTAACGGTACGGAAGGGAACGGAACAATTCTAAGGAGCACGTTAGCGATAATCGGCCGAATCTTTTAGAAACAAAAATTTTGACAAAAAAAAACCGACTTCAAAAGAGAAAAAAAATAATATGCTCTAAAAAGTAAAAAATAATTGCTTATTATTCTACAACTTAATAATCAAGTAACTTATTCTACTTACCAATATGTAGGTACGTTCTGTGTTTCCACGCAAGGAGATAAGTATGTACCTACCCACTTTAAATCTAACTTAACACAAACCTATGAATAACAAACAATGATCACAATATTTTTTAGATTTATACTATGTAAAATGAAATTAAAAATATTTAGACTATTTAAAAGTCAGCAAAGTTATTACGATAATATATTATAGTTAAAATTATTGTTATTTTTGGAGGCGGTGTCAGTCAAGGTAGGTTTGTAAATATATGATATACTCCAAATTTGTAAATCTGGTCTATCGATAAATACACTTCTTCTTGATGTTTTTTTAAACCCTATACGTACATAGTGGTCCTATATAATGACAGAAAATTGGAATCAAAATTGAGTGTTTAAGCAAACATGTCTACCGTCAGGTATTACAATTCATGAACTTTTCTCCTAATCCAAGACAAAGAAAAGTCATTCAGATTTACTATTACATTTCCTGTTGAACGGTTTGTTTGTTTTGGCAGAGTATGAATTTTGTTTGTGATTTATTTATTTACAATTGACTTTTTCTTTTGTCTTACATCCAGATGTCGATACACCTGCATCGAATTGTTAACAAAAAAAATATTCGCAATCGTACACTATTGTACAATATTTCTTTTATGTTTAAGAAAAGGGTTGTCATAATTGACCGTATAACAATAAGCAATAAAAACACAGATGTTGGTAATTATTAAATTTTATGGCGACCTTTAAGATTTACACTGATGACAAAGAACAATTACTTTTTATGATAGTGAATATATATTATCTATTTGTTTGGGAGGGGGGAGCTCTTAAAAGGACGTGTCGGGCACGGTGTTGTAGTGGTGGCAAAGTGAATATACCTAAAATTCCAGAACCAACGTCAGTTTTTAAAGAACTGATATCAGGCTCAAATCCATCCTCAAAGCATTTCTTAAATCACTCAAGGCAGTATAATACACTTTTTCAAATGACTTCATTTGGTGCGAAAGAAATTCGTGAGGGAAACTTTATGCCTACTTTCAAAATCCAGGGACAAGTTTATCATTTGATCGGTAATTTACTTCCAGCTGAAGGTGCACAAGCCGAATTTTTGCAAATATATTTTGTGTCTCATGCAGATCAGATATCCTTGCGCTCAAACATAAACCCAACCTTGCAAATTGATCTTATCGACGCTCTCCAAACATATCTTCACGATCATAATACGTATATTCAGAGTTTTAAATACAATCTCGAAAATAGATCAACGCATGATTTGAAACTTATTATTCATGCTGATGTGAAACCTCCTAACGAGCATCGAGGTCGGTATAATGCGCCAATAGTAGATGAAGTAGCTGTTCTTTTAATAGATGAAGATAAAGGTTCCCGAGATATTGTGTTGAATAATAGAGAAGGCCGACTTCAACGAGTTTCTGAAACTCATAGATCGTACGACCCACTTCAATATCCTTTACTGTTCCCCTTTGGAAGTGACGGATACTGTATAAATATTCCACAGCAGAATACTGCTGCTAGATCTAAAACAATATCGTGTATGCAGTTTTATGCATTTAGACTCATGGTAAGAATAAATGACTTTAACAGCTTTCATTACTTCAAAGGATTATTCAACCAGTGCCTCCTTTCCGTCCCATCAAGCTCAAACACCTACCTGCACCTTGGTTATCTCAGGACATTCGGAAGTTAATGAAGAAGCGTGACAGAGCTAAATCAAAATTTAAATTAAACCCAACTATTGACAACCTCGTGAAATATAAGAGTTTACGTAATCGGTGCCGTAAAGTATGTAGAGATGCTCAACGTAAATATATACAAGATAAGATTGAGAACAGCAATTCTTCTCAGACATGGAAATTCCTACAATCTCTAGGTATTGGACGACAAGCATCCAGGATCCCTCATACTGTTGATCTCAATGCTCTGAACGGATTTTTTGCTAGTACTGTCCTAATGAACAACAGTGATATAATTAGTACTTTAAATCATTTTAGATCCTTGCCTATTCCTAACAGACCCTCTTTTCACTTTTCCCCAATTACTGCTAGTGACGTTAAGGCCAACATCCTTGCAATAAGATCCGATGCCACGGGATGTGATGGAATCAACCGTAGAATGATACTTGCTGTGTTAGATTATGTTCTCCCTATATTATTTCACATTTTCAATTTCTCCCTTGACCATAATGAATTCCCTTCCACTTGGCGTTTAGCTTATATCCTTCCTATTCCCAAAAACAAAAATCCCATATCTTTCTTTCACTTTCGTCCAATATCTATCCTTCCATTTCTGTCTAAAGTGTTAGAACGTATTGTCCATCTTCAATTAACAAAGTATCTAGCAGAGTACAATGTACTCTCTGATTTCCAATCAGGATTTCGGAGAGGTCATAGTACTACTACTGCCCTACTTAAAGTATGCGACGATATACGTTTTAACATGGACAACAGACATGTTAGTATCCTGGCATTATTGGACTTCAGTAATGCGTTCAATACGGTTGATTTAGATCTCCTGCTGGCAGTGCTTCGGTCGATTAATATCTCTTCCGATGCATGTGAGTGGTTTCGTAGCTACCTGTTTGGTCGTCAGCAATGTGTACGGATTAATAATAAATTATCCAGCCTCCAATCTCTCTCATCTGGTGTTCCTCAAGGCAGTGTCCTCTCTCCACTTTTATTTTCCATTTTTATTAATACTGTATCCCATCTCCTCTTGTCTTCCTTTCATCTTTATGCTGACGACTTGCAGGTCTACGTTTCTGCTCCCTTAACAGGTATCGGAGGGGCTATTGAGAGGCTGAACCAGGAATTGCATAAAATTTGTACTTGGAGCAAGACGTGCGGGCTTCTTGTAAATCCAGATAAATCGCAGGTCATTATTATTGGCAGCTCCAAACTACTTACTAAAGTTGATTACGCCAACCTACCTGCGATCATCTTTAACAATACGCCTTTGTCACTTAGCAGTTCCGTTAAAAACCTTGGTCTTCTTATCGATAATACATTATCCTGGACTGTGCAAGTTGCTGAAGTCAGTAGAAAAGTTTTCGCCACATTTCATTTGTTAAAACGTTGGAAACACTTTCTGCCCATTAAGACTAAAATCACGTTATGTCAAACTCTTCTACTTCCTATTTTGGACTACGCAGATTGTTGTTACACAAACATTACTGAGGACCAACTCAATAAGCTAGAAAGGTTACAGAACGTTTGCATCAAATTCATCTTTGGTCTACGGAAATTTGATCACGTCTCCGAATATCGGGCGCAACTTAAGTGGCTTACTATTCGACATCGTCGCAACTTGCACATGTTATCTCTTCTTTACTCTATCCTCTATAATCCTCTTCTTCCCGCGTATTTGAAGGAACGGTTCTGTTTTGTGGGTACTGACGTCAGCTATCCACGTGAACTGCGGTCACGGTCTGACAACAAACTGTCACTGCCGGTCGCTCATACCCACTTCTATAGCGAATCCTTTACGATGACAGCTGCAAAGCTATGGAATACGCTACCTACCGATATTCGTCAATCTGAGTCAATTTATATATTTAAAAATAGGTTACATAAGTATTATTTATCTATTCAATCTGCGTAAATACTATTTCCTATATTATCATACTATTAGTATTTATTTATTAAGTATTATATTTTATGTACGTAAGTTTTATTTTTATTCTATACTAACTGTGCCCGCGACTTCGTTCGCGTAGTTGTCGGAAACACTATCATGATTATCGTTTGATTGCTCACGTTGGTTTTTGTTATTATAATCGTCAATAAGATTTAATAATATGTTTTACAGTACTTCAGCGTAGATTATATTTTTAGTTTTATTTTCTTGTGGTAGAAGAACATACTGATTTTGCCCGCAACCCGATCTTGACAACGCGACATATAGTTGGCCTATAAATTATCGCAGCACCTATTTTTAACTTCAGGGAATGTGGTGGAAGGCCGCTCGGGTTTAAAGAATTGAGAAACTCTTGTGGGTAATGGACAGCATCTTCTTGATCCATTACATTATCAATAGATGTGTAGGTAGTTATATCGCCTGGAAGTTTGGTTAAAATTAGGTCGTTAATTTCGTCAACGCTACTATTTCTCGCCGCCAATATTGCCCTTTGACACATCCATTGGTAATCTTTATTTTCTATTTCGACGATATTAGGGTAAACTTTTGATATTAAATCCTCTATGCTAGTCACTTTTTCTCCTAAATCGCGATCAATTTCAATTTTATTTTCAGAATGAGGTACTTTTCCATCTCCTATTAAAAGTAACTTTGAAGGAAAATTTGTACTTCCTCCCCCCAAATGTGCTCTCATATTCGTAGATAGTTTTAAGGTATGGACAAATTACCATAACGGTGAACTTTTAAGGCAAGACCTTACAATGTGTGCTCTAGTTCCTCTTAAAATTACCGGTAAAGTTTGTCGAAAATCCCCAGAAAACATAACGGTAATCCCACCCATAATTTTATCACAACTTCTAATATCTCTGAGAGTTCTATCTAGAGCCTCTACATGAGCTCTATGGATCATGGTACATTCGTCCGAGATAATTAAAGAAACGTCTTGTAAAACTTTACCCAGAGGGCCATTTTTGCGAATAGAGCACACGCTATCTTTTTGTAAAGAAACAGTTAGAGGCAGTTTAAAAGTGGAATGAGCTGTGCGTCCACCTGCTAATAAAGTTGCCGCAATTCCCGACGACGCAACTACCAAGGCTATTTTTCCCTGAGACCTTACTTTTGCTAATATGAGATTAGTAATAAAAGTCTTTCCAGTTCCACCTGGAGTATCCAAAAAAAATATTTTTCCTTCGTTAAATCGAATACTGCACATAACACGATTGTACGCCGTCACCTGGTCATTAACTAATTTTGGTTCATTTTCAGTAATATACTGATTTAATTCATTTACATCATACGGCTTCCGTAGTGCTACTTCTAAAGGATCTAAATTATTATGTGAATTATTCCTTTTAGATGCAGGAAGCCCAAAATCAGTCAATGATTTATCTGAAATTTCATGAATTTTATCTTCAATTAAGATAAGTCCATCATTATATACGTTATCAGTATAGGCTAATGTTATATCCTGATTTTCATTACGCATTGGTTGAATAATTCTTTTGAAGTAATGAAAGCTGTTAAAGTCATTTATTCTTACCATGAGTCTAAATGCATAAAACTGCATACACGATATTGTTTTAGATCTAGCAGCAGTATTCTGCTGTGGAATATTTATACAGTATCCGTCACAAGTCGGCCTTCTCTATTATTCAACACAATATCTCGGGAACCTTTATCTTCATCTATTAAAAGAACAGCTACTTCATCTACTATTGGCGCATTATACCGACCTCGATGCTCGTTAGGAGGTTTCACATCAGCATGAATAATAAGTTTCAAATCATGCGTTGATCTATTTTCGAGATTGTATTTAAAACTCTGAATATACGTATTATGATCGTGAAGATATGTTTGGAGAGCGTCGATAAGATCAATTTGCAAGGTTGGGTTTATGTTTGAGCGCAAGGATATCTGATCTGCATGAGACACAAAATATATTTGCAAAAATTCGGCTTGTGCACCTTCAGCTGGAAGTAAATTACCGATCAAATGATAAACTTGTCCCTGGATTTTGAAAGTAGGCATAAAGTTTCCCTCACGAATTTCTTTCGCACCAAATGAAGTCATTTGAAAAAGTGTATTATACTGCCTTGAGTGATTTAAGAAATGCTTTGAGGATGGATTTGAGCCTGATATCAGTTCTTTAAAAACTGACGTTGGTTCTGGAATTTTAGGTATATTCACTTTGCCACCACTACAACACCGTGCCCGACACGTCCTTTTAAGAGCTCCCCCCTCCCAAACAAATAGATAATATATATTCACTATCATAAAAAGTAATTGTTCTTTGTCATCAGTGTAAATCTTAAAGGTCGCCATAAAATTTAATAATTACCAACATCTGTGTTTTTATTGCTTATTGTTATACGGTCAATTATGACAACCCTTTTCTTAAACATAAAAGAAATATTGTACAATAGTGTACGATTGCGAATATTTTTTTTGTTAACAATTCGATGCAGGTGTATCGACATCTGGATGTAAGACAAAAGAAAAAGTCAATTGTAAATAAATAAATCACAAACAAAATTCATACTCTGCCAAAACAAACAAAACGTTCAACAGGAAATGTAATAGTAAATCTGAATGACTTTTCTTTGTCTTGGATTAGGAGAAAAGTTCATGAATTGTAATACCTGACGGTAGACATGTTTGCTTAAACACTCAATTTTGATTCCAATTTTCTGTCATTATATAGGACCACTATGTACGTATAGGGTTTAAAAAAACATCAAGAAGAAGTGTATTTATCGATAGACCAGATTTACAAATTTGGAGTATATCATATATTTACAAACCTACCTTGACTGACACCGCCTCCAAAAATAACAATAATTTTAACTATAATATATTATCGTAATAACTTTGCTGACTTTTAAATAGTCTAAATATTTTTAATTTCATTTTACATAGTATAAATCTAAAAAATATTGTGATCATTGTTTGTTATTCATAGGTTTGTGTTAAGTTAGATTTAAAGTGGGTAGGTACATACTTATCTCCTTGCGTGGAAACACAGAACGTACCTACATATTGGTAAGTAGAATAAGTTACTTGATTATTAAGTTGTAGAATAATAAGCAATTATTTTTTACTTTTTAGAGCATATTATTTTTTTTCTCTTTTGAAGTCGGTTTTTTTTTGTCAAAATTTTTGTTTCTAAAAGATTCGGCCGATTATCGCTAACGTGCTCCTTAGAATTGTTCCGTTCCCTTCCGTACCGTTACTTTGTCATGGATCCTATGCTCAGAACCTTACCAAACTTTCACCATAGTACCCTTGAAGTATATCCTTTATAATAAAAAAAGAATCATTAAAATTGGTTGGCACAATTTTGAGTTATTCACCTATTTATCGCGCACATACATAATGCACATTTAAGACTTATATCGTTTTCATAGGGATACCATCATCGTAACAGGATAAAATTAAAATGGGGCCCCACGGGAAGCACTACCTTTCAAACAAAAAAAAATTATCAAAATCCAGTGAAAAGTTATGAGGTAACAGACATATAAAAAAAAAAATACAGACGAATTGATAACCTCCTCCTTTTTGAAGTCGGTTGAAAACAAACAATATTAACTTAAACGTAATAAGATAAACAAACCGAACAATAAGAAGTTTAGATTGTTTCTCCTTTGGTGTTATTATTTCATAAGGTGATTATAGTACAACCGTGTTGAATATGCTTGAACGTAATAGAAATTACTTGAAATATTGAACTACTAATTTATTTGTGTAGTCATTTTAAACGATATTCACCTATTTGCTTATTTGCATAATTTATTTTCTCAGTGATGATTAATCTGCATCGGTGAAAGTATCGCTCGCCAATTTGAACTTTTTTACGTGTGTAATGTAATTTTTATACCTTATTTATACCGTGAAACGTTTGAATTGTTTACTTGCAAAGTACGAAGGAATGTTCATTGAAATTTTATCTTATATCGTAAGTTAAAACTACAGCAGATTATGATTTAAATGTAATCGATTTTAAACGATAAAAAATAATGAGCAAATAAGCTGATAACAAAACCTAATTTTGATAAATAATTTAACTATTAAGAATGTTAATTTTTTTAAGTCGTTATGTGCATTGCTACTTCGCAGAACTACACCCGCGGGTGAGAGTGGCGAGCGCGGCGGCGGGGCTGACCCGCCTCCCCCTCAGCCGCCGCCGCGCCCCGCCTGCTAGCACACTCTTAACAAAGAGACATATAGTGTCACGGACTTTTTTTTTATTATTAAAAGAGGAATATATCTTTCATACACATTTTTTGAGTAACTTAAAACGTTTATGCTGCGCACGCATCGAAAGTCCATAAATGTGAATATTTTTCCCCGTTTTTGCAACATTTCCCACTGTCGCTGCGCTCCTATTGGTCGCAGCGTAATGTTATATAGCCTAAAGCCTTCCTCTATAAATGAACTATTCAACAAAAAAAGAATTTTTCAAATCGGACCAGTAGTTCCTGAGATTAGCGCGTTTAAACAAACAAACAAACTCTTCCGCTTTATATATTAGTATAGATGTTTAGTATAACTTTCTGCTATATATATAATTTTATTTATATAATTATTTGGTATATATAATACATATGTATTTATTAAACTTATATATATGTATTTTGTTATATATTATTTGTATTATTTAAAGATTAATTTTTAGTTGTTTAAGAATAAAACATGCTTGTTTGCACCATCCCGTTTCCCACAGACAAATTCTTACTCTAAAGGGTTGTCTGTAAGAGATTGCTTTAAGCAATAAGACCGCGTTTGCACGCTTCTCTTTTTTGTTATATGTTCTTGTAATGTTATATACACTGTATCTTTTGTCTTTTGTGTGCAATAAAGTGTTTATAAATAAAAAAAAAATAAAAAAATCTAAGAAACTAGAAAGCAAAATGAATTCGAACTTTGTACAGATGGTTGCTCGTTATCATTTGAAAACATTAACTCAGCCAGATCTCTAAAAATTGCTAACTTCTCATCGATTGTGCTATTTTTAACAGTTATTATTTCATTAAAAAAATATATCTAAGAAACTAGAAAGCAAAATGAATTCGAACTTTGTACAGATGGTTGCTCGTTATCATTTGAAAACATTAACTGAGCCAGATCTCTAAAAATTGCTAACTTCTCATCGATTGTGCTATTTTTTACAGTTATTATTTCATTAAAAAAATATATCTAAGCAACTAGAAACCAAAATGAATTCGAACTTTGTACAGATGGTTGCTCGTTATCATTTGAAAACATTAACTCAGCCAGATCTCTAAAAATTGCTAACTTCTCATCGATTGTGCTATTTTTTACAGTTATTATTTCACTAAAAAAATATATCTAAGAAACTAGAAACCAAAATGAATTCGAACTTTGTACAGATGGTTGCTCTTTATCATCTGAAAACATTAACTCAGCCAGATCTCTAAAAATTGCTAACTTCTCATCGATTGTGCTATTTTTTACAGTTATTATTTCATTAAAAAAATATATCTAGGTGGGTAGGTGTAAAATAAGTGAACTCATGTTTTTTAATGCTCTCGTTTTATTTAATTAAATTAATGAGAAATATGCTGTGAAAGTCTTGTCACTTACCAGTATTACATTCCTTTAATGACAACAATTATAATCTACACTAAACGCCTATCGCATTCACAATAAAAATTTTCATAAAATTCTTCCAATTGTTCAAACAATACAACAGCAGCAGAACAATGGAGTCTTTGAAACACACAATATTTGAACTCAGAGATCACTTTGATAATAAAATGGCCGAGTTTCAAAAAAATCTTCAAAGTGCTTCCATCCCGGCCACAAGTCCTACTTCCAATATTGCGGCTCAATTCAGTGTCTTCAGAAGTTTTGTTATGGGTGCTCTAGAGGGGCTTCAGTTACAACTTGGGCTTTTGGCTGGCAAGTATGATGAGTTAGAAATGAAATCCCGTAGAAAAATTCTTCTTGTCCACGGCATTCAGGAAAGCAAATCAGAAAAATTGGTGTTAGGTACCGTTAAGATTCTTTCTGAACATCTAAAAATCCCCGAATTGAAAGTGGAAGATATAAGCCGTTGTCACCGTCTCGGCCGCTCCAGCTCTGACAAGCCACGTGCCGTTCTTATCAAATTCCGAGATATTGACCTTAGAAATAAGGTCTGGTTCAGTAAAACCAATTTGAGGAATACTGGTATTACTATATCTGAATTCCTCACTAAAGAACGTCATGAGGTTTCTGTTGCGGCTCGTCAGCGATTCGGGATCACAAAGTGCTGGACTAGGAACGGCACTGTGGTAGTTTTAGAGTCACATGGCACTAAGAAGAGGATTTCTACGATGGCTGAATTAAAGTCCTTAACTTCATCCACCGACATCACAGAGGTAAACACTACTCCTACTGCTTCTACTAGCTGCGGCACCCTGGCATCAAAAGACTTGAAAATCTCCAACATCAGGCCAAAAAGAACCGTCAAAAAGTAATACTTTCTTTTCTTTTGTTTTATGTTATTAATTATCCCTTATCTTTGTGTCATAGTTTTATATTAATTTTGCTTCTGCGGTGTTTGTTTATCTGTTTCATTACGGTTGCAATAATTCTATCCGCTTATCTCTTTATTTATTTATCTTAATTACTTGTCACAATCACATTGTTCGGTGTGTGCATGTTGTGAGATCTCATTCGAATTATAGAGTAATAATAATTAAATCTCAGTACTTCGACTCGCGATATAATTTATCGAACACAATTCTTTTATTTATTTACCGATACCGACATTCATTATAATGATTGTCAAACTCAAAGGTCAAACTGACAAATGAGATTACAGAGTAAACAAATATTGAGCCATAAACAAAAGCGTTCCGCTTTAAGCAGAAATATGGATACCATATATCTACTGTTATTTCTTGATAAAACATAGATATATATTTTGTAAATTAATGTAACTTAATTTATTTGTTTTTTATCAATACCTATTTGTTTTCATTTTAAGCACTTGTCATTGTGTTTAAATGTTTAAATGTCATATTGTTTAAATATTCGCTGAATATACCTAACTACTAAGCGAGGAGATTTCATTATTATCTATCCTTTGATTGATTTTTGTGCCTAAATGTTTTTTTTTTTTTTTTTTGATGTTTTTGCTATGCTTTGGTGTTGCTGTTTGCACTGTTTTTGTTCTATTTCATGCATTTAACTATGACCAACTTGTGTTAGTGCTGGTAAGTGTAAGTTTTTGTCTGATAAAATTAGCTTTTACGGGTTATATACATTTGTTTAAATATACATATATATTATTTTTAAATATATTTATTATATATATATATTTATATTTATTTAGTATGAGTATTAATAATATTGATCTGAATATTGACTCAGACGATGATAACACTTTTGTATCACTTTCCTCTTCGGCTGACAGTTTTCATAGTAGTAAGTACTCCCGCTTTCCTCTTCTCTTGATTCAACCTTCTCTCTTTTCCCAAAAAATTTTAATGTTGTTCATTTGAATGCGCAGAGTATTCCAGCTCACTATCCTGATCTCTTATCTTCCTTTGGCAACTCTAATATTCACGCTATCCTTATCTCCGAAACATTCCTCGAGCCATCTCTTCCTTCTTCCTCCTTCTCATTACCTAACTTTCATCTTATCCGCAATGATCGAACTGGAAAAGGAGGCGGAGGAGTTGCTATTTATTTACGTATCCACATTCCTTTCACTATCCTGAATAAATCCGATTCCCAATACTCTGAATCCGCCGAGCACATACTCATTAAGGTTATATTTGGACACATTAAGGTACTACTCGGTGTTTTTTACAGTCCTTCGCTCCACATAGACTACTTCGACACGTTCGAAAGTCTATTGGAAAATTCCTTGCCTAATGTTAACCATGCTATTATTATGGGCGACTTCAATACCTGCCTTATCAAAAATGACGCTCGTGCCAAGCGCTTATTGAACATAATTAATAGCTCCAATTTAAATTTTCTCCCATCCAATGCCACTCATTACTTTCCCAACTGCATCCCAAGCCAACTTGACCTATCCTTTGTTTCATCCTTGGAGCATGTTGAAATTCACGGACAACTACCTGCTGAAGCCTTTACGTACCATGACCTAATATATCTGTCGTACAAAATACGTCCGCCGAAAGTTAAACCCACTGTGGTCATGCGTCGAAGCTTCAAACATTTTGACAACGAAAAATTTATGCAGGATCTTAGTGCTATCAATTGGGACTCAATTTTAAACGCTTCTACTATCGATGAGAAACTTGAACTTTTTAACTCCTCTCTAAATGATCTCTTCTATAAACATGCTCCTTTCCGTCCCATCAAGCTCAAACACCTACCTGCACCTTGGTTATCTCAGGACATTCGGAAGTTAATGAAGAAGCGTGACAGAGCTAAATCAAAATTTAAATTAAACCCAACTATTGACAACCTCGTGAAATATAAGAGTTTACGTAATCGGTGCCGTAAAGTATGTAGAGATGCTCAACGTAAATATATACAAGATAAGATTGAGAACAGCAATTCTTCTCAGACATGGAAATTCCTACAATCTCTAGGTATTGGACGACAAGCATCCAGGATCCCTCATACTGTTGATCTCAATGCTCTGAACGGATTTTTTGCTAGTACTGTCCTAATGAACAACAGTGATATAATTAGTACTTTAAATCATTTTAGATCCTTGCCTATTCCTAACAGACCCTCTTTTCACTTTTCCCCAATTACTGCTAGTGACGTTAAGGCCAACATCCTTGCAATAAGATCCGATGCCACGGGATGTGATGGAATCAACCGTAGAATGATACTTGCTGTGTTAGATTATGTTCTCCCTATATTATTTCACATTTTCAATTTCTCCCTTGACCATAATGAATTCCCTTCCACTTGGCGTTTAGCTTATATCCTTCCTATTCCCAAAAACAAAAATCCCATATCTTTCTTTCACTTTCGTCCAATATCTATCCTTCCATTTATGTCTAAAGTGTTAGAACGTATTGTCCATCTTCAATTAACAAAGTATCTAGCAGAGTACAATGTACTCTCTGATTTCCAATCAGGATTTCGGAGAGGTCATAGTACTACTACTGCCCTACTTAAAGTATGCGACGATATACGTTTTAACATGGACAACAGACATGTTAGTATCCTGGCATTATTGGACTTCAGTAATGCGTTCAATACGGTTGATTTAGATCTCCTGCTGGCAGTGCTTCGGTCGATTAATATCTCTTCCGATGCATGTGAGTGGTTTCGTAGCTACCTGTTTGGTCGTCAGCAATGTGTACGGATTAATAATAAATTATCCAGCCTCCAATCTCTCTCATCTGGTGTTCCTCAAGGCAGTGTCCTCTCTTCACTTTTATTTTCCATTTTTATTAATACTGTATCCCATCTCCTCTCGTCTTCCTTTCATCTTTATGCTGACGACTTGCAGGTCTACGTTTCTGCTCCCTTAACAGGTATCGGAGGGGCTATTGAGAGGCTGAACCAGGAATTGCATAAAATTTGTACTTGGAGCAAGACGTGCGGGCTTCTTGTAAATCCAGATAAATCGCAGGTCATTATTATTGGCAGCTCCAAACTACTTACTAAAGTTGATTACGCCAACCTACCTGCGATCATCTTTAACAATACGCCTTTGTCACTTAGCAGTTCCGTTAAAAACCTTGGTCTTCTTATCGATAATACATTATCCTGGACTGTGCAAGTTGCTGAAGTCAGTAGAAAAGTTTTCGCCACATTTCATTTGTTAAAACGTTGGAAACACTTTCTGCCCATTAAGACTAAAATCACGTTATGTCAAACTCTTCTACTTCCTATTTTGGACTACGCAGATTGTAGTTACACAAACATTACTGAGGACCAACTCAATAAGCTAGAAAGGTTACAGAACGTTTGCATCAAATTCATCTTTGGTCTACGGAAATTTGATCACGTCTCCGAATATCGGGCGCAACTTAAGTGGCTTACTATTCGACATCGTCGCAACTTGCACATGTTATCTCCTCTTTACTCTATCCTCTATAATCCTCTTCTTCCCGCGTATTTGAAGGAACGGTTCTGTTTTGTGGGTACTGACGTCAGCTATCCACGTGAACTGCGGTCACGCTCTGACAACAAACTGTCACTGCCGGTCGCTCATACCCACTTCTATAGCGAATCCTTTACGATGACAGCTGCAAAGCTATGGAATACGCTACCTACCGATATTCGTCAATCTGAGTCAATTTATATATTTAAAAATAGGTTACATAAGTATTATTTATCTATTCAATCTGCGTAAATACTATTTCCTATATTATCATACTATTAGTATTTATTTATTAAGTATTATATTTTATGTACGTAAGTTTTATTTTTATTCTATATGTTTAGTATAACTTTCTGCTATATATATAATTTTATTTATATAATTATTTGGTATATATAATACATATGTATTTATTAAACTTATATATATGTATTTTGTTATATATTATTTGTATTATTTAAAGATTAATTTTTAGTTGTTTAAGAATAAAACATGCTTGTTTGCACCATCCCGTTTCCCACAGACAAATTCTTACTCTAAAGGGTTGTCTGTAAGAGATTGCTTTAAGCAATAAGACCGCCTTTGCACGCTTCTCTTTTTTGTTATATGTTCTTGTAATGTTATGTACACTGTATCTTTTGTCTTTTGTGTGCAATAAAGTGTTTATAAATAAAAAAAAAATAAAAAAATCTAAGAAACTAGAAAGCAAAATGAATTCGAACTTTGTACAGATGGTTGCTCGTTATCATTTGAAAACATTAACTCAGCCAGATCTCTAAAAATAGCTAACTTCTCATCGATTGTGCTATTTTTTACAGTTATTATTTCACTAAAAAAATATATCTAAGAAACTAGAAACCAAAATGAATTCGAACTTTGTACAGATGGTTGCTAGTTCTCATTTGAAAACATTAACTGAGCAAGATCTCTAAAAATTGCTAACTTCTCATCGATTGTGCTATTTTTTACAGTTATTATTTCACTAAAAAAATATATCTAAGAAACTAGAAACCAAAATGAATTCGAACTTTGTACAGATGGTTGCTAGTTCTCATTTGAAAACATTAACTCAGCCAGATCTCTAAAAATTGCTAACTTCTAATCGATTGTGCTATTTTTTACAGTTATTATTTCATTAAAAAAATATATCTAAGAAACTAGAAACCAAAATGAATTCGAACTTTGTACAGATGGTTGCTCGTTATAATTTGAAAACATTAACTCAGCCAGATCTCTAAAAATTGCTAACTTCTCATCGATTGTGCTATTTTTTACAGTTATTATTTCATTAAAAAAATATATCTAAGAAACTAGAAACCAAAATGAATTCGAACTTTGTACAGATGGTTGCTCGTTATCATTTGAAAACATTAACTCAGCCAGATCTCTAAAAATTGCTAACTTCTCATCGATTGTGCGATTTTTTAGTTATTATTTCACTAAAAAAATATATCTAAGAAACTAGAAACCAAAATGAATTCGAACTTTGTACAGATGGTTGCTCGTTATCATTTGAAAACATTAACTGAGCCAGATCTCTCAAAATATGATAACTTCTCATCGATTATGCTATTTTTACAGTTATTTTTTCATTTAAAGAAAATATTTAAGAAACTAGAAACCAAACTGAATTCGAACTTTGTACAGATGGTTGCTCGTTATCATTTGAAAACATTAACTCAGCCAGATCTCTAAAAATTGCTAACTTCTCATCGATTGTGCTATTTTTTACAGTTATTATTTCACTAAAAAAATATATCTAAGAAACTAGAAACCAAAATGAATTCGAACTTTGTACAGATGGTTGCTCGTTATCATTTGAAAACATTAACTCAGCCAGATCTCTAAAAATTGCTAACTTCTCATCGATTGTGCTATTTTTTACAGTTATTATTTCATTCAAAAAATATATCTAGGCGGATAGGTGTAAAATAAGTGAACTCATGTTTTTTAATGCTCTCGTTTTATTTAATTAAATTAATGATAAATATGCTGTGAAAGTCTTGTCACTTACCAGTATTACATTCCTTTAATGACAACAATTATAGTCTACACTAAACGCCTATCGCATTCACAATAAAAATTTTCATAAAATTCTTCCAATTGTTCAAACAATACAACAGCAGCAGAACAATGGAGTCCTTGAAACACACAATATTTGAACTCAGAGATCACTTTGATAATAAAATGGCCGAGTTTCAAAAAAATCTTCCATAGTTAGTATTCAAAGTGCTTCCATCCCGGCCACAAGTCCTACTTCCAATATTGCGGCTCAATTCAGTGTCTTCAGAAGTTTTGTTATGGGTGCTCTAGAGGGGCTTCAGTTACAACTTGGGCTTTTGGCTGGCATGTATGATGAGTTAGAAATGAAATCCCGTAGAAAAATTCTTCTTGTCCACGGCATTCAGGAAAGCAAATCAGAAAAATTGGTGTCAGGTACCGTTAAGATTCTTTCTGAACATCTAAAAATCCCCGAATTGAAAGTGGAAGATATAAGCCGTTGTCACCGTCTCGGCCGCTCCAGCTCTGACAAGCCACGTGCCGTTCTTATCAAATTCCGAGATATTGACCTTAGAAATAAGGTCTGGTTCAGTAAAACCAATTTGAGGAATACTGGTATTACTATATCTGAATTCCTCACTAAAGAACGTCATGAGGTTTCTGTTGCGGCTCGTCAGCGATTCGGGATCACAAAGTGCTGGACTAGGAACGGCACTGTGGTAGTTTTAGAGTCACATGGCACTAAGAAGAGGATTTCTACGATGGCTGAATTAAAGTACTTAACTTCATCCACCGACATCACAGAGGTAAACACTACTCCTACTGCTTCTACTAGCTGCGGCACCCTGGCATCAAAAGACTTGAAAATCTCCAACATCAGGCCAAAAAGAACCGTCAAAAAGTAATACTTTCTTTTCTTTTGTTTTATGTTATTAATTATCCCTTATCTTTGTGTCATAGTTTTATATTAATTTTGCTTCTGCGGTGTTTGTTTATCTGTTTCATTACGGTTGCAATAATTCTATCCGCTTATCTCTTTAATTCAATTCAATTCTTAGTTTAATGGCTTTTAGTTGTGCCGACAGGGCACAGATTATTTCGCCAATGTCACGTAGGATGGAGAAGACACGAATGAGATTGATCGGTATGGGTGAGATAACAAACTCAATTAAATTTTAAAGCCAAGTATAGTAGTAGTAATTTCCTTGTTAATCCGTAACCTAGAACAACACAAACATTAAGGGTTAATAATAGGATAAATTACAAATAATTGTTAGTATTCTAAACTATATATAATAAGATATATCACTCAATTGGACTATTCACAACTTAATTTTATTACATTTAATATATTTACACAAAAAAGAACAAAATGGACTAAACATAAACGTCAACAAACATTCAACATTTATAGGACGAGGAACTTTAGGAGGGAGAACGTCGTAAATGGGATGAAGAAGTTTAGGACAAAGGAACAGGATGTGGGTAGCGGAACCTTCGTCTAGGCCACATTCACACAGCGAGTGATCTCGAACTCTTATCTTTGCTAGGTGGGTAGGTGTGCAAGAATGGCCGAGGCGTAACCGACAGATAGTGGATGTGACCCAACGGTCAGCGTGCCTGTGAAGTGAAAACCAAGGTCGCCTCGGAATTTCAGGTTGTAACGCCGAATAATACTTACCTTTAACCGATTTTGATGAAATCCAAAAAGCATTCCAGGATTTAACCATTTGAGCTTTCGCAAGAGTGAGCAGGTCTCGAGAGGAATTGACAAAATGCTCAGATGAACCAGATTGGATGGCAATCTTAGCATATGAGTCAGCCATCTCATTTCCAATAATACCGGAATGACTTGGAATCCAGACCAGCTAAACCTGAAGGCCTTGTTGGTGACAGGACAACAGAGCCTCTCTGATCTTAAAAACGATAGAAAGTCTTAATTTGCTACGAAAAGGATTTTCTTTAATGGCCAACAGACAGCTTAATGAGTCACATAAAATAACTGATTGTTGTATGTTGTGTAACTGGGCATACATAATAGCTTCCAGTAAAGCAATGGCCTCACCGGAAAATATAGAGGTTTCAGGGGGGCATTTAAATAAAAGGGCTATTTTATATTTAGGTATCCAACAAGCTGCGCCAACGCAGCCGGTCGGTGAGAGTTTAGAGGCATCAGTATATATAGGGAGGTGATTTGGCCAATTTTGATGAAACATTTTTTGAAATTGGACACTAGTATCAGGGGAACCTTTTATATGACCAAGGTTTGTAATAACGGGGGTATTATAAATAAGAGCTTTAAAGGAGGTGGAAAAAAGAGGATTAGAGGGAAAAGTGGTAAGGGGATGAGGGAGGTTGGTATACTTGAGGAAACTGTTTAATAGGAATGAGGATTTCGGTCTGTCTGGGTTGTAAAGGTGGGATAATTTGTTTAATCGGGCCAATAGAGGATGGGAAGATAGCTGTAACAATTTGATGATAAAGCGGTCACATAAGTATGCCTCCTTATATGTAGAGGAGGGTCAACACACTCAACCTGCAGAGCATTAGTAGGAGTGGATTTCATCGCACCCAAGATTATGCGCAAACATTTAAATTGAATTTTGTTTAATTTTTCTGAAGCTGATTTATTGAATGGATCTAGAACAAACAGTCCATAGTCCAAATGACTACGAACTATTGCGTTATAGATCAGCTTCAATGTATAAGGGTGAGCTCCCCACCAAACTCCAGATACTGCTCTAAGGGCATTAATTGATTTTTCACATTTCTTGGCTAAATAGTCAGAGTGTGAAATTCCGTTCAGTCGGTGATCGAGAATAATACCAAGAAATTTTGTTTTGTCTACAAAGTTAATGCACTGACCCTCATAAAACAAATTAAAGGTAGGTATACGTCTTTTTTTAGTAAATACCACTGCTTGACTTTTGGCTATCGATAGCGATAAGCCATGGTCAGAGAGCCATTGGGATAGGTAATGCAAAGCAGAGTTTAATCGAAATGTTAAATTTTCAATGGAGCTAGATCTATAATACAAAACAGTGTCATCAGCATACTGGAGAATGTTACAAAAATTGTTAACAGACAAATCGAGATCATGGGTGTATATGTTGTAAAGCAGAGGACTGAGCCTTGAGGAAGACCTTTCCAGACAAGTCTGGGGGGAAGAGAGAGATGTTGGTGTCTAACCGTTATTGATCTGCAAGTTAACAGATTACATATGAGATGAACTATCCTCGGTGGAATACTCAGCTGTTGCATTTTCTGCCTGAGTAACGGAAGAAGTACATTATCATATGCAGAAGATATATCTAGAAAGATTCCCACAAGGTACTCTCCTTTAGCAAAGGCAATTCGAATGTCTGTTGTGAGTATGCTTAGATTATCAATGGTGCTCAACCCCTTCCGAAAGCCAAATTGGGAGGGAGCAAGTATATTTCTGCTTTCCATTAACCATTCCAGGCGGTTCTTCAACAGATGTTCAGTGATCTTTGCCAAAGTTGATGATAAAGCTATCGGTCTATATGAGTTGCAATCCGAAGGGTTCTTACCCGGTTTAAGGATCGGGATAACAATTTGTGTCTTCCAAGATTGCGGGACGATTCCTTTGATAAAAACCGAGTTAATTATGTTTAAAAAACATTTTTTCGCTTTATCATTTAATTTACAAATAAAAGAGTAAGGAACGCCGTCTTCCCCAGGAGTACAATCTGATAAACCATTTAACGCACATTGAAGTTCGGAAAAAGAAAAGGGGGCATCCATTTCATCCAAAGTGGATGTGGATGCTGGCGTAGAATTTAGAAAACTGTCCTCATAAGGAACAAATGGGGGGGCAAGCTTATCAGCGAAATTGTTAAGCCACTCAGAAGGAGTATTTGAGGAAGGGTCAACAGAATTAAGGCATCGGCGGAATTTTTTAAGTTGGGACCAGACTACAGAGGAAGAGTAACGAGGAC
Organism: Vanessa tameamea; assembly: GCF_037043105.1. Taxonomy (NCBI): domain Eukaryota; kingdom Metazoa; phylum Arthropoda; class Insecta; order Lepidoptera; family Nymphalidae; genus Vanessa; species Vanessa tameamea. Next base: position 3,444,791 of record NC_087340.1, on the reverse strand, counting down.
TCAGGGATTCACAGAAATGAATCCAACTAACTTTTTTCTTTTTAGAAATTAATTGTTTAAATTTGGCGTCGATTTTCTGATACTTACAAAAGTTATCCAAAGACATACACAATGAGTATAATGCTTCAGCCTCTAGTCTCTGTTCAGATAATCGTTTGCATTCCTCATCCCACCAGGGGGTGGAAAGCAAATGATTTTTTGAGGTGTGTTTTTTAGGGAAGTGGAGATTAGCTGCAGTTAAAATACCATTAAGGAAAAGATCATAGCAAAGAATTACATTTCCATAGTCTTGTGAAACAAAGAGGGTGTCGATCATGGAATCAACAGACTCAGCATATGCAGACCAGTTAGCATTTTTTAATTTGAATTTTAATAAGGGATTTGGATTGATATGGGCAATGGATCGGTGATTTAAAGAAAGGAGGATAGGAAAGTGATCACTGCCAAAAGAGGATGAGAGGACATTCCAGGATATTTGAGAAGCAAGGACTGGAGAAGTTAAGGATAAGTCTACAGCGGATTTTGGGTTTTGGTTAGGATATACTCTACGTGTTGGTGAGCCATTATTGAGAATGCAGAGGTTTGCATCATTAAATATGTCCATCAACAAGAGAGCAAATGGGTCACAGAAATGTGAACCCCAGGCGGTGTGATGGGCGTTAAAATCCCCCATGACTAGGATAGGACTAGGGAGAGAGGAAATGATGGCAGATATATCAGGAATTAAAGCTGGATTAGGATGAGGAATATACAGGGAAAGAAAAGAGATGTTAAGGGCTCTAACAGCAACAGCATTAATATGCTGGCTGGGAAGGGATAAAGGAATTTGGGAGAAGGGAAGAAAGTGCCGAACGAAAATGGCACTCCCAGCATAACCATCACTTCTGTCATCCCTCAAACAGGAGAAGCCTGGGACCCGGAATCGGGATCCAGGGATCAACCATGTTTCAGAGATGGCAATAATGACAGGTTTATGGAGGTTTATTAGAGAGAGGAGTTCATGTTTTTTAGGCCGGACGCTTTTGCAGTTCCATTGAAGGAAGCTGATTGGGGCCATTGTGAAGGATGGAGAATAACTGACATAAGTCTTGAGCAACGTTGGACGGTAAGGGGATATCATTACATGTTGAGATAATACTAAGAAGTATCTTAGTTAGCATTTCTAAGAAGTTGGGATTGTTATTAAGAGGGTTAGGAGTGTTTTGGTTGAGAGCACAACCATTAGGAGCAGTAGAGGGACAATTACTAACGATCGATTGATGGGCCTGTTTATCATACCCTTTCCCAAGAGGTGATCTTGGGCGAGGAGTACTGATAACAGTCTTCCGATAGGACCTGGTAGTTGAAGGGATAGGTTGACTAGGGAGAATTGGAGAATATGTGGGAGGGGTAAACATCTCCTTTGCAATCTCTGCATAGGATCTACGTACAGGAGGGAACCGAGAGGATGCTTCAATGTATGAAATGTTGTCCTGAGACATAACAATTTTGATCGATTGTTGGAGAGAAAACTCTGGACAATCCTTGTCTGTTGTAAAATGGTTACCAGAGCAATGTAAGCAAGTGGCGTTATCCTTACTTACACTACAAGACTCACCTGTGTGGGATTTGGAGCACTTAAAACACCTAGGTTGAGATCGACACTGAGTTTTAATATGACCATAACGGCAGCAATTAAGGCATTGGATAGTGGGAAGTTTATAAGTTTCTACTGGAAGGGACGTATGGTAGGAATACACTTTTGAAGGAAGTATTTGACCTCTCAATGTAATTACAACAGATTGGGTAGGAACCCATGTAGTTACACTGTCAGCAATTGTCTTTCTATTCAGGCGTCTTATTTTCATAACTTCACCACATCCAGTGGGAAGCTCAAGTGACATTGCCAGTTCTTCCATCGACCAGTCCACGGGAATACCCTTAATCAATCCCATTCTAGTTACATTAAAAGTCGGTACAGTAGCTTTATACTTGCACATTTCAACAATAGGATTAACTAGAAAGGTGTTTGCTGCTTGAGCTGTTGAAAATTCAATTGAAATTTTGTTACGGCCTATGTTCTTAACACCATCGTTAATAATACTCTTAATTTTATGAGTGTGCAGGAATTGTCCGAATTTAATTGCCCGTATAGTAGTTCCTGAAGCTGGGTCAGATACTTCCCGGGACACATGAACGATGAAAGGACCCTTGTCATCGTCGGAATACATTTTAGGGCCTTCAGAGAAGGATGGATGAGTGTAAATCGTTTGTATTGAGGGATTTGCTGAACTAGGATTAATTATGGTTTTTTTGACATTGGAATCGGAATTAATGGAATCATTACCGAGGCGTTTTCGGGAAACAGGTACAGAGGGAGGAGATAGAGTATCGGGAACAGGCTCTATTGAGCCACCTGGATCAGGGGGATCAGGAGGAGGATCAACCTCCATTATAAAACTTAGAAGCTAAAAAATATTAAAACACGTTAAATACTCACAAGATTTACAAATATTACTAACACCACTTAACCCAACTACAAACTAAAGCACTATTAATAATAAAATATACTACAAAACAAAACGAAAACACTCAAAATCTCTTAACACGTGTGTTAACCAACGCTAACGCAAGCGAAACTCTGAATTGAAGATGCTTATCTCTTTATTTATTTATCTTAGTTACTTGTCACAATCACATTGTTCGGTGTGTGCATGTTGTGAGATCTCATTCGAATTATAGAGTAATAATAATTAAATCTCAGTACTTCGACTCGCGATATAATTTATCGAACACAATTATTTTATTTATTTACCGATACCGACATTCATTATAATGATTGTCAAACTCAAAGGTCAAACTGACAAATGAGATTACAGAGTAAACAAATATTGAGCCATAAACAAAAGCGTTCCGCTTTAAGCAGAAATATGGATACCATATATCTACTGTTATTTCTTGATAAAACATAGATATATATTTTGTAAATTAATGTAACTTAATTTATTTGTTTTTTATCAATACCTATTTGTTTTCATTTTAAGCACTTGTCATTGTGTTTAAATGTTTAAATGTCATATTGTTTAAATATTCGCTGAATATACCTAACTACTAAGCGAGGAGATTTCATTATTATCTATCCTTTGATTGATTTTTGTGCCTAAATGTTTTTTTTTTTTTTTTTGATGTTTTTGCTATGCTTTGGTGTTGCTGTTTGCACTGTTTTTGTTCTATTTCATGCATTTAACTATGACCAACTTGTGTTAGTGCTGGTAAGTGTAAGTTTTTGTCTGATAAAATTAGCTTTTACGGGTTATATACATTTGTTTAAATATACATATATATTATTTTTAAATATATTTATTATATATATATATTTATATTTATTTAGTATGAGTATTAATAATATTGATCTGAATATTGACTCAGACGATGATAACACTTTTGTATCACTTTCCTCTTCGGCTGACAGTTTTCATAGTACTTACATCCCGCTTTCCTCTTCTCTTGATTCAACCTTCTCTCTTTTCCCAAAAAATTTTAATGTTGTTCATTTGAATGCGCAGAGTATTCCAGCTCACTATCCTGATCTCTTATCTTCCTTTGGCAACTCTAATATTCACGCTATCCTTATCTCCGAAACATTCCTCGAGCCATCTCTTCCTTCTTCCTCCTTCTCATTACCTAACTTTCATCTTATCCGCAATGATCGAACTGGAAAAGGAGGCGGAGGAGTTGCTATTTATTTACGTAACCACATTCCTTTCACTATCCTGAATAAATCCGATTCCCAATACTCTGAATCCGCCGAGCACATACTCATTGAGGTTATATTTGGACACATTAAGGTACTACTCGGTGTTTTTTACAGTCCTTCGCTCCACATAGACTACTTCGACACGTTCGAAAGTCTATTGGAAAATTCCTTGCCTAATGTTAACCATGCTATTATTATGGGCGACTTCAATACCTGCCTTATCAAAAATGACGCTCGTGCCAAGCGCTTATTGAACATAATTAATAGCTCCAATTTAAATTTTCTCCCATCCAATGCCACTCATTACTTTCCCAACTGCATCCCAAGCCAACTTGACCTATCCTTTGTTTCATCCTTGGAGCATGTTGAAATTCACGGACAACTAAGCCTGAACTGAACTGAAGCCTTTTCGTACCATGACCTAATATATCTGTCGTACAAAGTACGTCCGCCGAAAGTTAAACCCACTGTGGTCATGCGTCGAAGCTTCAAACATTTTGACAACGAAAAATTTATGCAGGATCTTAGTGCTATCAATTGGGACTCAATTTTAAACGCTTCTACTATCGATGAGAAACTTGAACTTTTTAACTCCTCTCTAAATGATCTCTTCGATAAACATGCTCCTTTCCGTCCCATCAAGCTCAAACACCTACCTGCACCTTGGTTATCTCAGGACATTCGGAAGTTAATGAAGAAGCGTGACAGAGCTAAATCAAAATTTAAATTAAACCCAACTATTGACAACCTCGTGAAATATAAGAGTTTACGTAATCGGTGCCGTAAAGTATGTAGAGATGCTCAACGTAAATATATACAAGATAAGATTGAGAACAGCAATTCTTCTCAGACATGGAAATTCCTACAATCTCTAGGTATTGGACGACAAGCATCCAGGATCCCTCATACTGTTGATCTCAATGCTCTGAACGGATTTTTTGCTAGTACTGTCCTAATGAACAACAGTGATATAATTAGTACTTTAAATCATTTTAGATCCTTGCCTATTCCTAACAGACCCTCTTTTCACTTTTCCCCAATTACTGCTAGTGACGTTAAGGCCAACATCCTTGCAATAAGATCCGATGCCACGGGATGTGATGGAATCAACCGTAGAATGATACTTGCTGTGTTAGATTATGTTCTCCCTATATTATTTCACATTTTCAATTTCTACCTTGACCATAATGAATTCCCTTCCACTTGGCGTTTAGCTTATATCCTTCCTATTCCCAAAAACAAAAATCCCATATCTTTCTTTCACTTTCGTCCAATATCTATCCTTCCATTTCTGTCTAAAGTGTTAGAACGTATTGTCCATCTTCAATTAACAAAGTATCTAGCAGAGTACAATGTACTCTCTGATTTCCAATCAGGATTTCGGAGAGGTCATAGTACTACTACTGCCCTACTTAAAGTATGCGACGATATACGTTTTAACATGGACAACAGACATGTTAGTATCCTGGCATTATTGGACTTCAGTAATGCGTTCAATACGGTTGATTTAGATCTCCTGCTGGCAGTGCTTCGGTCGATTAATATCTCTTCCGATGCATGTGAGTGGTTTCGTAGCTACCTGTTTGGTCGTCAGCAATGTGTACGGATTAATAATAAATTATCCAGCCTCCAATCTCTCTCATCTGGTGTTCCTCAAGGCAGTGTCCTCTCTCCACTTTTATTTTCCATTTTTATTAATACTGTATCCCATCTCCTCTCGTCTTCCTTTCATCTTTATGCTGACGACTTGCAGGTCTACGTTTCTGCTCCCTTAACAGGTATCGGAGGGGCTATTGAGAGGCTGAACCAGGAATTGCATAAAATTTGTACTTGGAGCAAGACGTGCGGGCTTCTTGTAAATCCAGATAAATCGCAGGTCATTATTATTGGCAGCTCCAAACTACTTACTAAAGTTGATTACGCCAACCTACCTGCGATCATCTTTAACAATACGCCTTTGTCACTTAGCAGTTCCGTTAAAAACCTTGGTCTTCTTATCGATAATACATTATCCTGGACTGTGCAAGTTGCTGAAGTCAGTAGAAAAGTTTTCGCCACATTTCATTTGTTAAAACGTTGGAAACACTTTCTGCCCATTAAGACTAAAATCACGTTATGTCAAACTCTTCTACTTCCTATTTTGGACTACGCAGATTGTTGTTACACAAACATTACTGAGGACCAACTCAATAAGCTAGAAAGGTTACAGAACGTTTGCATCAAATTCATCTTTGGTCTACGGAAATTTGATCACGTCTCCGAATATCGGGCGCAACTTAAGTGGCTTACTATTCGACATCGTCGCAACTTGCACATGTTATCTCTTCTTTACTCTATCCTCTATAATCCTCTTCTTCCCGCGTATTTGAAGGAACGGTTCTGTTTTGTGGGTACTGACGTCAGCTATCCACGTGAACTGCGGTCACGCTCTGACAACAAACTGTCACTGCCGGTCGCTCATACCCACTTCTATAGCGAATCCTTTACGATGACAGCTGCAAAGCTATGGAATACGCTCCCTACCGATATTCGTCAATCTGAGTCAATTTATATATTTAAAAATAGGTTACATAAGTATTATTTATCTATTCAATCTGCGTAAATACTATTTCCTATATTATCATACTATTAGTATTTATTTATTAAGTATTATATTTTATGTACGTAAGTTTTATTTTTATTCTATATGTTTAGTATAACTTTCTGCTATATATATAATTTTATTTATATAATTATTTGGTATATATAATACATATGTATTTATTAAACTTATATATATGTATTTTGTTATATATTATTTGTATTATTTAAAGATTAATTTTTAGTTGTTTAAGAATAAAACATGCTTGTTTGCACCATCCCGTTTCCCACAGACAAATTCTTACTCTAAAGGGTTGTCTGTAAGAGATTGCTTTAAGCAATAAGACCGCCTTTGCACGCTTCTCTTTTTTGTAATATGTTCTTGTAATGTTATGTACACTGTATCTTTTGTCTTTTGTGTGCAATAAAGTGTTTATAAATAAAAAAAAAAAAAAATTAAAAAAAAATCTAAGAAACTAGAAAGCAAAATGAATTCGAACTTTGTACAGATGGTTGCTCGTTATCATTTGAAAACATTAACTCAGCCAGATCTCTAAAAATTGCTAACTTCTCATCGATTGTGCTATTTTTTACAGTTATTATTTCACTAAAAAAATATATCTAAGAAACTAGAAACCAAAATGAATTCGAACTTTGTACAGATGGTTGCTAGTTCTCATTTGAAAACATTAACTGAGCCAGATCTCTAAAAATTGCTAACTTCTCATCGATTGTGCTATTTTTTACAGTTATTATTTCACTAAAAAAATATATCTAAGAAACTAGAAACCAAAATGAATTCGAACTTTGTACAGATGGTTGCTCGTTATCATTTGAAAACATTAACTCAGCCAGATCTCTAAAAATAGCTAACTTCTCATCGATTGTGCTATTTTTTACAGTTATTATTTCACTAAAAAAATATATCTAAGAAACTAGAAACCAAAATGAATTCGAACTTTGTACAGATGGTTGCTAGTTCTCATTTGAAAACATTAACTGAGCCAGATCTCTAAAAATTGCTAACTTCTCATCGATTGTGCTATTTTTTACAGTTATTATTTCATTAAAAAAATATATCTAAGAAACTAGAAACCAAAATGAATTCGAACTTTGTACAAATGGTTGCTCGTTATCATTTGAAAACATTAACTGAGCCAGATCTCTCAAAATATGATAACTTCTCATCGATTCTGCTATTTTTTACAGTTATTATTTCATTTAAAAAAAATATCTAAGAAACTAGTTTTAACCAATCTCAGAGCTTTGTTCCAGTCTCCAGAAAAACACAATTTTGTACTTCAAGATTTATTTAGAATCACAATTCACTTGTTACACTTGCCGATGTTCCGAACGGACTGACTGCACATTTTATAATTTCAACTGACAACAACAATTCGTTATAGTGGAGTAATCACGTGTTTATAATCAATTGACAGTCTCTTAAAATTACAACAAAACTAAGTGCATAAAACATAATAATTTATAATAAATGCTAATATAATAATTGGTAATAAATGCTAACAGCACGGCTTTTCCTGATAAATTTCACGTCCCGTGAAAAGAAAAATAATAATAAAATAACAATTCATAACAACTACTGCTAAAATATCGCAATAACTCATTTTGTTGTGACCCCTTCATGTTCACAACAAATGACAAATATGCTATTACGGTTGCCCCTTCATGTCAACATAAATAGTCATACTTTGTCAATAATTGTTATTGTGACATCCTCATATTTACAAATAACCCTTAAATCTAATCAACTAATTTTACAACAAAAAAAAAACATTAAATATTTCGAGATAATTATTATTAAAATACAATATAGCTAAATCTTAACTTAATTTATTTTGTTGTGACCCCTTCATGTTCACAACAAACGACAAATATGCTATTACGGTTGCCCCTTCATGTCAACATAAATAGTCATATTTGTCAGTAATTGTTATTGTGACCTCTTCATATTCACAAATAACTCTTAAATTTACTCATCTAATTAATATGACTCATTTCATAACTTTAAGTAAAACATTCATTTGATCTTAATAATAATTAAATAATTTTGTTGTGACCCCTTCATGTTCACAACAAATAATAAATATGCTATTGTGGTTGCCCCTTCATGTCAACATCAATAGTCATATCCATCACTAATAATATTGTTATTGTAACCTCTTCATATTCACAAATAACTCTTATTTTAATCATCTAATTAATAAACATTAAGGTGTTGTGACCTCTTCATATTCACAACAACTCTTAACATTTTTATTTTCGCAACTAATTTGTAATAAGTAATAACAATAATCACTTACAATAATATTATACATTAATTCTGTACATTTTAAACATTTTATATAACTAATAACAGAGATTAATTTAATTTAACAATAACTTTATAACATTTTTTTTTTAATATACATAGACACAATATGTTTACACAATAAATACATATTTAGAGATGGTAATTATTTTGAAGTGCATTTCAATACTAATCACTATCATTACTAGTATCAGTATTAGAATCTTCTCTACCTCGATTAAAAACTAGCCAGGGATGGATATTATCAACCGAATACGTTCCTTTAAAATTTCTTTTGCCTTTACGTGATAATGGCGTATCCTCGACAATATATCTGTCATTAGGCAGTACATCTGTAATTCTGTATGGTCCTCGAATTTTCGAAATTAATTTTCTGCTATTGCCCGTTGAAGGGACATCTCTTTTGATCCTAACCAAATCACCTACTTTGTAACTTACTTTCTTCCTACTTTTATCAAAGCGCAACTTTTGTTTATACTGATTTTCTTTAATATGTTTATTTACTTCACTTCTTACTTTCTCTAAACTGTCATTACTATTACTTAGGCCTGCTTCATCATTTACATTTAAATTTATAAAGGAATCAGACGTACCTATTAAATCTGTTCCAAAAAGAACTTGAGCGGGGGTTTTCCCAATTCCCTTATTAATAGTATTATTTAGACCCCATTGAATTTCTGATATACATTCATCCCACAAATTTTCAGATTTCCCATGGTTAGAAGCACTAAGCGCTGCTAAAACAGTTCTATTATAGCGCTCGACTTGGCCGTTGGCGCGAGGTGTAGCCACCGCATTCAATATGTGCTTTACGCCAAGTGAATTAATAAAATTCTTAAAATTTTTGGAGGTAAATGAAGTAGCTCGGTCAGAAATTAATCGTTTTGGCACACCAAATGTATGAAAATAATTTTTAATTACCTTAATGGAATGAATTGATTTAGTGCTTCTAATTGGGGCTAATATAATAAATTTTGTATAAGCGTCAATTATTAGAAGTAGATATGAATTTTTATTTTTGCTGCGTACAAATGGTCCTAAATGGTCGATGTGCACTGTATGGAAGGGACAATCTACCTTTTCAATAGGATGTAATTGACCTGACTTTTTACCAGCTGGAATTTTCGTATGAGCACATTCTAAACATGATTCTACGTACTTTTTTATAAATTTTCTCATTTTAGCAAACCAATATTGACTACGAATTTTATCATATGTTTTATCAAAACTAAAGTGTCCTATGTTATCATGATTAGCTTTTAATATTTGCCATCTAACTCCCTTCGGTACTACCCAACGATTTCCTTCATCAGTTTTTCTATATAATAATCCGCGTTTGACCAAAAAATTATTTCTTATCTCTAAAATATTCTCAGTTTCTTTATCATTTAAAATATCAATTATACGCTGTATTTCTGGGTCACTCTGTTGAGCAGTAACTATCCAATTCATATCAATATTTCTAACTTCCATAGTTTGAGTGTCAGAAACAGGGTTGCGACTTAGAGCGTCTACATGAGACATGTTAATGCCTGGTTTATATATAATATTAAAATTATATTCTTGCATGATACTCCACCAACGCGCTACTCTTGGCAACATATCTTTTTTTTCGAGTGTTGCCCGTAACGAATTACAATCAGTGACTATTGTGAAAGAAATTCCTAATAAATAAACTCTGAATCTTTGTAGGGAGGCTACAACAGCTAAGGTCTCTAAGTCATATGAACTAAAATGAGCTTCTTCGGGAGAGGTCTGTCTACTGTAGTAAGCTACGGCTGTAAAAGCAGATTCCTTGTTCGGTCTTTGCAACAAAATACCCGCTACACCAATTTTAGAAGCATCGGTATGTAATTGTGTTTCAAAATTTTGATTATAAAAAGAGAGAACTGGACGTTGGACTAATTCTTTTTTTAAGGTTAAGAATGCATCTTCCTCGGCTTTACCCCATTGCCATTTACTGTCCCTTTTTAAGAGCAGTGTCAAAGGTTTTGCTGTTATGGAAAAACCTCGTATAAATCTTCGAAAAAAACTAGCAAGGCCAATAAATTGTCGCACTTTATGCTGATCTGTAGGTACGGGAAATTTATCTACTGCATCTATTTTCGTTGTACCGGGTCTTATACCATTTTCACTAATTTCAAAACCTAAATAATCAATAGATTCTTTGAAAAAGTTGCACTTTGATAATTTTAACGTTAAACCAGCCTTACTAAATAAATCTAACGTATCACGAAGCCTATTAAAACCTTCTTCTATTGACTTTGACGGAATAATAACATCGTCCATATAAGCGAATGCTTGTTTAAATCTTGCGTTGCCTAAAATATTATTTATTACTCTTTGGAAGTTTGACGGCGCGTTTGCTAAACCGAAGGGCATTCGATTAAATTCAAAATGCCCGTCGGGTGTTACAAAAGCAGTCAAATGTTTTGATGCTTCTGCCATAGGTAATTGATAATATCCGGACGCGAGATCAAGGGTGGTATAATATTTGTATCCCGATAAATTATCTAGCTGATCGTCTATCCTTGGTAAAGGATAGTGTTCCTTTATCGTTTTCCTATTTAACGATCTAAAATCTACACATAATCGATAATCTCCCGTTTTCTTCTTAACTAACAAAATTGGTGACGCATAATTAGAAGTAGAGTCTCTAACTATTCCCGTTTCTTTTAACTCATCAATTATGTCGCGTACTATTTGACGTTCTGAATAGGATAAGCGATACGGTCGATAAACTACAGATTCGGTATCACTGAGTTTGATGTTCATTTCGGACCCGACTATACAACCCAATTCATTGATAGTAAACGCAAAACAACCTCTATATTCATTTAATAGGTTTACCAATTCGTCTATTTGTGAAAATTCTTCATTAACTTTTATCATTGATTTATCAATAACAGAATGAGGTTTCGATAGTTCTGTTTTCTCAATTTTATTAATAAATTTAGTCTGAATTTCGTTAGTAGGTACAGCTCGGACAAGTAAAGTGTTTTCAATTAAACTAAATCCAGAGTCTGTAAGTCCCTTAATTATGATTTTCCCCCTCCCTTTAATTAAATCTGTAATACATTGTAAAATCTCATACGACTTGTCTTTTAACCCACATATACTGGTCTCTATAAATATGTTACCATCATAAACGGGAATTGAATGAACATCAACCTCAGTAACGCCTTTAACAACAACTGAATTTGAATTATAAATAGTAATCTTCTCTGGTTGAGAATCATTTTTATGCGTCATTTTTAAACTATCCTTTGATTTGTATACTTCTACGTGATCTTGTTCTGTAAATGTTTGTCCTAATAATAAAGAAATTTGAAGATAATTATCAGGTACTACTAGTATTTCTACATTAGCTTTGACAGAATCTACTTCAACACAAGCAATAAATTTTCCGAGACAATTCACTAACGCATTACCAAATCCGCGTAATACTGGCAAGTCCTTTGTTGACCATGATTCTATAATACGTTTAGCAACTGACGCCTTAATCATAGTACATTGGCTACCGAAATCGACAAAACAATTTAGTGAGTTTCCATTTACTAATGCACTTTTAAAATATTTACCATCATTATCTTGAACTTGGGATATACATAAAACGGTTTTATTGTTTACGGAATCCTTTTGAAATGTACATTCTGCCGATAAGTGACCTACCCTACGACAACTATCACATCGTTTAATCGGTTGTTTACATCGAAAGTATGGATGTCCTTCATCCCCACAATTATAACATTTAGTAAATTTATTATCATAATTATTTTGAGGCAATTTTCTTATTCGCTTATTATCGGAAATGTTTGCTTGCGTTGCTGGTATTAGTTTTTCACATCGTTTATTACTTTTTACGTTTCTTAAATAAACTAATAACTTATCAGGTTCTGTAAACTGTGCGGCTTCAGCACTAGTTCTTACGGACCTATCTTCGATTCCAAATAATATACAATCGATTGCATTTTTCCCACTAATGTTACATCTGTGTAATAATACCATCTTATCATAGTAATATTCTTCTAAAGAATCATTAAAACGAGCTTTACAAGCAAGCATTTCCGTTAATAACTGGGCATAATTTTCGTCACTTGGGAACGCTAACCGTAATTTGTCTTGCCACTCTGTCCATGAATACATTAAACTAGGTAGTCCTTGATACCACCTCTGAGCTAACCCAACTAATTTAGGCAAAGCATAATATACTATTTGTTTTTCAGACCAATTATATATAGATGCACATTCATTTACTTTCAAAATCCACGTGTCTACAGTTTGATTTCTTTTGGACGGGTCGAACTCTGGTATAACATTCATCACTGGGTATCGTTCGCTATTACCGTCATTTTTCATTGATTGTAACATTTCAAGAAATGTAGTTATTAAGGTATTAGAGTTTGAAATACCTGGAGAGTTTTCGCGACGTCTTGACGTTGACGGCGGTACCTCTTCGACATTGTCCCCTGCGGGTCGATTCACATTCACATCGAAATCCTGTCGATGCTCCGGACTACGTGTGTCCCGGCGACTGCTTTGTCGCGACCTTCTACTTCTTCGAGTACGCTTTCGCTTCCTAGAATCGCGACTACGGCGTCGTGATCGCCTTGTACATAATGAAGATTCCGAATCACTTTCAGACTCAACATTATTTACGCGTTTACTTGCTCTTTTCTCTTTTTCCATGGTTATACTGAAACAAATTTCCAGAAAAGTATTTGTTTCCCTTTTGTTTTGTATGATATTATACACATGAAATCAATAATTAATAAATAACTAAATGAAAAGTCAAAGAACAAAATTAAATCAGTAAAGAAAGAGAGAAAGAGAAAGAAAAATATATATATATATTAAAGAGAAAAAAAAAGACCTTATCAATTATTTCATATAATTGCTAGTTTCAAATTCAGTATTTGTATTTGTACTATTAAGTAAGTTCATCTTCCTTAAAAGTAATTACTTAAATCTAAATTAAAACATCACTTAGTAAAATAGAATAAGTTTCTACTCACTTTTATGGGCGTTTAGTCTTAAACCAAGATAACGTAGCAATTTTGCCACAATTTTTGGTCCAATCCCACTTCTGAGCTTTTAACCAATCTCAGAGCTTTGTTCCAGTCTCCAGAAAAACACAATTTTGTACTTCAAGATTTATTTAGAATCACAATTCACTTGTTACACTTGCCGATGTTCCGAACGGACTGACTGCACATTTTATAATTTCAACTGACAACAACAATTCGTTATAGTGGAGTAATCACGTGTTTATAATCAATTGACAGTCTCTTAAAATTACAACAAAACTAAGTGCATAAAACATAATAATTTATAATAAATGCTAATATAATAATTGGTAATAAATGCTAACACTAGACAGCAAAATGAATTCGAACTTTGTACAGATGGTTGCTAGTTCTCATTTGAAAACATTAACTGAGCACGATCTCTAAAAATTGCTAACTTCTCATCGATTATGCTTTTTTTACAGTTATTTTTTCATTTAAAGAAAATATTTAAGAAACTAGAAACCAAACTGAATTCGAACTTTGTACAGATGGTTGCTCGTTATCATTTGAAAACATTAACTCAGCCAGATCTCTAAAAATTGCTAACTTCTCATCGATTCTGCTATTTTTTACAGTTATTATTTCATTTAAAAAAAATATCTAAGAAACTAGAAAGCAAAATGAATTCGAACTTTGTACAGATGGTTGCTCGTTATCATTTGAAAACATTAACTCAGCCAGATCTCTAAAAATTGCTAACTTCTCATCGATTGTGCTATTTTTTACAGTTATTATTTCACTAAAAAAATATATCTAGGCGGGTAGGTGTAAAATAAGTGAACTCATGTTTTTTAATGCTCTCGTTTTATTTAATTAAATTAATGAGAAATATGCTGTGAAAGTCTTGTCACTTACCAGTATTACATTCCTTTAATGACAACAATTATAGTCCACACTAAACGCCTATCGCATTCACAATAAAATTTTTCATAAAATTCTTCCAATTGTTCAAACAATACAACAGCAGCAGAACAACGGAGTCCTTGAAACACACAATATTTGAACTCAGAGATCACTTTGATAATAAAATGGCCGAGTTTCAAAAAAATCTTAAAAGTGCTTCCATCCCGGCCACAAGTCCTACTTCCAATATTGCGGCTCAATTCAGTGTCTTCAGAAGTTTTGTTATGGGTGCTCTAGAGGGGCTTCAATTACAACTTGGGCTTTTGGCTGGCAAGTATGATGAGTTAGAAATGAAATCCCGTAGAAAAATTCTTCTTGTCCACGGCATTCAGGAAAGGAAATCAGAAAAATTGGTGTCAGGTACTGTTAAGATTCTTTCTGAACATCTAAAAATCCCCGAATTGAAAGTGGAAGATATAAGCCGTTGTCACCGTCTCGGCCGCTCCAGCTCTGACAAGCCACATGCCGTTCTTATCAAATTCCGAGATATTGACCTTAGATATAAGGTCTGGTTCAGTAAAACCAATTTGAGGAATACTGGTATTACTATATCTGAATTCCTCACTAAAGAACGTCATGAGGTTTTTGTTGCGGCTCGTCAGCGATTCGGGATCACAAAGTGCTGGACTAAGAACGGCACTGTGGTAGTTTTAGAGTCACATGGCACTAAGAAGAGGATTTCTACGATGGCTGAATTAAAGTCCTTAACTTCATCCACCGACATCACAGAGGTAAACACTACTCCTACTGCTTCTACTAGCTGCGGCACCCTGGCATCAAAAGACTTGAAAATCTCCAACATCAGGCCAAAAAGAACCGTCAAAAAGTAATACTTTCTTTTCTTTTGTTTTATGTTATTAATTATCCCTTATCTTTGTGTCATAGTTTTATATTAATTTTGCTTCTGCGGTGTTTGTTTATCTGTTTCATTACGGTTGCAATAATTCTATCCGCTTATCTCTTTATTTATTTATCTTAGTTACTTGTCACAATCACATTGTTCGGTGTGTGCATGTTGTGAGATCTCATTCGAATTATAGAGTAATAATAATTAAATCTCAGTACTTCGACTCGCGATATAATTTATCGAACACAATTCTTTTATTTATTTACCGATACCGACATTCATTATAATGATTGTCAAACTCAAAGGTCAAACTGACAAATGAGATTACAGAGTAAACAAATATTGAGCCATAAACAAAAGCGTTCCGCTTTAAACAGAAATATGGATACCATATATCTACTGTTATTTCTTGATAAAACATAGATATATATTTTGTAAATTAATGTAACTTAATTTATTTGTTTTTTATCAATACCTATTTGTTTTCATTTTAAGCACTTGTCAGTGTGTTTAAATGTTTAAATGTCATATTGTTTAAATATTCGCTGAATATACCTAACTACTAAGCGAGGAGATTTCATTATTATCTATCCTTTGATTGATTTTTGTGCCTAAATTTTTTTTTTTTTTTGATGTTTTTGCTATGCTTTGGTGTTGCTGTTTGCACTGTTTTTGTTCTATTTCATGCATTTAACTATGACCAACTTGTGTTAGTGCTGGTAAGTGTAAGTTTTTGTCTGATAAAATTAGCTTTTACGGGTTATATACATTTGTTTAAATATACATATATATTATTTTTAAATATATTTATTATATATATATATATTTATATTTATTTAGTATGAGTATTAATAATATCGATCTGAATATTGACTCAGACGATGATAACACTTTTGTATCACTTTCCTCTTCGGCTGACAGTTTTCATAGTACTTACATCCCGCTTTCCTCTTCTCTTGATTCAACCTTCTCTCTTTTCCCAAAAAATTTTAATGTTGTTCATTTGAATGCGCAGAGTATTCCAGCTCACTATCCTGATCTCTTATCTTCCTTTGGCAACTCTAATATTCACGCTATCCTTATCTCCGAAACATTCCTCGAGCCATCTCTTCCTTCTTCCTCCTTCTCATTACCTAACTTTCATCTTATCCGCAATGATCGAACTGGAAAAGGAGGCGGAGGAGTTGCTATTTATTTACGTAACCACATTCCTTTCACTATCCTGAATAAATCCGATTCCCAATACTCTGAATCCGCCGAGCACATACTCATTGAGGTTATATTTGGACACATTAAGGTACTACTCGGTGTTTTTTACAGTCCTTCGCTCCACATAGACTACTTCGACACGTTCGAAAGTCTATTGGAAAATTCCTTGCCTAATGTTAACCATGCTATTATTATGGGCGACTTCAATACCTGCCTTATCAAAAATGACGCTCGTGCCAAGCGCTTATTGAACATAATTAATAGCTCCAATTTAAATTTTCTCCCATCCAATGCCACTCATTACTTTCCCAACTGCATCCCAAGCCAACTTGACCTATCCTTTGTTTCATCCTTGGAGCATGTTGAAATTCACGGACAACTAAGCCTGAACTGAACTGAAGCCTTTTCGTACCATGACCTAATATATCTGTCGTACAAAGTACGTCCGCCGAAAGTTAAACCCACTGTGGTCATGCGTCGAAGCTTCAAACATTTTGACAACGAAAAATTTATGCAGGATCTTAGTGCTATCAATTGGGACTCAATTTTAAACGCTTCTACTATCGATGAGAAACTTGAACTTTTTAACTCCTCTCTAAATGATCTCTTCGATAAACATGCTCCTTTCCGTCCCATCAAGCTCAAACACCTACCTGCACCTTGGTTATCTCAGGACATTCGGAAGTTAATGAAGAAGCGTGACAGAGCTAAATCAAAATTTAAATTAAACCCAACTATTGACAACCTCGTGAAATATAAGAGTTTACGTAATCGGTGCCGTAAAGTATGTAGAGATGCTCAACGTAAATATATACAAGATAAGATTGAGAACAGCAATTCTTCTCAGACATGGAAATTCCTACAATCTCTAGGTATTGGACGACAAGCATCCAGGATCCCTCATACTGTTGATCTCAATGCTCTGAACGGATTTTTTGCTAGTACTGTCCTAATGAACAACAGTGATATAATTAGTACTTTAAATCATTTTAGATCCTTGCCTATTCCTAACAGACCCTCTTTTCACTTTTCCCCAATTACTGCTAGTGACGTTAAGGCCAACATCCTTGCAATAAGATCCGATGCCACGGGATGTGATGGAATCAAACGTAGAATGATACTTGCTGTGTTAGATTATGTTCTCCCTATATTATTTCACATTTTCAATTTCTCCCTTGACCATAATGAATTCCCTTCCACTTGGCGTTTAGCTTATATCCTTCCTATTCCCAAAAACAAAAATCCCATATCTTTCTTTCACTTTCGTCCAATATCTATCCTTCCATTTCTGTCTAAAGTGTTAGAACGTATTGTCCATCTTCAATTAACAAAGTATCTAGCAGAGTACAATGTACTCTCTGATTTCCAATCAGGATTTCGGAGAGGTCATAGTACTACTACTGCCCTACTTAAAGTATGCGACGATATACGTTTTAACATGGACAACAGACATGTTAGTATCCTGGCATTATTGGACTTCAGTAATGCGTTCAATACGGTTGATTTAGATCTCCTGCTGGCAGTGCTTCGGTCGATTAATATCTCTTCCGATGCATGTGAGTGGTTTCGTAGCTACCTGTTTGGTCGTCAGCAATGTGTACGGATTAATAATAAATTATCCAGCCTCCAATCTCTCTCATCTGGTGTTCCTCAAGGCAGTGTCCTCTCTCCACTTTTATTTTCCATTTTTATTAATACTGTATCCCATCTCCTCTCGTCTTCCTTTCATCTTTATGCTGACGACTTGCAGGTCTACGTTTCTGCTCCCTTAACAGGTATCGGAGGGGCTATTGAGAGGCTGAACCAGGAATT
This sequence comes from Vanessa tameamea, assembly GCF_037043105.1. NCBI lineage: Eukaryota > Metazoa > Arthropoda > Insecta > Lepidoptera > Nymphalidae > Vanessa > Vanessa tameamea. Next base: position 3,426,306 of record NC_087340.1, on the reverse strand, counting down.
GCATAAAATTTGTACTTGGAGCAAGACGTGCGGGCTTCTTGTAAATCCAGATAAATCGCAGGTCATTATTATTGGCAGCTCCAAACTACTTACTAAAGTTGATTACGCCAACCTACCTGCGATCATCTTTAACAATACGCCTTTGTCACTTAGCAGTTCCGTTAAAAACCTTGGTCTTCTTATCGATAATACATTATCCTGGACTGTGCAAGTTGCTGAAGTCAGTAGAAAAGTTTTCGCCACATTTCATTTGTTAAAACGTTGGAAACACTTTCTGCCCATTAAGACTAAAATCACGTTATGTCAAACTCTTCTACTTCCTATTTTGGACTACGCAGATTGTTGTTACACAAACATTACTGAGGACCAACTCAATAAGCTAGAAAGGTTACAGAACGTTTGCATCAAATTCATCTTTGGTCTACGGAAATTTGATCACGTCTCCGAATATCGGGCGCAACTTAAGTGGCTTACTATTCGACATCGTCGCAACTTGCACATGTTATCTCTTCTTTACTCTATCCTCTATAATCCTCTTCTTCCCGCGTATTTGAAGGAACGGTTCTGTTTTGTGGGTACTGACGTCAGCTATCCACGTGAACTGCGGTCACGCTCTGACAACAAACTGTCACTGCCGGTCGCTCATACCCACTTCTATAGCGAATCCTTTACGATGACAGCTGCAAAGCTATGGAATACGCTCCCTACCGATATTCGTCAATCTGAGTCAATTTATATATTTAAAAATAGGTTACATAAGTATTATTTATCTATTCAATCTGCGTAAATACTATTTCCTATATTATCATACTATTAGTATTTATTTATTAAGTATTATATTTTATGTACGTAAGTTTTATTTTTATTCTATATGTTTAGTATAACTTTCTGCTATATATATAATTTTATTTATATAATTATTTGGTATATATAATACATATGTATTTATTAAACTTATATATATGTATTTTGTTATATATTATTTGTATTATTTAAAGATTAATTTTTAGTTGTTTAAGAATAAAACATGCTTGTTTGCACCATCCCGTTTCCCACAGACAAATTCTTACTCTAAAGGGTTGTCTGTAAGAGATTGCTTTAAGCAATAAGACCGCCTTTGCACGCTTCTCTTTTTTGTTATATGTTCTTGTAATGTTATGTACACTGTATCTTTTGTCTTTTGTGTGCAATAAAGTGTTTATAAATAAAAAAAAATAAAAAAATCTAAGAAACTAGAAAGCAAAATGAATTCGAACTTTGTACAGATGGTTGCTCGTTATCATTTGAAAACATTAACTCAGCCAGATCTCTAAAAATTGCTAACTTCTCATCGATTGTGCTATTTTTAACAGTTATTATTTCATTAAAAAAATATATCTAAGAAACTAGAAAGCAAAATGAATTCGAACTTTGTACAGATGGTTGCTCGTTATCATTTGAAAACATTAACTCAGCCAGATCTCTAAAAATAGCTAACTTCTCATCGATTGTGCTATTTTTTACAGTTATTATTTCACTAAAAAAATATATCTAAGAAACTAGAAACCAAAATGAATTCGAACTTTGTACAGATGGTTGCTAGTTTTCATTTGAAAACATTAACTGAGCAAGATCTCTAAAAATTGCTAACTTCTCATCGATTGTGCTATTTTTTACAGTTATTATTTCATTCAAAAAATATATCTAGGCGGGTAGGTGTAAAATAAGTGAACTCATGTTTTTTAATGCTCTCGTTTTATTTAATTAAATTAATGAGAAATATGCTGTGAAAGTCTTGTCACTTACCAGTATTACATTCCTTTAATGACAACAATTATAGTCTACACTAAACGCCTATCGCATTCACAATAAAAATTTTCATAAAATTCTTCCAATTGTTCAAACAATACAACAGCAGCAGAACAATGGAGTCCTTGAAACACACAATATTTGAACTCAGAGATCACTTTGATAATAAAATGGCCGAGTTTCAAAAAAATCTTCAAAGTGCTTCCATCCCGGCCACAAGTCCTACTTCCAATATTGCGGCTCAATTCAGTGTCTTCAGAAGTTTTGTTATGGGTGCTCTAGAGGGGCTTCAATTACAACTTGGGCTTTTGGCTGGCAAGTATGATGAGTTAGAAATGAAATCCCGTAGAAAAATTCTTCTTGTCCACGGCATTCAGGAAAGGAAATCAGAAAAATTGGTGTCAGGTACTGTTAAGATTCTTTCTGAACATCTAAAAATCCCCGAATTGAAAGTGGAAGATATAAGCCGTTGTCACCGTCTCGGCCGCTCCAGCTCTGACAAGCCACATGCCGTTCTTATCAAATTCCGAGATATTGACCTTAGATATAAGGTCTGGTTCAGTAAAACCAATTTGAGGAATACTGGTATTACTATATCTGAATTCCTCACTAAAGAACGTCATGAGGTTTCTGTTGCGGCTCGTCAGCGATTCGGGATCACAAAGTGCTGGACTAGGAACGGCACTGTGGTAGTTTTAGAGTCACATGGCACTAAGAAGAGGATTTCTACGATGGCTGAATTAAAGTCCTTAACTTCATCCACCGACATCACAGAGGTAAACACTACTCCTACTGCTTCTACTAGCTGCGGCACCCTGGCATCAAAAGACTTGAAAATCTCCAACATCAGGCCAAAAAGAACCGTCAAAAAGTAATACTTTCTTTTCTTTTGTTTTATGTTATTAATTATCCCTTATCTTTGTGTCATAGTTTTATATTAATTTTGCTTCTGCGGTGTTTGTTTATCTGTTTCATTACGGTTGCAATAATTCTATCCGCTTATCTCTTTATTTATTTATCTTAGTTACTTGTCACAATCACATTGTTCGGTGTGTGCATGTTGTGAGATCTCATTCGAATTATAGAGTAATAATAATTAAATCTCAGTACTTCGACTCGCGATATAATTTATCGAACACAATTCTTTTATTTATTTACCGATACCGACATTCATTATAATGATTGTCAAACTCAAAGGTCAAACTGACAAATGAGATTACAGAGTAAACAAATATTGAGCCATAAACAAAAGCGTTCCGCTTTAAGCAGAAATATGGATACCATATATCTACTGTTATTTCTTGATAAAACATAGATATATATTTTGTAAATTAATGTAACTTAATTTATTTGTTTTTTATCAATACCTATTTGTTTTCATTTTAAGCACTTGTCATTGTGTTTAAATGTTTAAATGTCATATTGTTTAAATATTCGCTGAATATACCTAACTACTAAGCGAGGAGATTTCATTATTATCTATCCTTTGATTGATTTTTGTGCCTAAATGTTTTTTTTTTTTTTTTTGATGTTTTTGCTATGCTTTGGTGTTGCTGTTTGCACTGTTTTTGTTCTATTTCATGCATTTAACTATGACCAACTTGTGTTAGTGCTGGTAAGTGTAAGTTTTTGTCTGATAAAATTAGCTTTTACGGGTTATATACATTTGTTTAAATATACATATATATTATTTTTAAATATATTTATTATATATATATATATATTTATATTTATTTAGTATGAGTATTAATAATATCGATCTGAATATTGACTCAGACGATGATAACACTTTTGTATCACTTTCCTCTTCGGCTGACAGTTTTCATAGTACTTACATCCCGCTTTCCTCTTCTCTTGATTCAACCTTCTCTCTTTTCCCAAAAAATTTTAATGTTGTTCATTTGAATGCGCAGAGTATTCCAGCTCACTATCCTGATCTCTTATCTTCCTTTGGCAACTCTAATATTCACGCTATCCTTATCTCCGAAACATTCCTCGAGCCATCTCTTCCTTCTTCCTCCTTCTCATTACCTAACTTTCATCTTATCCGCAATGATCGAACTGGAAAAGGAGGCGGAGGAGTTGCTATTTATTTACGTAACCACATTCCTTTCACTATCCTGAATAAATCCGATTCCCAATACTCTGAATCCGCCGAGCACATACTCATTGAGGTTATATTTGGACACATTAAGGTACTACTCGGTGTTTTTTACAGTCCTTCGCTCCACATAGACTACTTCGACACGTTCGAAAGTCTATTGGAAAATTCCTTGCCTAATGTTAACCATGCTATTATTATGGGCGACTTCAATACCTGCCTTATCAAAAATGACGCTCGTGCCAAGCGCTTATTGAACATAATTAATAGCTCCAATTTAAATTTTCTCCCATCCAATGCCACTCATTACTTTCCCAACTGCATCCCAAGCCAACTTGACCTATCCTTTGTTTCATCCTTGGAGCATGTTGAAATTCACGGACAACTAAGCCTGAACTGAACTGAAGCCTTTTCGTACCATGACCTAATATATCTGTCGTACAAAGTACGTCCGCCGAAAGTTAAACCCACTGTGGTCATGCGTCGAAGCTTCAAACATTTTGACAACGAAAAATTTATGCAGGATCTTAGTGCTATCAATTGGGACTCAATTTTAAACGCTTCTACTATCGATGAGAAACTTGAACTTTTTAACTCCTCTCTAAATGATCTCTTCGATAAACATGCTCCTTTCCGTCCCATCAAGCTCAAACACCTACCTGCACCTTGGTTATCTCAGGACATTCGGAAGTTAATGAAGAAGCGTGACAGAGCTAAATCAAAATTTAAATTAAACCCAACTATTGACAACCTCGTGAAATATAAGAGTTTACGTAATCGGTGCCGTAAAGTATGTAGAGATGCTCAACGTAAATATATACAAGATAAGATTGAGAACAGCAATTCTTCTCGGACATGGAAATTCCTACAATCTCTAGGTATTGGACGACAAGCATCCAGGATCCCTCATACTGTTGATCTCAATGCTCTGAACGGATTTTTTGCTAGTACTGTCCTAATGAACAACAGTGATATAATTAGTACTTTAAATCATTTTAGATCCTTGCCTATTCCTAACAGACCCTCTTTTCACTTTTCCCCAATTACTGCTAGTGACATTAAGGCCAACATCCTTGCAATAAGATCCGATGCCACGGGATGTGATGGAATCAAACGTAGAATGATACTTGCTGTGTTAGATTATGTTCTCCCTATATTATTTCACATTTTCAATTTCTCCCTTGACCATAATGAATTCCCTTCCACTTGGCGTTTAGCTTATATCCTTCCTATTCCCAAAAACAAAAATCCCATATCTTTCTTTCACTTTCGTCCAATATCTATCCTTCCATTTCTGTCTAAAGTGTTAGAACGTATTGTCCATCTTCAATTAACAAAGTATCTAGCAGAGTACAATGTACTCTCTGATTTCCAATCAGGATTTCGGAGAGGTCATAGTACTACTACTGCCCTACTTAAAGTATGCGACGATATACGTTTTAACATGGACAACAGACATGTTAGTATCCTGGCATTATTGGACTTCAGTAATGCGTTCAATACGGTTGATTTAGATCTCCTGCTGGCAGTGCTTCGGTCGATTAATATCTCTTCCGATGCATGTGAGTGGTTTCGTAGCTACCTGTTTGGTCGTCAGCAATGTGTACGGATTAATAATAAATTATCCAGCCTCCAATCTCTCTCATCTGGTGTTCCTCAAGGCAGTGTCCTCTCTCCACTTTTATTTTCCATTTTTATTAATACTGTATCCCATCTCCTCTCGTCTTCCTTTCATCTTTATGCTGACGACTTGCAGGTCTACGTTTCTGCTCCCTTAACAGGTATCGGAGGGGCTATTGAGAGGCTGAACCAGGAATTGCATAAAATTTGTACTTGGAGCAAGACGTGCGGGCTTCTTGTAAATCCAGATAAATCGCAGGTCATTATTATTGGCAGCTCCAAACTACTTACTAAAGTTGATTACGCCAACCTACCTGCGATCATCTTTAACAATACGCCTTTGTCACTTAGCAGTTCCGTTAAAAACCTTGGTCTTCTTATCGATAATACATTATCCTGGACTGTGCAAGTTGCTGAAGTCAGTAGAAAAGTTTTCGCCACATTTCATTTGTTAAAACGTTGGAAACACTTTCTGCCCATTAAGACTAAAATCACGTTATGTCAAACTCTTCTACTTCCTATTTTGGACTACGCAGATTGTTGTTACACAAACATTACTGAGGACCAACTCAATAAGCTAGAAAGGTTACAGAACGTTTGCATCAAATTCATCTTTGGTCTACGGAAATTTGATCACGTCTCCGAATATCGGGCGCAACTTAAGTGGCTTACTATTCGACATCGTCGCAACTTGCACATGTTATCTCTTCTTTACTCTATCCTCTATAATCCTCTTCTTCCCGCGTATTTGAAGGAACGGTTCTGTTTTGTGGGTACTGACGTCAGCTATCCACGTGAACTGCGGTCACGCTCTGACAACAAACTGTCACTGCCGATCGCTCATACCCACTTCTATAGCGAATCCTTTACGATGACAGCTGCAAAGCTATGGAATACGCTCCCTACCGATATTCGTCAATCTGAGTCAATTTATATATTTAAAAATAGGTGACATAAGTATTATTTATCTATTCAATCTGCGTAAATACTATTTCCTATATTATCATACTATTAGTATTTATTTATTAAGTATTATATTTTATGTACGTAAGTTTTATTTTTATTCTATATGTTTAGTATAACTTTCTGCTATATATATAATTTTATTTATATAATTATTTGGTATATATAATACATATGTATTTATTAAACTTATATATATGTATTTTGTTATATATTATTTGTATTATTTAAAGATTAATTTTTAGTTGTTTAAGAATAAAACATGCTTGTTTGCACCATCCCGTTTCCCACATACAAATTCTTACTCTAAAGGGTTGTCTGTAAGAGATTGCTTTAAGCAATAAGACCGCGTTTGCACGCTTCTCTTTTTTGTTATATGTTCTTGTAATGTTATGTACACTGTATCTTTTGTCTTTTGTGTGCAATAAAGTGTTTATAAATAAAAAAAAAATAAAAAAATCTAAGAAACTAGAAAGCAAAATGAATTCGAACTTTGTACAGATGGTTGCTCGTTATCATTTGAAAACATTAACTCGGTCAGATCTCTAAAAATTGCTAACTTCTCATCGATTGTGCTATTTTTTACAGTTATTATTTCACTAAAAAAATATATCTAAGAAACTAGAAACCAAAATGAATTCGAACTTTGTACAGATGGTTGCTCGTTATCATTTGAAAACATTAACTGAGCCAGATCTCTCAAAATATGATAACTTCTCATCGATTATGCTATTTTTTACAGTTATTATTTCATTTAAAAAAAATATCTAAGAAACTAGAAACCAAAATGAATTCGAACTTTGTACAGATGGTTGCTCGTTATCATTTGAAAACATTAACTCAGCCAGATCTCTAAAAATTGCTAACTTCTCATCGATTGTGCAATTTTTTACAGTTATTATTTCATTAAAAAAATATATCTAAGAAACTAGAAACCAAAATGAATTCGAACTTTGTACAGATGGTTGCTCGTTATCATTTGAAAACATTAACTCAGCCAGATCTCTAAAAATTGCTAACTTCTCATCGATTGTGCTATTTTTTACAGTTATTATTTCAATAAAAAAATATATCTAAGAAACTAGAAACCAAAATGAATTCGAACTTTGTACAGATGGTTGCTAGTTCTTATTTGAAAACATTAACTCAGCCAGATCTCTAAAAATTGCTAACTTCTCATCGATTGTGCTATTTTTTACAGTTATTATTTCACTAAAAAAATATATCTAAGAAACTAGAAACCAAAATGAATTCGAACTTTGTACAGATGGTTGCTCGTTATCATCTGAAAACATTAACTCAGCCAGATCTCTAAAAATTGCTAACTTCTCATCAATTGTGCTATTTTTTACAGTTATTATTTCATTAAAAAAATATATCTAGGCGGGTAGGTGTAAAATAAGAGAACTCATATTTTTTAATGCTCTCGTTTTATTTAATTAAATTAATGAGAAATATGCTGTGAAAGTCTTGTCACTTACCAGTATTACATTCCTTTAATGACAACAATTATAGTCTACACTAAACGCCTATCGCATTCACAATAAAAATTTTCATAAAATTCTTCCAATTGTTCAAACAATACAACAGCAGCAGAACAATGGAGTCCTTGAAACACACAATATTTGAACTCAGAGATCACTTTGATAATAAAATGGCCGAGTTTCAAAAAAATCTTCAAAGTGCTTCCATCCCGGCCACAAGTCCTACTTCCAATATTGCGGCTCAATTCAGTGTCTTCAGAAGTTTTGTTATGGTTGCTCTAGAGGGGCTTCAGTTACAACTTGGGCTTTTGGCTGGCAAGTATGATGAGTTAGAAATGAAATCCCGTAGAAAAATTCTTCTTGTCCACGGCATTCAGGAAAGCAAATCAGAAAAATTGGTGTCAGGTACCGTTAAGATTCTTTCTGAACATCTAAAAATCCCCGAATTGAAAGTGGAAGATATAAGCCGTTGTCACCGTCTCGGCCGCTCCAGCTCTGACAAGCCACGTGCCGTTCTTATCAAATTCCGAGATATTGACCTTAGAAATAAGGTCTGGTTCAGTAAAACCAATTTGAGGAATACTGGTATTACTATATCTGAATTCCTCACTAAAGAACGTCATGAGGTTTCTGTTGCGGCTCGTCAGCGATTCGGGATCACAAAGTGCTGGACTAGGAACGGCACTGTGGTAGTTTTAGAGTCACATGGCACTAAAAGAGGATTTCTACGATGGCTGAATTAAAGTCCTTAACTTCATCCACCGACATCACAGAGGTAAACACTACTCCTACTGCTTCTACTAGCTGCGGCACCCTGGCATCAAAAGACTTGAAAATCTCCAACATCAGGCCAAAAAGAACCGTCAAAAAGTAATACTTTCTTTTCTTTTGTTTTATGTTATTAATTATCCCTTATCTTTGTGTCATAGTTTTATATTAATTTTGCTTCTGCGGTGTTTGTTTATCTGTTTCATTACGGTTGCAATAATTCTATCCGCTTATCTCTTTATTTATTTATCTTAGTTACTTGTCACAATCACATTGTTCGGTGTGTGCATGTTGTGAGATCTCATTCGAATTATAGAGTAATAATAATTAAATCTCAGTACTTCGACTCGCGATATAATTTATCGAACACAATTCTTTTATTTATTTACCGATACCGACATTCATTATAATGATTGTCAAACTCAAAGGTCAAACTGACAAATGAGATTACAGAGTAAACAAATATTGAGCCATAAACAAAAGCGTTCCGCTTTAAACAGAAATATGGATACCATATATCTACTGTTATTTCTTGATAAAACATAGATATATATTTTGTAAATTAATGTAACTTAATTTATTTGTTTTTTATCAATACCTATTTGTTTTCATTTTAAGCACTTGTCAGTGTGTTTAAATGTTTAAATGTCATATTGTTTAAATATTCGCTGAATATACCTAACTACTAAGCGAGGAGATTTCATTATTATCTATCCTTTGATTGATTTTTGTGCCTAAATTTTTTTTTTTTTTTGATGTTTTTGCTATGCTTTGGTGTTGCTGTTTGCACTGTTTTTGTTCTATTTCATGCATTTAACTATGACCAACTTGTGTTAGTGCTGGTAAGTGTAAGTTTTTGTCTGATAAAATTAGCTTTTACGGGTTATATACATTTGTTTAAATATACATATATATTATTTTTAAATATATTTATTATATATATATATATTTATATTTATTTAGTATGAGTATTAATAATATCGATCTGAATATTGACTCAGACGATGATAACACTTTTGTATCACTTTCCTCTTCGGCTGACAGTTTTCATAGTACTTACATCCCGCTTTCCTCTTCTCTTGATTCAACCTTCTCTCTTTTCCCAAAAAATTTTAATGTTGTTCATTTGAATGCGCAGAGTATTCCAGCTCACTATCCTGATCTCTTATCTTCCTTTGGCAACTCTAATATTCACGCTATCCTTATCTCCGAAACATTCCTCGAGCCATCTCTTCCTTCTTCCTCCTTCTCATTACCTAACTTTCATCTTATCCGCAATGATCGAACTGGAAAAGGAGGCGGAGGAGTTGCTATTTATTTACGTAACCACATTCCTTTCACTATCCTGAATAAATCCGATTCCCAATACTCTGAATCCGCCGAGCACATACTCATTGAGGTTATATTTGGACACATTAAGGTACTACTCGGTGTTTTTTACAGTCCTTCGCTCCACATAGACTACTTCGACACGTTCGAAAGTCTATTGGAAAATTCCTTGCCTAATGTTAACCATGCTATTATTATGGGCGACTTCAATACCTGCCTTATCAAAAATGACGCTCGTGCCAAGCGCTTATTGAACATAATTAATAGCTCCAATTTAAATTTTCTCCCATCCAATGCCACTCATTACTTTCCCAACTGCATCCCAAGCCAACTTGACCTATCCTTTGTTTCATCCTTGGAGCATGTTGAAATTCACGGACAACTAAGCCTGAACTGAACTGAAGCCTTTTCGTACCATGACCTAATATATCTGTCGTACAAAGTACGTCCGCCGAAAGTTAAACCCACTGTGGTCATGCGTCGAAGCTTCAAACATTTTGACAACGAAAAATTTATGCAGGATCTTAGTGCTATCAATTGGGACTCAATTTTAAACGCTTCTACTATCGATGAGAAACTTGAACTTTTTAACTCCTCTCTAAATGATCTCTTCGATAAACATGCTCCTTTCCGTCCCATCAAGCTCAAACACCTACCTGCACCTTGGTTATCTCAGGACATTCGGAAGTTAATGAAGAAGCGTGACAGAGCTAAATCAAAATTTAAATTAAACCCAACTATTGACAACCTCGTGAAATATAAGAGTTTACGTAATCGGTGCCGTAAAGTATGTAGAGATGCTCAACGTAAATATATACAAGATAAGATTGAGAACAGCAATTCTTCTCGGACATGGAAATTCCTACAATCTCTAGGTATTGGACGACAAGCATCCAGGATCCCTCATACTGTTGATCTCAATGCTCTGAACGGATTTTTTGCTAGTACTGTCCTAATGAACAACAGTGATATAATTAGTACTTTAAATCATTTTAGATCCTTGCCTATTCCTAACAGACCCTCTTTTCACTTTTCCCCAATTACTGCTAGTGACATTAAGGCCAACATCCTTGCAATAAGATCCGATGCCACGGGATGTGATGGAATCAAACGTAGAATGATACTTGCTGTGTTAGATTATGTTCTCCCTATATTATTTCACATTTTCAATTTCTCCCTTGACCATAATGAATTCCCTTCCACTTGGCGTTTAGCTTATATCCTTCCTATTCCCAAAAACAAAAATCCCATATCTTTCTTTCACTTTCGTCCAATATCTATCCTTCCATTTCTGTCTAAAGTGTTAGAACGTATTGTCCATCTTCAATTAACAAAGTATCTAGCAGAGTACAATGTACTCTCTGATTTCCAATCAGGATTTCGGAGAGGTCATAGTACTACTACTGCCCTACTTAAAGTATGCGACGATATACGTTTTAACATGGACAACAGACATGTTAGTATCCTGGCATTATTGGACTTCAGTAATGCGTTCAATACGGTTGATTTAGATCTCCTGCTGGCAGTGCTTCGGTCGATTAATATCTCTTCCGATGCATGTGAGTGGTTTCGTAGCTACCTGTTTGGTCGTCAGCAATGTGTACGGATTAATAATAAATTATCCAGCCTCCAATCTCTCTCATCTGGTGTTCCTCAAGGCAGTGTCCTCTCTCCACTTTTATTTTCCATTTTTATTAATACTGTATCCCATCTCCTCTCGTCTTCCTTTCATCTTTATGCTGACGACTTGCAGGTCTACGTTTCTGCTCCCTTAACAGGTATCGGAGGGGCTATTGAGAGGCTGAACCAGGAATTGCATAAAATTTGTACTTGGAGCAAGACGTGCGGGCTTCTTGTAAATCCAGATAAATCGCAGGTCATTATTATTGGCAGCTCCAAACTACTTACTAAAGTTGATTACGCCAACCTACCTGCGATCATCTTTAACAATACGCCTTTGTCACTTAGCAGTTCCGTTAAAAACCTTGGTCTTCTTATCGATAATACATTATCCTGGACTGTGCAAGTTGCTGAAGTCAGTAGAAAAGTTTTCGCCACATTTCATTTGTTAAAACGTTGGAAACACTTTCTGCCCATTAAGACTAAAATCACGTTATGTCAAACTCTTCTACTTCCTATTTTGGACTACGCAGATTGTTGTTACACAAACATTACTGAGGACCAACTCAATAAGCTAGAAAGGTTACAGAACGTTTGCATCAAATTCATCTTTGGTCTACGGAAATTTGATCACGTCTCCGAATATCGGGCGCAACTTAAGTGGCTTACTATTCGACATCGTCGCAACTTGCACATGTTATCTCTTCTTTACTCTATCCTCTATAATCCTCTTCTTCCCGCGTATTTGAAGGAACGGTTCTGTTTTGTGGGTACTGACGTCAGCTATCCACGTGAACTGCGGTCACGCTCTGACAACAAACTGTCACTGCCGGTCGCTCATACCCACTTCTATAGCGAATCCTTTACGATGACAGCTGCAAAGCTATGGAATACGCTCCCTACCGATATTCGTCAATCTGAGTCAATTTATATATTTAAAAATAGGTTACATAAGTATTATTTATCTATTCAATCTGCGTAAATACTATTTCCTATATTATCATACTATTAGTATTTATTTATTAAGTATTATATTTTATGTACGTAAGTTTTATTTTTATTCTATATGTTTAGTATAACTTTCTGCTATATATATAATTTTATTTATATAATTATTTGGTATATATAATACATATGTATTTATTAAACTTATATATATGTATTTTGTTATATATTATTTGTATTATTTAAAGATTAATTTTTAGTTGTTTAAGAATAAAACATGCTTGTTTGCACCATCCCGTTTCCCACACACAAATTCTTACTCTAAAGGGTTGTCTGTAAGAGATTGCTTTAAGCAATAAGACCGCCTTTGCACGCTTCTCTTTTTTGTTATATGTTCTTGTAATGTTATGTACACTGTATCTTTTGTCTTTTGTGTGCAATAAAGTGTTTATAAATAAAAAAAAATAAAAAATCTAAGAAACTAAAAAGCAAAATGAATTCGAACTTTGTACAGATGGTTGCTCGTTATCATTTGAAAACATTAACTCAGCCAGATCTCTAAAAATTGCTAACTTCTCATCGATTGTGCTATTTTTTACAGTTATTATTTCACTAAAAAAATATATCTAAGAAACTAGAAACCAAAATGAATTCGAACTTTGTACAGATGGTTGCTCGTTATCATTTGAAAACATTAACTCAGCCAGATCTCTAAAAATAGCTAACTTCTCATCGATTGTGCTATTTTTTACAGTTATTATTTCACTAAAAAAATATATCTAAGAAACTAGAAACCAAAATGAATTCGAACTTTGTACAGATGGTTGCTAGTTTTCATTTGAAAACATTAACTGAGCAAGATCTCTAAAAATTGCTAACTTCTCATCAATTGTGCTATTTTTTACAGTTATTATTTCATTCAAAAAATATATCTAGGCGGGTAGGTGTAAAATAAGTGAACTCATGTTTTTTAATGCTCTCGTTTTATTTAATTAAATTAATGAGAAATATGCTGTGAAAGTCTTGTCACTTACCAGTATTACATTCCTTTAATGACAACAATTATAGTCTACACTAAACGCCTATCGCATTCACAATAAAAATTTTCATAAAATTCTTCCAATTGTTCAAACAATACAACAGCAGCAGAACAATGGAGTCCTTGAAACACACAATATTTGAACTCAGAGATCACTTTGATAATAAAATGGCCGAGTTTCAAAAAAATCTTCAAAGTGCTTCCATCCCGGCCACAAGTCCTACTTCCAATATTGCGGCTCAATTCAGTGTCTTCAGAAGTTTTGTTATGGGTGCTCTAGAGGGGCTTCAATTACAACTTGGGCTTTTGGCTGGCAAGTATGATGAGTTAGAAATGAAATCCCGTAGAAAAATTCTTCTTGTCCACGGCATTCAGGAAAGGAAATCAGAAAAATTGGTGTCAGGTACTGTTAAGATTCTTTCTGAACATCTAAAAATCCCCGAATTGAAAGTGGAAGATATAAGCCGTTGTCACCGTCTCGGCCGCTCCAGCTCTGACAAGCCACATGCCGTTCTTATCAAATTCCGAGATATTGACCTTAGATATAAGGTCTGGTTCAGTAAAACCAATTTGAGGAATACTGGTATTACTATATCTGAATTCCTCACTAAAGAACGTCATGAGGTTTCTGTTGCGGCTCGTCAGCGATTCGGGATCACAAAGTGCTGGACTAGGAACGGCACTGTGGTAGTTTTAGAGTCACATGGCACTAAGAAGAGGATTTCTACGATGGCTGAATTAAAGTCCTTAACTTCATCCACCGACATCACAGAGGTAAACACTACTCCTACTGCTTCTACTAGCTGCGGCACCCTGGCATCAAAAGACTTGAAAATCTCCAACATCAGGCCAAAAAGAACCGTCAAAAAGTAATACTTTCTTTTCTTTTGTTTTATGTTATTAATTATCCCTTATCTTTGTGTCATAGTTTTATATTAATTTTGCTTCTGCGGTGTTTGTTTATCTGTTTCATTACGGTTGCAATAATTCTATCCGCTTATCTCTTTATTTATTTATCTTAGTTACTTGTCACAATCACATTGTTCGGTGTGTGCATGTTGTGAGATCTCATTCGAATTATAGAGTAATAATAATTAAATCTCAGTACTTCGACTCGCGATATAATTTATCGAACACAATTCTTTTATTTATTTACCGATACCGACATTCATTATAATGATTGTCAAACTCAAAGGTCAAACTGACAAATGAGATTACAGAGTAAACAAATATTGAGCCATAAACAAAAGCGTTCCGCTTTAAACAGAAATATGGATACCATATATCTACTGTTATTTCTTGATAAAACATAGATATATATTTTGTAAGTTAATGTAACTTAATTTATTTGTTTTTTATCAATACCTATTTGTTTTCATTTTAAGCACTTGTCATTGTGTTTAAATGTCATATTGTTTAAATATTCGCTGAATATACCTAACTACTAAGCGAGGAGATTTCATTATTATCTATCCTTTGATTGATTTTTGTGCAAAATTTTTTTTTTTTTTTTTTGATGTTTTTGCTATGCTTTGGTGTTGCTGTTTGCACTGTTTTTGTTCTATTTCATGCATTTAACTATGACCAACTTGTGTTAGTGCTGGTAAGTGTAAGTTTTTGTCTGATAAAATTAGCTTTTACGGGTTATATACATTTGTTTAAATATACATATATATTATTTTTAAATATATTTATTATATATATATATATATTTATATTTATTTAGTATGAGTATTAATAATATCGATCTGAATATTGACTCAGACGATGATAACACTTTTGTATCACTTTCCTCTTCGGCTGACAGTTTTCATAGTACTTACATCCCGCTTTCCTCTTCTCTTGATTCAACCTTCTCTCTTTTCCCAAAAAATTTTAATGTTGTTCATTTGAATGCGCAGAGTATTCCAGCTCACTATCCTGATCTCTTATCTTCCTTTGGCAACTCTAATATTCACGCTATCCTTATCTCCGAAACATTCCTCGAGCCATCTCTTCCTTCTTCCTCCTTCTCATTACCTAACTTTCATCTTATCCGCAATGATCGAACTGGAAAAGGAGGCGGAGGAGTTGCTATTTATTTACGTAACCACATTCCTTTCACTATCCTGAATAAATCCGATTCCCAATACTCTGAATCCGCCGAGCACATACTCATTGAGGTTATATTTGGACACATTAAGGTACTACTCGGTGTTTTTTACAGTCCTTCGCTCCACATAGACTACTTCGACACGTTCGAAAGTCTATTGGAAAATTCCTTGCCTAATGTTAACCATGCTATTATTATGGGCGACTTCAATACCTGCCTTATCAAAAATGACGCTCGTGCCAAGCGCTTATTGAACATAATTAATAGCTCCAATTTAAATTTTCTCCCATCCAATGCCACTCATTACTTTCCCAACTGCATCCCAAGCCAACTTGACCTATCCTTTGTTTCATCCTTGGAGCATGTTGAAATTCACGGACAACTAAGCCTGAACTGAACTGAAGCCTTTTCGTACCATGACCTAATATATCTGTCGTACAAAGTACGTCCGCCGAAAGTTAAACCCACTGTGGTCATGCGTCGAAGCTTCAAACATTTTGACAACGAAAAATTTATGCAGGATCTTAGTGCTATCAATTGGGACTCAATTTTAAACGCTTCTACTATCGATGAGAAACTTGAACTTTTTAACTCCTCTCTAAATGATCTCTTCGATAAACATGCTCCTTTCCGTCCCATCAAGCTCAAACACCTACCTGCACCTTGGTTATCTCAGGACATTCGGAAGTTAATGAAGAAGCGTGACAGAGCTAAATCAAAATTTAAATTAAACCCAACTATTGACAACCTCGTGAAATATAAGAGTTTACGTAATCGGTGCCGTAAAGTATGTAGAGATGCTCAACGTAAATATATACAAGATAAGATTGAGAACAGCAATTCTTCTCGGACATGGAAATTCCTACAATCTCTAGGTATTGGACGACAAGCATCCAGGATCCCTCATACTGTTGATCTCAATGCTCTGAACGGATTTTTTGCTAGTACTGTCCTAATGAACAACAGTGATATAATTAGTACTTTAAATCATTTTAGATCCTTGCCTATTCCTAACAGACCCTCTTTTCACTTTTCCCCAATTACTGCTAGTGACATTAAGGCCAACATCCTTGCAATAAGATCCGATGCCACGGGATGTGATGGAATCAAACGTAGAATGATACTTGCTGTGTTAGATTATGTTCTCCCTATATTATTTCACATTTTCAATTTCTCCCTTGACCATAATGAATTCCCTTCCACTTGGCGTTTAGCTTATATCCTTCCTATTCCCAAAAACAAAAATCCCATATCTTTCTTTCACTTTCGTCCAATATCTATCCTTCCATTTCTGTCTAAAGTGTTAGAACGTATTGTCCATCTTCAATTAACAAAGTATCTAGCAGAGTACAATGTACTCTCTGATTTCCAATCAGGATTTCGGAGAGGTCATAGTACTACTACTGCCCTACTTAAAGTATGCGACGATATACGTTTTAACATGGACAACAGACATGTTAGTATCCTGGCATTATTGGACTTCAGTAATGCGTTCAATACGGTTGATTTAGATCTCCTGCTGGCAGTGCTTCGGTCGATTAATATCTCTTCCGATGCATGTGAGTGGTTTCGTAGCTACCTGTTTGGTCGTCAGCAATGTGTACGGATTAATAATAAATTATCCAGCCTCCAATCTCTCTCATCTGGTGTTCCTCAAGGCAGTGTCCTCTCTCCACTTTTATTTTCCATTTTTATTAATACTGTATCCCATCTCCTCTCGTCTTCCTTTCATCTTTATGCTGACGACTTGCAGGTCTACGTTTCTGCTCCCTTAACAGGTATCGGAGGGGCTATTGAGAGGCTGAACCAGGAATTGCATAAAATTTGTACTTGGAGCAAGACGTGCGGGCTTCTTGTAAATCCAGATAAATCGCAGGTCATTATTATTGGCAGCTCCAAACTACTTACTAAAGTTGATTACGCCAACCTACCTGCGATCATCTTTAACAATACGCCTTTGTCACTTAGCAGTTCCGTTAAAAACCTTGGTCTTCTTATCGATAATACATTATCCTGGACTGTGCAAGTTGCTGAAGTCAGTAGAAAAGTTTTCGCCACATTTCATTTGTTAAAACGTTGGAAACACTTTCTGCCCATTAAGACTAAAATCACGTTATGTCAAACTCTTCTACTTCCTATTTTGGACTACGCAGATTGTTGTTACACAAACATTACTGAGGACCAACTCAATAAGCTAGAAAGGTTACAGAACGTTTGCATCAAATTCATCTTTGGTCTACGGAAATTTGATCACGTCTCCGAATATCGGGCGCAACTTAAGTGGCTTACTATTCGACATCGTCGCAACTTGCACATGTTATCTCTTCTTTACTCTATCCTCTATAATCCTCTTCTTCCCGCGTATTTGAAGGAACGGTTCTGTTTTGTGGGTACTGACGTCAGCTATCCACGTGAACTGCGGTCACGCTCTGACAACAAACTGTCACTGCCGATCGCTCATACCCACTTCTATAGCGAATCCTTTACGATGACAGCTGCAAAGCTATGGAATACGCTCCCTACCGATATTCGTCAATCTGAGTCAATTTATATATTTAAAAATAGGTGACATAAGTATTATTTATCTATTCAATCTGCGTAAATACTATTTCCTATATTATCATACTATTAGTATTTATTTATTAAGTATTATATTTTATGTACGTAAGTTTTATTTTTATTCTATATGTTTAGTATAACTTTCTGCTATATATATAATTTTATTTATATAATTATTTGGTATATATAATACATATGTATTTATTAAACTTATATATATGTATTTTGTTATATATTATTTGTATTATTTAAAGATTAATTTTTAGTTGTTTAAGAATAAAACATGCTTGTTTGCACCATCCCGTTTCCCACAGACAAATTCTTACTCTAAAGGGTTGTCTGTAAGAGATTGCTTTAAGCAATAAGACCGCGTTTGCACGCTTCTCTTTTTTGTTATATGTTCTTGTAATGTTATGTACACTGTATCTTTTGTCTTTTGTGTGCAATAAAGTGTTTATAAATAAAAAAAAAATAAAAAAATCTAAGAAACTAGAAAGCAAAATGAATTCGAACTTTGTACAGATGGTTGCTCGTTATCATTTGAAAACATTAACTGAGCCAGATCTCTCAAAATATGATAACTTCTCATCGATTGTGCTATTTTTTACAGTTATTATTTCACTAAAAAAATATATCTAAGAAACTAGAAACCAAAATGAATTCGAACTTTGTACAGATGGTTGCTCGTTATCATTTGAAAACATTAACTGAGCCAGATCTCTCAAAATATGATAACTTCTCATCGATTATGCTATTTTTTACAGTTATTATTTCATTTAAAAAAAATATCTAAGAAACTAGAAAGCAAAATGAATTCGAACTTTGTACAGATGGTTGCTAGTTCTCATTTGAAAACATTAACTGAGCACGATCTCTAAAAATTGCTAACTTCTCATCGATTATGCTTTTTTTACAGTTATTTTTTAATTTAAAGAAAATATTTAAGAAACTAGAAACCAAAATGAATTCGAACTTTGTACAGATGGTTGCTCGTTATCATCTGAAAACATTAACTCAGCCAGATCTCTAAAAATTGCTAACTTCTCATCGATTGTGCTATTTTTTACAGTTATTATTTCATTAAAAAAATATATCTAAGAAACTAGAAACCAAAATGAATTCGAACTTTGTACAGATGGTTGCTCGTTATCATTTGAAAACATTAACTGAGCCAGATCTCTCAAAATATGATAACTTCTCATCGATTATGCTATTTTTTACAGTTATTATTTCATTTAAAAAAAATATCTAAGAAACTAGAAACCAAAATGAATTCGAACTTTGTACAGATGGTTGCTCGTTATCATTTGAAAACATTAACTCAGCCAGATCTCTAAAAATTGCTAACTTCTCATCGATTGTGCTATTTTTTACAGTTATTATTTCATTAAAAAAATATATCTAAGAAACTAGAAACCAAAATGAATTCGAACTTTGTACAGATGGTTGCTCGTTATCATTTGAAAACATTAACTCAGCCAGATCTCTAAAAATTGCTAACTTCTCATCGATTGTGCTATTTTTTACAGTTATTATTTCAATAAAAAAATATATCTAAGAAACTAGAAACCAAAATGAATTCGAACTTTGTACAGATGGTTGCTAGTTCTTATTTGAAAACATTAACTCAGCCAGATCTCTAAAAATTGCTAACTTCTCATCGATTGTGCTATTTTTTACAGTTATTATTTCACTAAAAAAATATATCTAAGAAACTAGAAACCAAAATGAATTCGAACTTTGTACAGATGGTTGCTCGTTATCATCTGAAAACATTAACTCAGCCAGATCTCTAAAAATTGCTAACTTCTCATCGATTGTGCTATTTTTTACAGTTATTATTTCATTAAAAAAATATATCTAGGCGGGTAGGTGTAAAATAAGAGAACTCATATTTTTTAATGCTCTCGTTTTATTTAATTAAATTAATGAGAAATATGCTGTGAAAGTCTTGTCACTTACCAGTATTACATTCCTTTAATGACAACAATTATAGTCTACACTAAACGCCTATCGCATTCACAATAAAAATTTTCATAAAATTCTTCCAATTGTTCAAACAATACAACAGCAGCAGAACAATGGAGTCCTTGAAACACACAATATTTGAACTCAGAGATCACTTTGATAATAAAATGGCCGAGTTTCAAAAAAATCTTCAAAGTGCTTCCATCCCGGCCACAAGTCCTACTTCCAATATTGCGGCTCAATTCAGTGTCTTCAGAAGTTTTGTTATGGTTGCTCTAGAGGGGCTTCAGTTACAACTTGGGCTTTTGGCTGGCAAGTATGATGAGTTAGAAATGAAATCCCATAGAAAAATTCTTCTTGTCCACGGCATTCAGGAAAGCAAATCAGAAAAATTGGTGTCAGGTACCGTTAAGATTCTTTCTGAACATCTAAAAATCCCCGAATTTAAAGTGGAAGATATAAGCCGTTGTCACCGTCTCGGCCGCTCCAGCTCTGACAAGCCACGTGCCGTTCTTATCAAATTCCGAGATATTGACCTTAGAAATAAGGTCTGGTTCAGTAAAACCAATTTGAGGAATACTGGTATTACTATATCTGAATTCCTCACTAAAGAACGTCATGAGGTTTCTGTTGCGGCTCGTCAGCGATTCGGGATCACAAAGTGCTGGACTAGGAACGGCACTGTGGTAGTTTTAGAGTCACATGGCACTAAAAGAGGATTTCTACGATGGCTGAATTAAAGTCCTTAACTTCATCCACCGACATCACAGAGGTAAACACTACTCCTACTGCTTCTACTAGCTGCGGCACCCTGGCATCAAAAGACTTGAAAATCTCCAACATCAGGCCAAAAAGAACCGTCAAAAAGTAATACTTTCTTTTCTTTTGTTTTATGTTATTAATTATCCCTTATCTTTGTGTCATAGTTTTATATTAATTTTGCTTCTGCGGTGTTTGTTTATCTGTTTCATTACGGTTGCAATAATTCTATCCGCTTATCTCTTTATTTATTTATCTTAGTTACTTGTCACAATCACATTGTTCGGTGTGTGCATGTTGTGAGATCTCATTCGAATTATAGAGTAATAATAATTAAATCTCAGTACTTCGACTCGCGATATAATTTATCGAACACAATTCTTTTATTTATTTACCGATACCGACATTCATTATAATGATTGTCAAACTCAAAGGTCAAACTGACAAATGAGATTACAGAGTAAACAAATATTGAGCCATAAACAAAAGCGTTCCGTTTTAAGCAGAAATATGGATACCATATATCTACTGTTATTTCTTGATAAAACATAGATATATATTTTGTAAATTAATGTAACTTAATTTATTTGTTTTTTATCAATACCTATTTGTTTTCATTTTAAGCACTTGTCAGTGTGTTTAAATGTTTAAATGTCATATTGTTTAAATATTCGCTGAATATACCTAACTACTTAGCGAGGAGATTTAATTATTATCTATCCTTTGATTGATTTTTGTGCCTAAATGTTTTTTTTTTTTTTTGATGTTTTTGCTATGCTTTGGTGTTGCTGTTTGCACTGTTTTTGTTCTATTTCATGCATTTAACTATGACCAACTTGTGTTAGTGCTGGTAAGTGTAAGTTTTTGTCTGATAAAATTAGCTTTTACGGGTTATATACATTTGTTTAAATATACATATATATTATTTTTAAATATATTTATTATATATATATATATATATTTATATTTATTTAGTATGAGTATTAATAATATCGATCTGAATATTGACTCAGACGATGATAACACTTTTGTATCACTTTCCTCTTCGGCTGACAGTTTTCATAGTACTTACATCCCGCTTTCCTCTTCTCTTGATTCAACCTTCTCTCTTTTCCCAAAAATTTTTAATGTTGTTCATTTGAATGCGCAGAGTATTCCAGCTCACTATCCTGATCTCTTATCTTCCTTTGGCAACTCTAATATTCACGCTATCCTTATCTCCGAAACATTCCTCGAGCCATCTCTTCCTTCTTCCTCCTTCTCATTACCTAACTTTCATCTTATCCGCAATGATCGAACTGGAAAAGGAGGCGGAGGAGTTGCTATTTATTTACGTAACCACATTCCTTTCACTATCCTGAATAAATCCGATTCCCAATACTCTGAATCCGCCGAGCACATACTCATTGAGGTTATATTTGGACACATTAAGGTACTACTCGGTGTTTTTTACAGTCCTTCGCTCCACATAGACTACTTCGACACGTTCGAAAGTCTATTGGAAAATTCCTTGCCTAATGTTAACCATGCTATTATTATGGGCGACTTCAATACCTGCCTTATCAAAAATGACGCTCGTGCCAAGCGCTTATTGAACATAATTAATAGCTCCAATTTAAATTTTCTCCCATCCAATGCCACTCATTACTTTCCCAACTGCATCCCAAGCCAACTTGACCTATCCTTTGTTTCATCCTTGGAGCATGTTGAAATTCACGGACAACTAAGCCTGAACTGAACTGAAGCCTTTTCGTACCATGACCTAATATATCTGTCGTACAAAGTACGTCCGCCGAAAGTTAAACCCACTGTGGTCATGCGTCGAAGCTTCAAACATTTTGACAACGAAAAATTTATGCAGGATCTTAGTGCTATCAATTGGGACTCAATTTTAAACGCTTCTACTATCGATGAGAAACTTGAACTTTTTAACTCCTCTCTAAATGATCTCTTCGATAAACATGCTCCTTTCCGTCCCATCAAGCTCAAACACCTACCTGCACCTTGGTTATCTCAGGACATTCGGAAGTTAATGAAGAAGCGTGACAGAGCTAAATCAAAATTTAAATTAAACCCAACTATTGACAACCTCGTGAAATATAAGAGTTTACGTAATCGGTGCCGTAAAGTATGTAGAGATGCTCAACGTAAATATATACAAGATAAGATTGAGAACAGCAATTCTTCTCGGACATGGAAATTCCTACAATCTCTAGGTATTGGACGACAAGCATCCAGGATCCCTCATACTGTTGATCTCAATGCTCTGAACGGATTTTTTGCTAGTACTGTCCTAATGAACAACAGTGATATAATTAGTACTTTAAATCATTTTAGATCCTTGCCTATTCCTAACAGACCCTCTTTTCACTTTTCCCCAATTACTGCTAGTGACATTAAGGCCAACATCCTTGCAATAAGATCCGATGCCACGGGATGTGATGGAATCAAACGTAGAATGATACTTGCTGTGTTAGATTATGTTCTCCCTATATTATTTCACATTTTCAATTTCTCCCTTGACCATAATGAATTCCCTTCCACTTGGCGTTTAGCTTATATCCTTCCTATTCCCAAAAACAAAAATCCCATATCTTTCTTTCACTTTCGTCCAATATCTATCCTTCCATTTCTGTCTAAAGTGTTAGAACGTATTGTCCATCTTCAATTAACAAAGTATCTAGCAGAGTACAATGTACTCTCTGATTTCCAATCAGGATTTCGGAGAGGTCATAGTACTACTACTGCCCTACTTAAAGTATGCGACGATATACGTTTTAACATGGACAACAGACATGTTAGTATCCTGGCATTATTGGACTTCAGTAATGCGTTCAATACGGTTGATTTAGATCTCCTGCTGGCAGTGCTTCGGTCGATTAATATCTCTTCCGATGCATGTGAGTGGTTTCGTAGCTACCTGTTTGGTCGTCAGCAATGTGTACGGATTAATAATAAATTATCCAGCCTCCAATCTCTCTCATCTGGTGTTCCTCAAGGCAGTGTCCTCTCTCCACTTTTATTTTCCATTTTTATTAATACTGTATCCCATCTCCTCTCGTCTTCCTTTCTTCTTTATGCTGACGACTTGCAGGTCTACGTTTCTGCTCCGTTAACAGGTATCGGAGGGGCTATTGAGAGGCTGAACCAGGAATTGCATAAAATTTGTACTTGGAGCAAGACGTGCGGGCTTCTTGTAAATCCAGATAAATCGCAGGTCATTATTATTGGCAGCTCCAAACTACTTACTAAAGTTGATTACGCCAACCTACCTGCGATCATCTTTAACAATACGCCTTTGTCACTTAGCAGTTCCGTTAAAAACCTTGGTCTTCTTATCGATAATACATTATCCTGGACTGTGCAAGTTGCTGAAGTCAGTAGAAAAGTTTTCGCCACATTTCATTTGTTAAAACGTTGGAAACACTTTCTGCCCATTAAGACTAAAATCACGTTATGTCAAACTCTTCTACTTCCTATTTTGGACTACGCAGATTGTTGTTACACAAACATTACTGAGGACCAACTCAATAAGCTAGAAAGGTTACAGAACGTTTGCATCAAATTCATCTTTGGTCTACGGAAATTTGATCACGTCTCCGAATATCGGGCGCAACTTAAGTGGCTTACTATTCGACATCGTCGCAACTTGCACATGTTATCTCTTCTTTACTCTATCCTCTATAATCCTCTTCTTCCCGCGTATTTGAAGGAACGGTTCTGTTTTGTGGGTACTGACGTCAGCTATCCACATGAACTGCGGTCACGCTCTGACAACAAACTGTCACTGCCGGTCGCTCATACCCACTTCTATAGCGAATCCTTTACGATGACAGCTGCAAAGCTATGGAATACGCTACCTACCGATATTCGTCAATCTGAGTCAATTTATATATTTAAAAATAGGTGACATAAGTATTATTTATCTATTCAATCTGCGTAAATACTATTTCCTATATTATCATACTATTAGTATTTATTTATTAAGTATTATATTTTATGTACGTACGTTTTATTTTTATTCTATATGTTTAGTATAACTTTCTGCTATATATATAATTTTATTTATATAATTATTTGGTATATATAATACATATGTATTTATTAAACTTATATATATGTATTTTGTTATATATTATTTATATTATTTAAAGATTAATTTTTAGTTGTTTAAGAATAAAACATGCTTGTTTGCACCATCCCGTTTCCCACAGACAAATTCTTACTCTAAAGGGTTGTCTGTAAGAGATTGCTTTAAGCAATAAGACCGCGTTTGCACGCTTCTCTTTTTTGTTATATGTTCTTGTAATGTTATGTACACTGTATCTTTTGTCTTTTGTGTGCAATAAAGTGTTTATAAATAAAAAAAAAATAAAAAAATCTAAGAAACTAGAAAGCAAAATGAATTCGAACTTTGTACAGATGGTTGCTCGTTATCATTTGAAAACATTAACTCGGCCAGATCTCTAAAAATTGCTAACTTCTCATCGATTGTGCTATTTTTTACAGTTATTATTTCACTAAAAAAATATATCTAAGAAACTAGAAACCAAAATGAATTCGAACTTTGTACAGATGGTTGCTCGTTATCATTTGAAAACATTAACTGAGCCAGATCTCTCAAAATATGATAACTTCTCATCGATTATGCTATTTTTTACAGTTATTATTTCATTTAAAAAAAATATCTAAGAAACTAGAAAGCAAAATGAATTCGAACTTTGTACAGATGGTTGCTAGTTCTCATTTGAAAACATTAACTGAGCACGATCTCTAAAAATTGCTAACTTCTCATCGATTATGCTTTTTTTACAGTTATTTTTTAATTTAAAGAAAATATTTAAGAAACTAGAAACCAAACTGAATTCTAATTTTGTACAGATGGTTGCTCGTTATCATTTGAAAACATTAACTCAGCCAGATCTCTAAAAATTGCTAACTTCTCATCGATTGTGCTATTTTTTACAGTTATTATTTCATTAAAAAAATATATCTAAGAAACTAGAAACCAAAATGAATTCGAACTTTGTACAGATGGTTGCTCGTTATCATTTGAAAACATTAACTGAGCCAGATCTCTCAAAATATGATAACTTCTCATCGATTATGCTATTTTTTACAGTTATTATTTCATTTAAAAAAAATATCTAAGAAACTAGAAAGCAAAATGAATTCGAACTTTGTACAGATGGTTGCTAGTTCTCATTTGAAAACATTAACTGAGCACGATCTCTAAAAATTGCTAACTTCTCATCGATTATGCTTTTTTTACAGTTATTTTTTAATTTAAAGAAAATATTTAAGAAACTAGAAACCAAACTGAATTCTAACTTTGTACAGATGGTTGCTCGTTATCATTTGAAAACATTAACTCAGCCAGATCTCTAAAAATTGCTAACTTCTCATCGATTGTGCTATTTTTTACAGTTATTATTTCAATAAAAAAATATATCTAAGAAACTAGAAACCAAAATGAATTCGAACTTTGTACAGATGGTTGCTAGTTCTTATTTGAAAACATTAACTCAGCCAGATCTCTAAAAATTGCTAACTTCTCATCGATTATGCTTTTTTTACAGTTATTTTTTAATTCAAAGAAAATATTTAAGAAACTAGAAACCAAACTGAATTCTAACTTTGTACAGATGGTTGCTCGTTATCATTTGAAAACATTAACTCAGCCAGATCTCTAAAAATTGCTAACTTCTCATCGATTGTGCTATTTTTTACAGTTATTATTTCATTAAAAAAATATATCTAAGAAACTAGAAACCAAAATGAATTCGAACTTTGTACAGATGGTTGCTCGTTATCATTTGAAAACATTAACTGAGCCAGATCTCTCAAAATATGATAACTTCTCATCGATTATGCTATTTTTTACAGTTATTATTTCATTTAAAAAAAATATCTAAGAAACTAGAAACCAAAATGAATTCGAACTTTGTACAGATGGTTGCTCGTTATCATCTGAAAACATTAACTCAGCCAGATCTCTAAAAATTGCTAACTTCTCATCGATTGTGCTATTTTTTACAGTTATTATTTCATTAAAAAAATATATCTAGGCGGGTAGGTGTAAAATAAGAGAACTCATATTTTTTAATGCTCTCGTTTTATTTAATTAAATTAATGAGAAATATGCTGTGAAAGTCTTGTCACTTACCAGTATTACATTCCTTTAATGACAACAATTATAGTCTACACTAAACGCCTATCGCATTCACAATAAAAATTTTCATAAAATTCTTCCAATTGTTCAAACAATACAACAGCAGCAGAACAATGGAGTCCTTGAAACAGACAATATTTGAACTCAGAGATCACTTTGATAATAAAATGGCCGAGTTTCAAAAAAATCTTCAAAGTGCTTCCATCCCGGCCACAAGTCCTACTTCCAATATTGCGGCTCAATTCAGTGTCTTCAGAAGTTTTGTTATGGTTGCTCTAGAGGGGCTTCAGTTACAACTTGGGCTTTTGGCTGGCAAGTATGATGAGTTAGAAATGAAATCCCGTAGAAAAATTCTTCTTGTCCACGGCATTCAGGAAAGCAAATCAGAAAAATTGGTGTCAGGTACCGTTAAGATTCTTTCTGAACATCTAAAAATCCCCGAATTGAAAGTGGAAGATATAAGCCGTTGTCACCGTCTCGGCCGCTCCAGCTCTGACAAGCCACGTGCCGTTCTTATCAAATTCCGAGATATTGACCTTAGAAATAAGGTCTGGTTCAGTAAAACCAATTTGAGGAATACTGGTATTACTATATCTGAATTCCTCACTAAAGAACGTCATGAGGTTTCTGTTGCGGCTCGTCAGCGATTCGGGATCACAAAGTGCTGGACTAGGAACGGCACTGTGGTAGTTTTAGAGTCACATGGCACTAAAAGAGGATTTCTACGATGGCTGAATTAAAGTCCTTAACTTCATCCACCGACATCACAGAGGTAAACACTACTCCTACTGCTTCTACTAGCTGCGGCACCCTGGCATCAAAAGACTTGAAAATCTCCAACATCAGGCCAAAAAGAACCGTCAAAAAGTAATACTTTCTTTTCTTTTGTTTTATGTTATTCATTATCCCTTATCTTTGTGTCATAGTTTTATATTAATTTTGCTTCTGCGGTGTTTGTTTATCTGTTTCATTACGGTTGCAATAATTCTATCCGCTTATCTCTTTATTTATTTATCTTAGTTACTTGTCACAATCACATTGTTCGGTGTGTGCATGTTGTGAGATCTCATTCGAATTATAGAGTAATAATAATTAAATCTCAGTACTTCGACTCGCGATATAATTTATCGAACACAATTCTTTTATTTATTTACCGATACCGACATTCATTATAATGATTGTCAAACTCAAAGGTCAAACTGACAAATGAGATTACAGAGTAAACAAATATTGAGCCATAAACAAAAGCGTTCCGCTTTAAGCAGAAATATGGATACCATATATCTACTGTTATTTCTTGATAAAACATAGATATATATTTTGTAAATTAATGTAACTTAATTTATTTGTTTTTTATCAATACCTATTTGTTTTCATTTTAAGCACTTGTCAGTGTGTTTAAATGTTTAAATGTCATATTGTTTAAATATTCGCTGAATATACCTAACTACTTAGCGAGGAGATTTAATTATTATCTATCCTTTGATTGATTTTTGTGCCTAAATGTTTTTTTTTTTTTTTGATGTTTTTGCTATGCTTTGGTGTTGCTGTTTGCACTGTTTTTGTTCTATTTCATGCATTTAACTATGACCAACTTGTGTTAGTGCTGGTAAGTGTAAGTTTTTGTCTGATAAAATTAGCTTTTACGGGTTATATACATTTGTTTAAATATACATATATATTATTTTTAAATATATTTATTATATATATATATATATATTTATATTTATTTAGTATGAGTATTAATAATATCGATCTGAATATTGACTCAGACGATGATAACACTTTTGTATCACTTTCCTCTTCGGCTGACAGTTTTCATAGTACTTACATCCCGCTTTCCTCTTCTCTTGATTCAACCTTCTCTCTTTTCCCAAAAAATTTTAATGTTGTTCATTTGAATGCGCAGAGTATTCCAGCTCACTATGCTGATCTCTTATCTTCCTTTGGCAACTCTAATATTCACGCTATCCTTATCTCCGAAACATTCCTCGAGCCATCTCTTCCTTCTTCCTCCTTCTCATTACCTAACTTTCATCTTATCCGCAATGATCGAACTGGAAAAGGAGGCGGAGGAGTTGCTATTTATTTACGTAACCACATTCCTTTCACTATCCTGAATAAATCCGATTCCCAATACTCTGAATCCGCCGAGCACATACTCATTGAGGTTATATTTGGACACATTAAGGTACTACTCGGTGTTTTTTACAGTCCTTCGCTCCACATAGACTACTTCGACACGTTCGAAAGTCTATTGGAAAATTCCTTGCCTAATGTTAACCATGCTATTATTATGGGCGACTTCAATACCTGCCTTATCAAAAATGACGCTCGTGCCAAGCGCTTATTGAACATAATTAATAGCTCCAATTTAAATTTTCTCCCATCCAATGCCACTCATTACTTTCCCAACTGCATCCCAAGCCAACTTGACCTATCCTTTGTTTCATCCTTGGAGCATGTTGAAATTCACGGACAACTAAGCCTGAACTGAACTGAAGCCTTTTCGTACCATGACCTAATATATCTGTCGTACAAAGTACGTCCGCCGAAAGTTAAACCCACTGTGGTCATGCGTCGAAGCTTCAAACATTTTGACAACGAAAAATTTATGCAGGATCTTAGTGCTATCAATTGGGACTCAATTTTAAACGCTTCTACTATCGATGAGAAACTTGAACTTTTTAACTCCTCTCTAAATGATCTCTTCGATAAACATGCTCCTTTCCGTCCCATCAAGCTCAAACACCTACCTGCACCTTGGTTATCTCAGGACATTCGGAAGTTAATGAAGAAGCGTGACAGAGCTAAATCAAAATTTAAATTAAACCCAACTATTGACAACCTCGTGAAATATAAGAGTTTACGTAATCGGTGCCGTAAAGTATGTAGAGATGCTCAACGTAAATATATACAAGATAAGATTGAGAACAGCAATTCTTCTCGGACATGGAAATTCCTACAATCTCTAGGTATTGGACGACAAGCATCCAGGATCCCTCATACTGTTGATCTCAATGCTTTGAACGGATTTTTTGCTAGTACTGTCCTTATGAACAACAGTGATATAATTAGTACTTTAAATCATTTTAGATCCTTGCCTATTCCTAACAGACCCTCTTTTCACTTTTCCCCAATTACTGCTAGTGACATTAAGGCCAACATCCTTGCAATAAGATCCGATGCCACGGGATGTGATGGAATCAAACGTAGAATGATACTTGCTGTGTTAGATTATGTTCTCCCTATATTATTTCACATTTTCAATTTCTCCCTTGACCATAATGAATTCCCTTCCACTTGGCGTTTAGCTTATATCCTTCCTATTCCCAAAAACAAAAATCCCATATCTTTCTTTCACTTTCGTCCAATATCTATCCTTCCATTTCTGTCTAAAGTGTTAGAACGTATTGTCCATCTTCAATTAACAAAGTATCTAGCAGAGTACAATGTACTCTCTGATTTCCAATCAGGATTTCGGAGAGGTCATAGTACTACTACTGCCCTACTTAAAGTATGCGACGATATACGTTTTAACATGGACAACAGACATGTTAGTATCCTGGCATTATTGGACTTCAGTAATGCGTTCAATACGGTTGATTTAGATCTCCTGCTGGCAGTGCTTCGGTCGATTAATATCTCTTCCGATGCATGTGAGTGGTTTCGTAGCTACCTGTTTGGTCGTCAGCAATGTGTACGGATTAATAATAAATTATCCAGCCTCCAATCTCTCTCATCTGGTGTTCCTCAAGGCAGTGTCCTCTCTCCACTTTTATTTTCCATTTTTATTAATACTGTATCCCATCTCCTCTCGTCTTCCTTTCATCTTTATGCTGACGACTTGCAGGTCTACGTTTCTGCTCCCTTAACAGGTATCGGAGGGGCTATTGAGAGGCTGAACCAGGAATTGCATAAAATTTGTACTTGGAGCAAGACGTGCGGGCTTCTTGTAAATCCAGATAAATCGCAGGTCATTATTATTGGCAGCTCCAAACTACTTACTAAAGTTGATTACGCCAACCTACCTGCGATCATCTTTAACAATACGCCTTTGTCACTTAGCAGTTCCGTTAAAAACCTTGGTCTTCTTATCGATAATACATTATCCTGGACTGTGCAAGTTGCTGAAGTCAGTAGAAAAGTTTTCGCCACATTTCATTTGTTAAAACGTTGGAAACACTTTCTGCCCATTAAGACTAAAATCACGTTATGTCAAACTCTTCTACTTCCTATTTTGGACTACGCAGATTGTTGTTACACAAACATTACTGAGGACCAACTCAATAAGCTAGAAAGGTTACAGAACGTTTGCATCAAATTCATCTTTGGTCTACGGAAATTTGATCATAATCATAATAATAATAACATAATCAGCCTGTAAATTTCCCACTGCTGGGCTAAGGCCTCCTCTCCCGTTGAGGAGAAGGTATGGAGCATATTCCACCACGCTGCTCCAATGCGGGTTGGTGGAATACACATGTGGCAGAATTTCGTTGAAATTAGACACATGCAGGTTTCCTCACGATGTTTTTCTTCACCGCCGAGCACGAGATGAATTATAAACACAAATTAAGCACATGAAAATTCAGTGGTGCCTGCCTGGGTTTGAACCCGAAATCATCGGTTAAGATGCACGCGTTCTAACCACTGGGCCATTTGGACTGGGCAATTTGATCACGTCTCCGAATATCGGGCGCAACTTAAGTGGCTTACTATTCGACATCGTCGCAACTTGCACATGTTATCTCTTCTTTACTCTATCCTCTATAATCCTCTTCTTCCCGCGTATTTGAAGGAACGGTTCTGTTTTGTGGGTACTGACGTCAGCTATCCACATGAACTGCGGTCACGCTCTGACAACAAACTGTCACTGCCGGTCGCTCATACCCACTTCTATAGCGAATCCTTTACGATGACAGCTGCAAAGCTATGGAATACGCTACCTACCGATATTCGTCAATCTGAGTCAATTTATATATTTAAAAATAGGTGACATAAGTATTATTTATCTATTCAATCTGCGTAAATACTATTTCCTATATTATCATACTATTAGTATTTATTTATTAAGTATTATATTTTATGTACGTAAGTTTTATTTTTATTCTATATGTTTAGTATAACTTTCTGCTATATATATAATTTTATTTATATAATTATTTGGTATATATAATACATATGTATTTATTAAACTTATATATATGTATTTTGTTATATATTATTTGTATTATTTAAAGATTAATTTTTAGTTGTTTAAGAATAAAACATGCTTGTTTGCACCATCCCGTTTCCCACAGACAAATTCTTACTCTAAAGGGTTGTCTGTAAGAGATTGCTTTAAGCAATAAGACCGCGTTTGCACGCTTCTCTTTTTTGTTATATGTTCTTGTAATGTTATGTACACTGTATCTTTTGTCTTTTGTGTGCAATAAAGTGTTTATAAATAAAAAAAAAATAAAAAAATCTAAGAAACTAGAAAGCAAAATGAATTCGAACTTTGTACAGATGGTTGCTCGTTATCATTTGAAAACATTAACTCGGCCAGATCTCTAAAAATTGCTAACTTCTCATCGATTGTGCTATTTTTTACAGTTATTATTTCACTAAAAAAATATATCTAAGAAACTAGAAACCAAAATGAATTCGAACTTTGTACAGATGGTTGCTCATTATCATTTGAAAACATTAACTGAGCCAGATCTCTCAAAATATGATAACTTCTCATCGATTATGCTATTTTTTACAGTTATTATTTCATTTAAAAAAAATATCTAAGAAACTAGAAAGCAAAATGAATTCGAACTTTGTACAGATGGTTGCTAGTTCTCATTTGAAAACATTAACTGAGCACGATCTCTAAAAATTGCTAACTTCTCATCGATTATGCTTTTTTTACAGTTATTTTTTAATTTAAAGAAAATATTTAAGAAACTAGAAACCAAACTGAATTCTAATTTTGTACAGATGGTTGCTCGTTATCATTTGAAAACATTAACTCAGCCAGATCTCTAAAAATTGCTAACTTCTCATCGATTGTGCTATTTTTTACAGTTATTATTTCATTAAAAAAATATATCTAAGAAACTAGAAACCAAAATGAATTCGAACTTTGTACAGATGGTTGCTCGTTATCATTTCAAAACATTAACTGAGCCAGATCTCTCAAAATATGATAACTTCTCATCGATTATGCTATTTTTTACAGTTATTATTTCATTTAAAAAAAATATCTAAGAAACTAGAAACCAAAATGAATTCGAACTTTGTACAGATGGTTGCTCGTTATCATTTGAAAACATTAACTCAGCCAGATCTCTAAAAATTGCTAACTTCTCATCGATTGTGCTATTTTTTACAGTTATTATTTCATTAAAAAAATATATCTAAGAAACTAGAAACCAAAATGAATTCGAACTTTGTACAGATGGTTGCTCGTTATCATTTGAAAACATTAACTCAGCCAGATCTCTAAAAATTGCTAACTTCTCATCGATTGTGCTATTTTTTACAGTTATTATTTCAATAAAAAAATATATCTAAGAAACTAGAAACCAAAATGAATTCGAACTTTGTACAGATGGTTGCTAGTTCTTATTTGAAAACATTAACTCAGCCAGATCTCTAAAAATTGCTAACTTCTCATCGATTATGCTTTTTTTACAGTTATTTTTTAATTCAAAGAAAATATTTAAGAAACTAGAAACCAAACTGAATTCTAACTTTGTACAGATGGTTGCTCGTTATCATTTGAAAACATTAACTCAGCCAGATCTCTAAAAATTGCTAACTTCTCATCGATTGTGCTATTTTTTACAGTTATTATTTCATTAAAAAAATATATCTAAGAAACTAGAAACCAAAATGAATTCGAACTTTGTACAGATGGTTGCTCGTTATCATTTGAAAACATTAACTGAGCCAGATCTCTCAAAATATGATAACTTCTCATCGATTATGCTATTTTTTACAGTTATTATTTCATTTAAAAAAAATATCTAAGAAACTAGAAACCAAAATGAATTCGAACTTTGTACAGATGGTTGCTCGTTATCATCTGAAAACATTAACTCAGCCAGATCTCTAAAAATTGCTAACTTCTCATCGATTGTGCTATTTTTTACAGTTATTATTTCATTAAAAAAATATATCTAGGCGGGTAGGTGTAAAATAAGAGAACTCATATTTTTTAATGCTCTCGTTTTATTTAATTAAATTAATGAGAAATATGCTGTGAAAGTCTTGTCACTTACCAGTATTACATTCCTTTAATGACAACAATTATAGTCTACACTAAACGCCTATCGCATTCACAATAAAAATTTTCATAAAATTCTTCCAATTGTTCAAACAATACAACAGCAGCAGAACAATGGAGTCCTTGAAACACACAATATTTGAACTCAGAGATCACTTTGATAATAAAATGGCCGAGTTTCAAAAAAATCTTCAAAGTGCTTCCATCCCGGCCACAAGTCCTACTTCCAATATTGCGGCTCAATTCAGTGTCTTCAGAAGTTTTGTTATGGTTGCTCTAGAGGGGCTTCAGTTACAACTTGGGCTTTTGGCTGGCAAGTATGATGAGTTAGAAATGAAATCCCGTAGAAAAATTCTTCTTGTCCACGGCATTCAGGAAAGCAAATCAGAAAAATTGGTGTCAGGTACCGTTAAGATTCTTTCTGAACATCTAAAAATCCCCGAATTGAAAGTGGAAGATATAAGCCGTTGTCACCGTCTCGGCCGCTCCAGCTCTGACAAGCCACGTGCCGTTCTTATCAAATTCCGAGATATTGACCTTAGAAATAAGGTCTGGTTCAGTAAAACCAATTTGAGGAATACTGGTATTACTATATCTGAATTCCTCACTAAAGAACGTCATGAGGTTTCTGTTGCGGCTCGTCAGCGATTCGGGATCACAAAGTGCTGGACTAGGAACGGCACTGTGGTAGTTTTAGAGTCACATGGCACTAAAAGAGGATTTCTACGATGGCTGAATTAAAGTCCTTAACTTCATCCACCGACATCACAGAGGTAAACACTACTCCTACTGCTTCTACTAGCTGCGGCACCCTGGCATCAAAAGACTTGAAAATCTCCAACATCAGGCCAAAAAGAACCGTCAAAAAGTAATACTTTCTTTTCTTTTGTTTTATGTTATTCATTATCCCTTATCTTTGTGTCATAGTTTTATATTAATTTTGCTTCTGCGGTGTTTGTTTATCTGTTTCATTACGGTTGCAATAATTCTATCCGCTTATCTCTTTATTTATTTATCTTAGTTACTTGTCACAATCACATTGTTCGGTGTGTGCATGTTGTGAGATCTCATTCGAATTATAGAGTAATAATAATTAAATCTCAGTACTTCGACTCGCGATATAATTTATCGAACACAATTCTTTTATTTATTTACCGATACCGACATTCATTATAATGATTGTCAAACTCAAAGGTCAAACTGACAAATGAGATTACAGAGTAAACAAATATTGAGCCATAAACAAAAGCGTTCCGCTTTAAGCAGAAATATGGATACCATATATCTACTGTTATTTCTTGATAAAACATAGATATATATTTTGTAAATTAATGTAACTTAATTTATTTGTTTTTTATCAATACCTATTTGTTTTCATTTTAAGCACTTGTCAGTGTGTTTAAATGTTTAAATGTCATATTGTTTAAATATTCGCTGAATATACCTAACTACTTAGCGAGGAGATTTAATTATTATCTATCCTTTGATTGATTTTTGTGCCTAAATGTTTTTTTTTTTTTTTGATGTTTTTGCTATGCTTTGGTGTTGCTGTTTGCACTGTTTTTGTTCTATTTCATGCATTTAACTATGACCAACTTGTGTTAGTGCTGGTAAGTGTAAGTTTTTGTCTGATAAAATTAGCTTTTACGGGTTATATACATTTGTTTAAATATACATATATATTATTTTTAAATATATTTATTATATATATATATATATATATATTTATATTTATTTAGTATGAGTATTAATAATATCGATCTGAATATTGACTCAGACGATGATAACACTTTTGTATCACTTTCCTCTTCGGCTGACAGTTTTCATAGTACTTACATCCCGCTTTCCTCTTCTCTTGATTCAACCTTCTCTCTTTTCCCAAAAATTTTTAATGTTGTTCATTTGAATGCGCAGAGTATTCCAGCTCACTATCCTGATCTCTTATCTTCCTTTGGCAACTCTAATATTCACGCTATCCTTATCTCCGAAACATTCCTCGAGCCATCTCTTCCTTCTTCCTCCTTCTCATTACCTAACTTTCATCTTATCCGCAATGATCGAACTGGAAAAGGAGGCGGAGGAGTTGCTATTTATTTACGTAACCACATTCCTTTCACTATCCTGAATAAATCCGATTCCCAATACTCTGAATCCGCCGAGCACATACTCATTGAGGTTATATTTGGACACATTAAGGTACTACTCGGTGTTTTTTACAGTCCTTCGCTCCACATAGACTACTTCGACACGTTCGAAAGTCTATTGGAAAATTCCTTGCCTAATGTTAACCATGCTATTATTATGGGCGACTTCAATACCTGCCTTATCAAAAATGACGCTCGTGCCAAGCGCTTATTGAACATAATTAATAGCTCCAATTTAAATTTTCTCCCATCCAATGCCACTCATTACTTTCCCAACTGCATCCCAAGCCAACTTGACCTATCCTTTGTTTCATCCTTGGAGCATGTTGAAATTCACGGACAACTAAGCCTGAACTGAACTGAAGCCTTTTCGTACCATGACCTAATATATCTGTCGTACAAAGTACGTCCGCCGAAAGTTAAACCCACTGTGGTCATGCGTCGAAGCTTCAAACATTTTGACAACGAAAAATTTATGCAGGATCTTAGTGCTATCAATTGGGACTCAATTTTAAACGCTTCTACTATCGATGAGAAACTTGAACTTTTTAA
Source organism: Vanessa tameamea (assembly GCF_037043105.1). Lineage (NCBI taxonomy): Eukaryota > Metazoa > Arthropoda > Insecta > Lepidoptera > Nymphalidae > Vanessa > Vanessa tameamea. The sequence goes on along the minus strand of NC_087340.1, from coordinate 3,389,142 downwards.
CTCCTCTCTAAATGATCTCTTCGATAAACATGCTCCTTTCCGTCCCATCAAGCTCAAACACCTACCTGCACCTTGGTTATCTCAGGACATTCGGAAGTTAATGAAGAAGCGTGACAGAGCTAAATCAAAATTTAAATTAAACCCAACTATTGACAACCTCGTGAAATATAAGAGTTTACGTAATCGGTGCCGTAAAGTATGTAGAGATGCTCAACGTAAATATATACAAGATAAGATTGAGAACAGCAATTCTTCTCGGACATGGAAATTCCTACAATCTCTAGGTATTGGACGACAAGCATCCAGGATCCCTCATACTGTTGATCTCAATGCTCTGAACGGATTTTTTGCTAGTACTGTCCTAATGAACAACAGTGATATAATTAGTACTTTAAATCATTTTAGATCCTTGCCTATTCCTAACAGACCCTCTTTTCACTTTTCCCCAATTACTGCTAGTGACATTAAGGCCAACATCCTTGCAATAAGATCCGATGCCACGGGATGTGATGGAATCAAACGTAGAATGATACTTGCTGTGTTAGATTATGTTCTCCCTATATTATTTCACATTTTCAATTTCTCCCTTGACCATAATGAATTCCCTTCCACTTGGCGTTTAGCTTATATCCTTCCTATTCCCAAAAACAAAAATCCCATATCTTTCTTTCACTTTCGTCCAATATCTATCCTTCCATTTCTGTCTAAAGTGTTAGATCGTATTGTCCATCTTCAATTAACAAAGTATCTAGCAGAGTACAATGTACTCTCTGATTTCCAATCAGGATTTCGGAGAGGTCATAGTACTACTACTGCCCTACTTAAAGTATGCGACGATATACGTTTTAACATGGACAACAGACATGTTAGTATCCTGGCATTATTTGACTTCAGTAATGCGTTCAATACGGTTGATTTAGATCTCCTGCTGGCAGTGCTTCGGTCGATTAATATCTCTTCCGATGCATGTGAGTGGTTTCGTAGCTACCTGTTTGGTCGTCAGCAATGTGTACGGATTAATAATAAATTATCCAGCCTCCAATCTCTCTCATCTGGTGTTCCTCAAGGCAGTGTCCTCTCTCCACTTTTATTTTCCATTTTTATTAATACTGTATCCCATCTCCTCTCGTCTTCCTTTCATCTTTATGCTGACGACTTGCAGGTCTACGTTTCTGCTCCCTTAACAGGTATCGGAGGGGCTATTGAGAGGCTGAACCAGGAATTGCATAAAATTTGTACTTGGAGCAAGACGTGCGGGCTTCTTGTAAATCCAGATAAATCGCAGGTCATTATTATTGGCAGCTCCAAACTACTTACTAAAGTTGATTACGCCAACCTACCTGCGATCATCTTTAACAATACGCCTTTGTCACTTAGCAGTTCCGTTAAAAACCTTGGTCTTCTTATCGATAATACATTATCCTGGACTGTGCAAGTTGCTGAAGTCAGTAGAAAAGTTTTCGCCACATTTCATTTGTTAAAACGTTGGAAACACTTTCTGCCCATTAAGACTAAAATCACGTTATGTCAAACTCTTCTACTTCCTATTTTGGACTACGCAGATTGTTGTTACACAAACATTACTGAGGACCAACTCAATAAGCTAGAAAGGTTACAGAACGTTTGCATCAAATTCATCTTTGGTCTACGGAAATTTGATCACGTCTCCGAATATCGGGCGCAACTTAAGTGGCTTACTATTCGACATCGTCGCAACTTGCACATGTTATCTCTTCTTTACTCTATCCTCTATAATCCTCTTCTTCCCGCGTATTTGAAGGAACGGTTCTGTTTTGTGGGTACTGACGTCAGCTATCCACATGAACTGCGGTCACGCTCTGACAACAAACTGTCACTGCCGGTCGCTCATACCCACTTCTATAGCGAATCCTTTACGATGACAGCTGCAAAGCTATGGAATACGCTACCTACCGATATTCGTCAATCTGAGTCAATTTATATATTTAAAAATAGGTGACATAAGTATTATTTATCTATTCAATCTGCGTAAATACTATTTCCTATATTATCATACTATTAGTATTTATTTATTAAGTATTATATTTTATGCACGTAAGTTTTATTTTTATTCTATACTAGCTGTGCCCGCGACTTCGTTCGCGTAGTTGTCGGAAACACTATCATGATTATCGTTTGATTGCTCACGTTGGTTTTAAGATTTTTAAAAGATTTAAGATTTCAGGTTGATCAATAAGATTTAATAATATGTTTTACAGTACTTCACCGTAGATTATATTTTTAGTTTTATTTTCTTGTGGTAGAAGAACATACTGATTTTGCCCGCAACCCGATCTTGACAACGCGACATATAGTTGGCCGTGTAAAAAGCAGTCTTGACGTAAATCGATTCCTACGTGTTTAAATGTTTGGCCCTGTGATTTATTAATGGTTACGGCAAAAGATAACTTAATGGGAAATTGAATTCTTTTAAAATCAAAAGGTAAATCATTTGGAATCATTGGGATGCGAGGTATAAGCACTGTTTGACCAACTGCCGGACCAGTCAAAACTGTTGCAACGATCACGTTATTGCGAAGGAATTTTACTTGAAGGCGGGTCCCGTTACATAAATTTGGTGGTTTAAGATTTCTGAGTAAAATTATCGCAGCACCTATTTTTAACTTCAGGGAATGTGGTGGAAGGCCGCTCGGGTTTAAAGAATTGAGAAACTCCTTTTCTTAAACATAAAAGAAATATTGTACAATAGTGTACGATTGCGAATATTTTTTTTGTTAACAATTCGATGCAGGTGTATCGACATCTGGATGTAAGACAAAAGAAAAAGTCAATTGTAAATAAATAAATTACAAACAAAATTCATACTCTGCCAAAACAAACAAAACATTCAACAGGAAATGTAATAGTAAATCTGAATGACTTTTCTTTGTCTTGGATTAGGAGAAAAGTTCATGAATTGTAATACCTGACGGTAGACATGTTTGCTTAAACACTCAATTTTGATTCCAATTTTCTGTCATTATATAGGACCACTATGTACGTATAGGGTTTAAAAAAACATCAAGAAGAAGTGTATTTATCGATAGACCAGATTTACAAATTTGGAGTATATCATATATTTACAAACCTACCTTGGCTGACACCGCCTCCAAAAATAACAATAATTTTAACTATAATATATTATCGTAATAACTTTGCTGACTTTTAAATAGTCTAAATATTTTTAATTTCATTTTACATAGTATAAATCTAAAAAATATTGTGATCATTGTTTGTTATTCATAGGTTTGTGTTAAGTTAGATTTAAAGTGGATAGGTAATAATAATAATAATAATAATAATAACTCTTTATTGTACATACACGAGAGAAAAGAAAAACTTACATTCAATAACACATTATTAAAAAAAATAAAGAAATGTACAACAGGCGGTCTTATCGCTTAAGAGCGATTTCTTCCAGACAACCAGCATGGAGGAGTTAATGTGAAAAAGCGGAAAGCGCGTGTACAGCACAGAAGTTAAATACTATATGAAATTATATTTATACACAAATTATTACACTAAACAAGATAAATATACTACACAAATACATATATATCAAAACATATAAAACATACATACATACATATACAGATATACACGTACATACATAACAATAAACATACATACATACATATATATATAGACAGCATGTCATAAACTTATGTACGAGTACAATCGAATACAAATATGAATAGCTAGTGATAATGTAATTGACAGCAAACTTAAAGTCTTAAATAGTATTCCTTAACTTTATTTTTAAAAGATTCAAGTGATTTCGCATGTCTGATGTGTAACGGAAGGTTATTCCACAAGCGCGCTGCTTCAATACAAAAAGACTTGCTGTAATAAGTAGTGGAGTGATTGCGAATTTTCAATGTGAGACGTTCACTGGAACGAAGCGATTTATTATGGGAGTCACAGAGAAATTCAAAGTTTTCCTTTAAATACGAAGGGAGAATAGAAATACTAAATAATATAGAATATAGAAGAGATAGTATGTGCGTACTCCTGCGAAGACGTATGGGAAGCCACTTGAGCCCTTCACGAAACTCAGAGACGTGGTCATATTTGCGAAGTCCAAATATGAACCGTATACAGAGGTTTTGGAGACGCTCAAGTTTATTCAGCTGATCCTCCCTTAAGTCTAGATAGCAAGAATCGGCGTAATCAAGGATAGGATGAAGAAGAGACTGGGCAAGAGCAGCTTTAGTTGAAAAAGGAAGAAAATTACGCAACCTTCTTAGTGAACCGATTGATGAAAATATTTTCCTGCTAACTTCACATATCTGTGGATCCCACGACAAAAATTTATCAAATGTTATACCCAAGTTCTTGACTGTTTCACTGTAAGGGATAATGACACCGGCAAAAATGATTTGAGGCACATTCGAGTAATTAATCCGCGAAATAAGCTGTTGACTTCCGATAATTATAGATTGCGATTTGGAAGGATTAACCTGCAAACCAAACTCTCTGCTCCATCTGTTGATACGTTCGAGGTCTTTATTTATGGTACCTATCGTACTAGGCAGATCTTCTAAGCTTGTGTGCATGTAAATCTGGAGATCGTCAGCATACAGGTGGTAGGAAGAAAAAATATATTTAGTAATAGTATTAATAAAAAGTGAAAATAGGAGTGGAGACATCACGCCACCTTGCGGTACGCCGGCTTTGACAGTAGTCCAGTCAGAAAAAGTGTCGTTAAGTCGCACTCGATGCCGGCGACCGTGCAAGTAAGAGTGAAACCAGTCAATCGTTATAGGAGAAATGTTAAGAGAACGCAATACTGCAAGCAAGATGTCAAAATCTACACTATTGAAAGCATTACTGAAGTCGAGTAATGTCAAAACAGTGAGCTGACGCTTGTCTTTAGCCATGCGAATATCATCAGTGATTTTTACTAATGCCGTAGTCGTACTATGGCCGGAGCGGAATCCGGATTGAAAGGGATTGAAAAGATTGTATCTACAGAGGAAAAGGTTAAGTTGATTATAAGTTAGACGTTCAAGGACTTTAGAGAGGAAAGGAAGAATAGATATAGGACGTAGATCGGAAAAGGAAGTCGAGGTGGGTTTTTTTGGCAAGGGAATGATTAAAGCATCTTTCCAACAAGAAGGAAATGTGCCACTCTCAATGGAAAAATTTAAAATATTTGTTATTATAGGAACTAAATTATCTATAATAGGAATTACCATTTGGCGACTAATGCAATCAGAACCAACACTGTTAGATGATACGGCTAGAATATTCTTCTTAACGTCACTACACGTGAATTGACTGAATCGAAAAGAGGGAAGATCAGGAGTTGTGGAAGAAGAAATTTGAGAAATTGTATTTAATTTTGTTGTATTATCAATAGTGACAGAGGATGAGAAATGCTGATTTAGTAAATTTAGATTTATGTTTTCAGAATGTAGATCTTGTTGTTGTTTCCCAACTCCTAGTGATCTGAGGAAATTCCAAACTCGGGCTGAGTCATTTTCCTCAATAACTGACTTATAGATATGGCGTCGATGTTCATCCCTACACAGCCTGTTACAGCGATTCCGAGCATACTTATCTCCTTGCGTGGAAACACAGAACGTACCTACATATTGGTAAGTAGAATAAGTTACTTGATTATTAAGTTGTAGAATAAAAAGCAATTATTTTTTACTTTTTAGAGCATATTATTTTTTTTCTCTTTTGAAGTCGGTTTTTTTTTGTCAAAATTTTTGTTTCTAAAAGATTCGGCCGATTATCGCTAACGTGCTCCTTAGAATTGTTCCGTTCCCTTCCGTACCGTTACTTTGTCATGGATCCTATGCTCAGAACCTTACCAAACTTTCACCATAGTACCCTTGAAGTATATCCTGTATAATAAAAAAAGAATCATTAAAATTGGTTGGCACAATTTTGAGTTATTCACCTATTTATCGCGCACATACATCTATACTAATATATAAAGCGGAAGAGTTTGTTTGTTTGTTTGTTTAAACGCGCTAATCTCAGGAACTACTGGTCCGATTTGAAAAATTCTTTTTTTGTTGAATAGTCCATTTATAGAGGAAGGCTTTAGGCTATATAACATTACGCTGCGACCAATAGGAGCGCAGCGACAGTGAGAAATGTTGCAAAAACGGGGAAAATTATTCACATTTATGGACTTTCGATGCGTGCGCAGCATAAACGTTTTAAGTTACTCAAAAAATGTGTATGAAAGATATATTCCTCTTTTAATAATAAAAAAAAAGTCCGTGACACTATATGTCTATTTGTTAAGAGTGTGCTAGCAGGCGGGGCGCGGCGGCGGCTGAGGGGGAGGCGGGTCAGCCCCGCCGCCGCGCTCGCCACTCTCACCCGCGGGTGTAGTTCTGCGAAGTAGCAATGCACATAACGACTTAAAAAAATTAACATTCTTAATAGTTAAATTATTTATCAAAATTAGGTTTTGTTATCAGCTTATTTGCTCATTATTTTTTATCGTTTAAAATCGATTACATTTAAATCATAATCTGCTGTAGTTTTAACTTACGATATAAGATAAAATTTCAATGAACATTCCTTCGTACTTTGCAAGTAAACAATTCAAACGTTTCACGGTATAAATAAGGTATAAAAATTACATTACACACGTAAAAAAGTTCAAAATGGCGAGCGATACTTTCACCGATGCAGATTAATCATCACTGAGAAAATAAATTATGCAAATAAGCAAATAGGTGAATATCGATTAAAATGACTACACAAATAAATTAGTAGTTCAATATTTCAAGTAAATTCTATTACGTTCAAGCATATTCAACACGGTTGTACTATAATCACCTTATGGAATAATAACACCAAAGGAGAAACAATCTAAACTTCTTATTGTTCGGTTTGTTTATCTTATTACGTTTAAGTTAATATTGTTTGTTTTCAACCGACTTCAAAAAGGAGGAGGTTATCAATTCGTCTGTATTTTTTTGTTTTTTATATGTTTGTTACCTCATAACTTTTCACTGGATTTTGATAATTTTTTTTTGTTTGAAAGGTAGTGCTTCCCGTGGGGTCCCATTTTAATTTTATCCTGTTACGATGATGGTATCCCTATGAAAACGATATAAGTCTTAAATGTGCATTATGTATGTGCGCGATAAATAGGTGAATAACTCAAAATTGTGCCAACCAATTTTAATGATCCTTTTTTTATTATAAAGGACAATAATTTTATCTATAATATATTATCGTAATAACTTTGCTGACTTTTAAATAGTCTAAATATTTTTAATTTCATTTTACATAGTTTAAATCTAAAAAATATTGTAATCATTGTTTGTTATTCATAGGTTTGTGTTAAGTTAGATTTAAAGTGGGTAGGTACATACTTATCTCCCTGCGTGGAAACACAGAACGTACCTACATATTGGTAAGTAGAATAAGTTACTTGATTATTAAGTTGTAGAATAATAAGCAATTATTTTTTACTTTTTAGAGCATATTATTTTTTTTCTCTTTTGAAGTCGGTTTTTTTTTTTGTCAAAATTTTTGTTTATTAGAAGTGGTTGTCATCTGCATAATTATTCTGATTTGGTTAGGTTTTTGTTTATTAAAACATATATGGTTTTTTTATTACGATAAAATATCGAAATAAAAAAAAAAATTAAATAACCTTTATAATACTTTTTTTTTTCAATACAGATTTCATTATATTATCGGGTACTTAATTATTTACCATATGTTTGTTTTTATTGATTACAAGATACGTTTTGGTTTAAATTTAATACCTACATTTTTTTTATCTTTTTCGTCACTATAATGCCTAGAAAAAGAACTAACCTTTCTCGGCAGACTGCTAATGCAAAGCGTCTGCGGCTTTTGCGTAGCAATGAAACAACTGAAGACAATACGCAGAGGTTAGCTAATCAAAGAACGGTCAGTGAACAACATCGTGCTAGGGAATCGAGCGTTGAACGTTCACAGAGGTTAGCCTTACAAAATTTCCGAACTTCGGTGAATCGACAACGGGAATCAAATCATCCTTATATTTTGCCAGCCATCTTACCCCTTATAGTTATGGAATAAATTTCGCAATGATTTATGTGAAGATATATTAAACAGAATGCGTAATGAAAATCAGGATATAACATTAACCTATACTGATAACGTATACAATGATAGACTTATCTTAATTGAAGATAAAATTCATGAAATTTCAGATAAATCATTGACTGATTTTGGGCTTCCTGCATCAAAAAGGAATAATTCACATAATAATTTAGATCCTTTAGAAGTAGCACTACGGAAGCCGTATGATGTAAATGAATTAAATGAGTATATTACTGAAAATGAACCAAAATTAGTTAATGACCAGGTGACGGCGTACAATCGTGTTATGTGCAGTATTCGTTTTAACGAAGGAAAAATATTTTTTTTGGATGCTCCAGGTGGAACTGGAAAGCCTTTTATTACTAATTTCATATTAGCAAAAGTAAGGTCTCAGGGAAAAATAGCCTTGGCAGTTGCGTCGTCAGGAATTGCGGCAACTTTATTAGCAGGTGGACGCACAGCTCATTCCACTTTTAAACTGCCTCTAACTGTTTCTTTACAAAAAGATAGCGTGTGCTCTATTCGCAAAAATGGCCCTCTGGGTAAAGTTTTACAAGACGTTTCTTTAATTATCTGGGACGAATGTACCATGATCCATAGAGCTCATGTAGAGGCTCTAGATAGAACTCTCAGAGATATTAGAAGTTGTGATAAAATTATGGGTGGGATTACCATTATGTTTTCTGGGGATTTTCGACAAACTTTACCGGTAATTTTAAGAGGAACTAGAGCAGACATTGTAAGGTCTTGCCTTAAAAGTTCACCGTTATGGAAATTTGTCCATACCTTAAAACTATCTACGAATATGAGAGCACATTTGGGGGGAGGAAGTACAAATTTTCCTTCAAAGTTACTTTTAATAGGAGATGGAAAAGTACCTCATTCTGAAAATAAAATTGAAATTGATCGCGATTTAGGAGAAAAAGTGACTAGCATAGAGGATTTAATATCAAAAGTTTACCCTAATATCGTCGAAATAGAAAATAAAGATTACCAATGGATGTGTCAAAGGGCAATATTGGCGGCGAGAAATAGTAGCGTTGACGAAATTAACGACCTAATTTTAACCAAACTTGCAGGCGATATAACTACCTACACATCTATTGATAATGTAATGGATCAAGAAGATGCAGCCATTACCCACAAGAGTTTCTCAATTCTTTAAACCCGAGCGGCCTTCCACCACATTCCCTGAAGTTAAAAATAGGTGCTGCGATAATTTTCCCGCCTTCAAGTAAAATTCCTTCGCAATAACGTGATCGTTGCAACAGTTTTGAATGGTCCGGCAGTTGGTCAAACAGTGCTTATACCTCGCATCCCAATGATTCCGAATGATTTACCTTTTAATTTTAAAAGAATTCAATTTCCCATTAAGTTATCTTTTGCCGTAACCATTAATAAATCACAGGGCCAAACATTTAAACACGTAGGAATCTATTTACGTCAAGACTGCTTTTCACACGGCCAACTATATGTCGCGTTGTCAAGATCGGGTTGCGGGCAAAATCAGTATGTTCTTCTACCACAAGAAAAAAAAACTAAAAATATAATCTACGCTGAAGTACTGTAAAACATATTATTAAATCTTATTGACGATTATAATAACAAAAACCAACGTGAGCAATCAAACGATAATCATGATAGTGTTTCCGACAACTACGCGAACGAAGTCGCGGGCACAGCTAGTAATGCATATTTAAGACTTATATCGTTTTCATAGGGATACCATCATCGTAACAGGATAAAATTAAAATGGGGCCCCACGGGAAGCACTACCTTTCAAACAAAAAAAAATTATCAAAATCCAGTGAAAAGTTATGAGGTAACAGACATATAAAAAAAAAAATACAGACGAATTGATAACCTCCTCCTTTTTGAAGTCGGTTGAAAACAAACAATATTAACTTAAACGTAATAAGATAAACAAACCGAACAATAAGAAGTTTAGATTGTTTTTCCTTTGGTGTTATTATTTCATAAGGTGATTATAGTACAACCGTGTTGAATATGCTTGAACGTAATAGAAATTACTTGAAATATTGAACTACTAATTTATTTGTGTAGTCATTTTAAACGATATTCACCTATTTGCTTATTTGCATAATTTATTTTCTCAGTGATGATTAATCTGCATCGGTGAAAGTATCGCTCGCCAATTTGAACTTTTTTACGTGTGTAATGTAATTTTTATACCTTATTTATACCGTGAAACGTTTGAATTGTTTACTTGCAAAGTACGAAGGAATGTTCATTGAAATTTTATCTTATATCGTAAGTTAAAACTACAGCAGATTATGATTTAAATGTAATCGATTTTAAACGATAAAAAATAATGAGCAAATAAGCTGATAACAAAACCTAATTTTGATAAATAATTTAACTATTAAGAATGTTAATTTTTTTAAGTCGTTATGTGCATTGCTACTTCGCAGAACTACACCCGCGGGTGAGAGTGGCGAGCGCGGCGGCGGGGCTGACCCGCCTCCTCCTCAGCCGCCGCCGCGCCCCGCCTGCTAGCACACTCTTAACAAATAGACATATAGTGTCACGGACTTTTTTTTTATTATTAAAAGAGGAATATATCTTTCATACACATTTTTTGAGTAACTTAAAACGTTTATGCTGCGCACGCATCGAAAGTCCATAAATGTGAATAATTTTCCCCGTTTTTGCAACATTTCTCAATGTCGCTGCGCTCCTATTGGTTGCAGCGTAATGTTATATAGCCTAAAGCCTTCCTCTATATATGGACTATTCAACAAAAAAAGAATTTTTCAAATCGGACCAGTAGTTCCTGAGATTAGCGCGTTTAAACAAACAAACAAACAAACAAACAAACTCTTCCGCTTTATATATTAGTATAGATAGATAGATGTTTAGTATAACTTTCTGCTATATATATAATTTTATTTATATAATTATTTGGTATATATAATACATATGTATTTATTAAACTTATATATATGTATTTTGTTATATATTATTTGTATTATTTAAAGATTAATTTTTAGTTGTTTAAGAATAAAACATGCTTGTTTGCACCATCCCGTTTCCCACAGACAAATTCTTACTCTAAAGGGTTGTCTGTAAGAGATTGCTTTAAGCAATAAGACCGCGTTTGCACGCTTCTCTTTTTTGTTATATGTTCTTGTAATGTTATGTACACTGTATCTTTTGTCTTTTGTGTGCAATAAAGTGTTTATAAATAAAAAAAAAATAAAAAAATCTAAGAAACTAGAAAGCAAAATGAATTCGAACTTTGTACAGATGGTTGCTCGTTATCATTTGAAAACATTAACTCAGCCAGATCTCTAAAAATTGCTAACTTCTCATCGATTGTGCTATTTTTTACAGTTATTATTTCATTAAAAAAATATATCTAAGAAACTAGAAACCAAAATGAATTCGAACTTTGTACAGATGGTTGCTCGTTATCATTTGAAAACATTAACTCAGCCAGATCTCTAAAAATTGCTAACTTCTCATCGATTGTGCTATTTTTTACAGTTATTATTTCACTAAAAAAATATATCTAAGAAACTAGAAACCAAAATGAATTCGAACTTTGTACAGATGGTTGCTAGTTCTCATTTGAAAACATTAACTGAGCCAGATCTCTAAAAATTGCTAACTTCTCATCGATTGTGCTATTTTTTACAGTTATTATTTCAATAAAAAAATATATCTAAGAAACTAGAAACCAAAATGAATTCGAACTTTGTACAGATGGTTGCTAGTTCTTATTTGAAAACATTAACTCAGCCAGATCTCTACAAATTGCTAACTTCTCATCGATTGTGCTATTTTTTACAGTTATTATTTCACTAAAAAAATATATCTAAGAAACTAGAAACCAAAATGAATTCGAACTTTGTACAGATGGTTGCTCGTTATCATCTGAAAACATTAACTCAGCCAGATCTCTAAAAATTGCTAACTTCTCATCGATTGTGCTATTTTTTACAGTTATTATTTCATTAAAAAAATATATCTAGGCGGGTAGGTGTAAAATAAGTGAACTCATGTTTTTTAATGCTCTCGTTTTATTTAATTAAATTAATGAGAAATATGCTGTGAAAGTCTTGTCACTTACCAGTATTACATTCCTTTAATGACAACAATTATAGTCTACACTAAACGCCTATCGCATTCACAATAAAAATTTTCATAAAATTCTTCCAATTGTTCAAACAATACAACAGCAGCAGAACAATGGAGTCCTTGAAACACACAATATTTGAACTCAGAGATCACTTTGATAATAAAATGGCCGAGTTTCAAAAAAATCTTCAAAGTGCTTCCATCCCGGCCACAAGTCCTACTTCCAATATTGCGGCTCAATTCAGTGTCTTCAGAAGTTTTGTTATGGTTGCTCTAGAGGGGCTTCAGTTACAACTTGGGCTTTTGGCTGGCAAGTATGATGAGTTAGAAATGAAATCCCGTAGAAAAATTCTTCTTGTCCACGGCATTCAGGAAAGCAAATCAGAAAAATTGGTGTCAGGTACCGTTAAGATTCTTTCTGAACATCTAAAAATCCCCGAATTGAAAGTGGAAGATATAAGCCGTTGTCACCGTCTCGGCCGCTCCAGCTCTGACAAGCCACGTGCCGTTCTTATCAAATTCCGAGATATTGACCTTAGAAATAAGGTCTGGTTCAGTAAAACCAATTTGAGGAATACTGGTATTACTATATCTGAATTCCTCACTAAAGAACGTCATGAGGTTTCTGTTGCGGCTCGTCAGCGATTCGGGATCACAAAGTGCTGGACTAGGAACGGCACTGTGGTAGTTTTAGAGTCACATGGCACTAAAAGAGGATTTCTACGATGGCTGAATTAAAGTCCTTAACTTCATCCACCGACATCACAGAGGTAAACACTACTCCTACTGCTTCTACTAGCTGCGGCACCCTGGCATCAAAAGACTTGAAAATCTCCAACATCAGGCCAAAAAGAACCGTCAAAAAGTAATACTTTCTTTTCTTTTGTTTTATGTTATTAATTATCCCTTATCGTTGTGTCATAGTTTTATATTAATTTTGCTTCTGCGGTGTTTGTTTATCTGTTTCATTACGGTTGCAATAATTCTATCCGCTTATCTCTTTATTTATTTATCTTAGTTACTTGTCACAATCACATTGTTCGGTGTGTGCATGTTGTGAGATCTCATTCGAATTATAGAGTAATAATAATTAAATCTCAGTACTTGGACTCGCGATATAATTTATCGAACACAATTCTTTTATTTATTTACCGATACCGACATTCATTATAATGATTGTCAAACTCAAAGGTCAAACTGACAAATGAGATTACAGAGTAAACAAATATTGAGCCATAAACAAAAGCGTTCCGTTTTAAGCAGAAATATGGATACCATATATCTACTGTTATTTCTTGATAAAACATAGATATATATTTTGTAAATTAATGTAACTTAATTTATTTGTTTTTTATCAATACCTATTTGTTTTCATTTTAAGCACTTGTCAGTGTGTTTAAATGTTTAAATGTCATATTGTTTAAATATTCGCTGAATATACCTAACTACTAAGCGAGGAGATTTAATTATTATCTATCCTTTGATTGATTTTTGTGCCTAAATGTTTTTTTTTTTTTTGATGTTTTTGCTATGCTTTAGTGTTGCTGTTTGCACTGTTTTTGTTCTATTTCATGCATTTAACTATGACCAACTTGTGTTAGTGCTGGTAAGTGTAAGTTTTTGTCTGATAAAATTAGCTTTTACGGGTTATATACATTTGTTTAAATATACATATATATTATTTTTAAATATATTTATTATATATATATATATATATTTATATTTATTTAGTATGAGTATTAATAATATCGATCTGAATATTGACTCAGACGATGATAACACTTTTGTATCACTTTCCTCTTCGGCTGACAGTTTTCATAGTACTTACATTCCGCTTTCCTCTTCTCTTGATTCAACCTTCTCTCTTTTCCCAAAAAATTTTAATGTTGTTCATTTGAATGCGCAGAGTATTCCAGCTCACTATCCTGATCTCTTATCTTCCTTTGGCAACTCTAATATTCACGCTATCCTTATCTCCGAAACATTCCTCGAGCCATCTCTTCCTTCTTCCTCCTTCTCATTACCTAACTTTCATCTTATCCGCAATGATCGAACTGGAAAAGGAGGCGGAGGAGTTGCTATTTATTTACGTAACCACATTCCTTTCACTATCCTGAATAAATCCGATTCCCAATACTCTGAATCCGCCGAGCACATACTCATTGAGGTTATATTTGGACACATTAAGGTACTACTCGGTGTTTTTTACAGTCCTTCGCTCCACATAGACTACTTCGACACGTTCGAAAGTCTATTGGAAAATTCCTTGCCTAATGTTAACCATGCTATTATTATGGGCGACTTCAATACCTGCCTTATCAAAAATGACGCTCGTGCCAAGCGCTTATTGAACATAATTAATAGCTCCAATTTAAATTTTCTCCCATCCAATGCCACTCATTACTTTCCCAACTGCATCCCAAGCCAACTTGACCTATCCTTTGTTTCATCCTTGGAGCATGTTGAAATTCACGGACAACTAAGCCTGAACTGAACTGAAGCCTTTTCGTACCATGACCTAATATATCTGTCGTACAAAGTACGTCCGCCGAAAGTTAAACCCACTGTGGTCATGCGTCGAAGCTTCAAACTTTTTGACAACGAAAAATTTATGCAGGATCTTAGTGCTATCAATTGGGACTCAATTTTAAACGCTTCTACTATCGATGAGAAACTTGAACTTTTTAACTCCTCTCTAAATGATCTCTTCGATAAACATACTCCTTTCCGTCCCATCAAGCTCAAACACCTACCTGCACCTTGGTTATCTCAGGACATTCGGAAGTTAATGAAGAAGCGTGACAGAGCTAAATCAAAATTTAAATTAAACCCAACTATTGACAACCTCGTGAAATATAAGAGTTTACGTAATCGGTGCCGTAAAGTATGTAGAGATGCTCAACGTAAATATATACAAGATAAGATTGAGAACAGCAATTCTTCTCAGACATGGAAATTCCTACAATCTCTAGGTATTGGACGACAAGCATCCAGGATCCCTCATACTGTTGATCTCAATGCTCTGAACGGATTTTTTGCTAGTACTGTCCTAATGAACAACAGTGATATAATTAGTACTTTAAATCATTTTAGATCCTTGCCTATTCCTAACAGACCCTCTTTTCACTTTTCCCCAATTACTGCTAGTGACGTTAAGGCCAACATCCTTGCAATAAGATCCGATGCCACGGGATGTGATGGAATCAACCGTAGAATGATACTTGCTGTGTTAGATTATGTTCTCCCTATATTATTTCACATTTTCAATTTCTCCCTTGACCATAATGAATTCCCTTCCACTTGGCGTTTAGCTTATATCCTTCCTATTCCCAAAAACAAAAATCCCATATCTTTCTTTCACTTTCGTCCAATATCTATCCTTCCATTTATGTCTAAAGTGTTAGAACGTATTGACCATCTTCAATTAACAAAGTATCTAGCAGAGTACAATGTACTCTCTGATTTCCAATCAGGATTTCGGAGAGGTCATAGTACTACTACTGCCCTACTTAAAGTATGCGACGATATACGTTTTAACATGGACAACAGACATGTTAGTATCCTGGCATTATTGGACTTCAGTAATGCGTTCAATACGGTTGATTTAGATCTCCTGCTGGCAGTGCTTCGGTCGATTAATATCTCTTCCGATGCATGTGAGTGGTTTCGTAGCTACCTGTTTGGTCGTCAGCAATGTGTACGGATTAATAATAAATTATCCAGCCTCCAATCTCTCTCATCTGGTGTTCCTCAAGGCAGTGTCCTCTCTCCACTTTTATTTTCCATTTTTATTAATACTGTATCCCATCTCCTCTCGTCTTCCTTTCATCTTTATGCTGACGACTTGCAGGTCTACGTTTCTGCTCCCTTAACAGGTATCGGAGGGGCTATTGAGAGGCTGAACCAGGAATTGCATAAAATTTGTACTTGGAGCAAGACGTGCGGGCTTCTTGTAAATCCAGATAAATCGCAGGTCATTATTATTGGCAGCTCCAAACTACTTACTAAAGTTGATTACGCCAACCTACCTGCGATCATCTTTAACAATACGCCTTTGTCACTTAGCAGTTCCGTTAAAAACCTTGGTCTTCTTATCGATAATACATTATCCTGGACTGTGCAAGTTGCTGAAGTCAGTAGAAAAGTTTTCGCCACATTTCATTTGTTAAAACGTTGGAAACACTTTCTGCCCATTAAGACTAAAATCACGTTATGTCAAACTCTTCTACTTCCTATTTTGGACTACGCAGATTGTTGTTACACAAACATTACTGAGGACCAACTCAATAAGCTAGAAAGGTTACAGAACGTTTGCATCAAATTCATCTTTGGTCTACGGAAATTTGATCACGTCTCCGAATATCGGGCGCAACTTAAGTGGCTTACTATTCGACATCGTCGCAACTTGCACATGTTATCTCTTCTTTACTCTATCCTCTATAATCCTCTTCTTCCCGCGTATTTGAAGGAACGGTTCTGTTTTGTGGGTACTGACGTCAGCTATCCACGTGAACTGCGGTCACGCTCTGACAACAAACTGTCACTGCCGGTCGCTCATACCCACTTCTATAGCGAATCCTTTACGATGACAGCTGCAAAGCTATGGAATACGCTCCCTACCGATATTCGTCAATCTGAGTCAATTTATATATTTAAAAATAGGTTACATAAGTATTATTTATCTATTCAATCTGCGTAAATACTATTTCCTATATTATCATACTATTAGTATTTATTTATTAAGTATTATATTTTATGTACGTAAGTTTTATTTTTATTCTATATGTTTAGTATAACTTTCTGCTATATATATAATTTTATTTATATAATTATTTGGTATATATAATACATATGTATTTATTAAACTTATATATATGTATTTTGTTATATATTATTTGTATTATTTAAAGATTAATTTTTAGTTGTTTAAGAATAAAACATGCTTGTTTGCACCATCCCGTTTCCCACAGACAAATTCTTACTCTAAAGGGTTGTCTGTAAGAGATTGCTTTAAGCAATAAGACCGCCTTTGCACGCTTCTCTTTTTTGTTATATGTTCTTGTAATGTTATGTACACTGTATCTTTTGTCTTTTGTGTGCAATAAAGTGTTTATAAATAAAAAAAAATAAAAAAATCTAAGAAACTAGAAAGCAAAATGAATTCGAACTTTGTACAGATGGTTGCTCGTTATCATTTGAAAACATTAACTCAGCCAGATCTCTAAAAATTGCTAACTTCTCATCAATTGTGCTATTTTTTACAGTTATTATTTCACTAAAAAAATATATCTAAGAAACTAGAAACCAAAATGAATTCGAACTTTGTACAGATGGTTGCTAGTTCTCATTTGAAAACATTAACTCAGCCAGATCTCTAAAAATTGCTAACTTCTCATCGATTGTGCTATTTTTTACAGTTATTATTTCATTAAAAAAATATATCTAAGAAACTAGAAACCAAAATGAATTCGAACTTTGTACAGATGGTTGCTCGTTATCATTTGAAAACATTAACTCAGCCAGATCTCTAAAAATTGCTAACTTCTCATCGATTGTGCTATTTTTTACAGTTATTATTTCACTAAAAATATATATCTAAGAAACTAGAAACCAAAATGAAATCGAACTTTGTACAGATGGTTGCTAGTTCTCATTTGAAAACATTAACTGAGCCAGATCTCTAAAAATTGCTAACTTCTCATCGATTGTGCTATTTTTTACAGTTATTATTTCACTAAAAAAATATATCTAAGAAACTAGAAACCAAAATGAAATCGAACTTTGTACAGATGGTTGCTAGTTCTCATTTGAAAACATTAACTGAGCCAGATCTCTAAAAATTGCTAACTTCTCATCGATTGTGCTATTTTTTACAGTTATTATTTCATTAAAAAAATATATCTAAGAAACTAGAAACCAAAATGAATTCGAACTTTGTACAGATGGTTGCTCGTTATCATTTGAAAACATTAACTCAGCCAGATCTCTAAAAATTGCTAACTTCTCATCGATTGTGCAATTTTTTACAGTTATTATTTCACTAAAAAAATATATCTAAGAAACTAGAAACCAAAATGAATTCGAACTTTGTACAGGTGGTTGCTCGTTATCATTTGAAAACATTAACTCAGCCAGATCTCTAAAAATTGCTAACTTCTCATCGATTGTGCTATTTTTTACAGTTATTATTTCACTAAAAAAATATATCTAAGAAACTAGAAACCAAAATGAATTCGAACTTTGTACAGATGGTTGCTAGTTCTCATTTGAAAACATTAACTCAGCCAGATCTCTAAAAATTGCTAACTTCTCATCGATTGTGCTATTTTTTACAGTTATTATTTCATTAAAAAAATATATCTAAGAAACTAGAAACCAAAATGAATTCGAACTTTGTACAGATGGTTGCTCGTTATCATTTGAAAACATTAACTCAGCCAGATCTCTAAAAATTGCTAACTTCTCATCGATTGTGCAATTTTTTACAGATATTATTTCACTAAAAAAATATATCTAAGAAACTAGAAACCAAAATGAATTCGAACTTTGTACAGATGGTTGCTCGTTATCATTTGAAAACATTAACTCAGCCAGATCTCTAAAAATTGCTAACTTCTCATCGATTGTGCTATTTTTTACAGTTATTATTTCACTAAAAAAATATATGTAAGAAACTAGAAACCAAAATGAATTCGAACTTTGTACAGATGGTTGCTCGTTATCATTTGAAAACATTAACTCAGCCAGATCTCTAAAAATTGCTAACTTCTCATCGATTGTGCTATTTTTTACAGTTATTATTTCATTAAAAAAATATATCTAAGAAACTAGAAACCAAAATGAATTCGAACTTTGTACAGATGGTTGCTCGTTATCATTTGAAAACATTAACTCAGCCAGATCTCTAAAAATTGCTAACTTCTCATCGATTGTGCTATTTTTTACAGTTATTATTTCACTAAAATAATATATCTAAGAAACTAGAAACCAAAATGAATTCGAACTTTGTACAGATGGTTGCTCGTTATCATTTGAAAACATTAACTCAGCCAGATCTCTAAAAATTGCTAACTTCTCATCGATTGTGCTATTTTTTACAGTTATTATTTCACTAAAATAATATATCTAAGAAACTAGAAACCAAAATGAATTCGAACTTTGTACAGATGGTTGCTCGTTATCATTTGAAAACATTAACTCAGCCAGATCTCTAAAAATTGCTAACTTCTCATCGATTGTGCAATTTTTTACAGTTATTATTTCACTAAAAAAATATATCTAAGAAACTAGAAACCAAAATGAATTCGAACTTTGTACAGGTGGTTGCTCGTTATCATTTGAAAACATTAACTCAGCCAGATCTCTAAAAATTGCTAACTTCTCATCGATTGTGCTATTTTTTACAGTTATTATTTAACTAAAAAAATATATCTAAGAAACTAGAAACCAAAATGAATTCGAACTTTGTACAGATGGTTGCTAGTTCTCATTTGAAAACATTAACTCAGCCAGATCTCTAAAAATTGCTAACTTCTAATCGATTGTGCTATTTTTTACAGTTATTATTTCATTAAAAAAATATATCTAATAAACTAGAAACCAAAATGAATTCGAACTTTGTACAGATGGTTGCTCGTTATCATTTGAAAACATTAACTCAGCCAGATCTCTAAAAATTGCTAACTTCTCATCGATTGTGCAATTTTTTACAGTTATTATTTCACTAAAAAAATATATCTAAGAAACTAGAAACCAAAATGAATTCGAACTTTGTACAGGTGGTTGCTCGTTATCATTTGAAAACATTAACTCAGCCAGATCTCTAAAAATTGCTAACTTCTCATCGATTGTGCTATTTTTTACAGTTATTATTTCACTAAAAAAATATATCTAAGAAACTAGAAACCAAAATGAATTCGAACTTTGTACAGATGGTTGCTAGTTCTCATTTGAAAACATTAACTCAGCCAGATCTCTAAAAATTGCTAACTTCTCATCGATTGTGCTATTTTTTACAGTTATTATTTCATTAAAAAAATATATCTAAGAAACTAGAAACCAAAATGAATTCGAACTTTGTACAGATGGTTGCTAGTTCTCATTTGAAAACATTAACTGAGCCAGATCTCTAAAAATTGCTAACTTCTCATCGATTGTGCAATTTTTTACAGTTATTATTTCACTAAAAAAATATATCTAAGAAACTAGAAACCAAAATGAATTCGAACTTTGTACAGATGGTTGCTCGTTATCATTTGAAAACATTAACTCAGCCAGATCTCTAAAAATTGCTAACTTCTCATCGATTGTGCTATTTTTTACAGTTATTATTTCACTAAAAAAATATATGTAAGAAACTAGAAACCAAAATGAATTCGAACTTTGTACAGATGGTTGCTCGTTATCATTTGAAAACATTAACTCAGCCAGATCTCTAAAAATTGCTAACTTCTCATCGATTGTGCTATTTTTTACAGTTATTATTTCATTAAAAAAATATATCTAAGAAACTAGAAACCAAAATGAATTCGAACTTTGTACAGATGGTTGCTCGTTATCATTTGAAAACATTAACTCAGCCAGATCTCTAAAAATTGCTAACTTCTCATCGATTGTGCTATTTTTTACAGTTATTATTTCACTAAAATAATATATCTAAGAAACTAGAAACCAAAATGAATTCGAACTTTGTACAGATGGTTGCTCGTTATCATTTGAAAACATTAACTCAGCCAGATCTCTAAAAATTGCTAACTTCTCATCGATTGTGCTATTTTTTACAGTTATTATTTCACTAAAATAATATATCTAAGAAACTAGAAACCAAAATGAATTCGAACTTTGTACAGATGGTTGCTCGTTATCATTTGAAAACATTAACTCAGCCAGATCTCTAAAAATTGCTAACTTCTCATCGATTGTGCAATTTTTTACAGTTATTATTTCACTAAAAAAATATATCTAAGAAACTAGAAACCAAAATGAATTCGAACTTTGTACAGGTGGTTGCTCGTTATCATTTGAAAACATTAACTCAGCCAGATCTCTAAAAATTGCTAACTTCTCATCGATTGTGCTATTTTTTACAGTTATTATTTCACTAAAATAATATATCTAAGAAACTAGAAACCAAAATGAATTCGAACTTTGTACAGATGGTTGCTAGTTCTCATTTGAAAACATTAACTCAGCCAGATCTCTAAAAATTGCTAACTTCTCATCGATTGTGCAATTTTTTACAGTTATTATTTCACTAAAAAAATATATCTAAGAAACTAGAAACCAAAATGAATTCGAACTTTGTACAGGTGGTTGCTCGTTATCATTTGAAAACATTAACTCAGCCAGATCTCTAAAAATTGCTAACTTCTCATCGATTGTGCTATTTTTTACAGTTATTATTTAACTAAAAAAATATATCTAAGAAACTAGAAACCAAAATGAATTCGAACTTTGTACAGATGGTTGCTAGTTCTCATTTGAAAACATTAACTCAGCCAGATCTCTAAAAATTGCTAACTTCTAATCGATTGTGCTATTTTTTACAGTTATTATTTCATTAAAAAAATATATCTAAGAAACTAGAAACCAAAATGAATTCGAACTTTGTACAGATGGTTGCTCGTTATCATTTGAAAACATTAACTCAGCCAGATCTCTAAAAATTGCTAACTTCTCATCGATTGTGCAATTTTTTACAGTTATTATTTCACTAAAAAAATATATCTAAGAAACTAGAAACCAAAATGAATTCGAACTTTGTACAGATGGTTGCTAGTTCTCATTTGAAAACATTAACTCAGCCAGATCTCTAAAAATTGCTAACTTCTCATCGATTGTGCTATTTTTTACAGTTATTATTTCATTAAAAAAATATATCTAAGAAACTAGAAACCAAAATGAATTCGAACTTTGTACAGATGGTTGCTAGTTCTCATTTGAAAACATTAACTGAGCCAGATCTCTAAAAATTGCTAACTTCTCATCGATTGTGCTATTTTTTACAGTTATTATTTCATTAAAAAAATATATCTAAGAAACTAGAAACCAAAATGAATTCGAACTTTGTACAGATGGTTGCTCGTTATCATTTGAAAACATTAACTCAGCCAGATCTCTAAAAATTGCTAACTTCTCATCGATTGTGCTATTTTTTACAGTTATTATTTCATTAAAAAAATATATCTAAGAAACTAGAAACCAAAATGAATTCGAACTTTGTACAGATGGTTGCTCGTTATCATTTGAAAACATTAACTCAGCCAGATCTCTAAAAATTGCTAACTTCTCATCGATTGTGCTATTTTTTACAGTTATTATTTCACTAAAATAATATATCTAAGAAACTAGAAACCAAAATGAATTCGAACTTTGTACAGATGGTTGCTCGTTATCATTTGAAAACATTAACTCAGCCAGATCTCTAAAAATTGCTAACTTCTCATCGATTGTGCTATTTTTTACAGTTATTATTTCACTAAAATAATATATCTAAGAAACTAGAAACCAAAATGAATTCGAACTTTGTACAGATGGTTGCTCGTTATCATTTGAAAACATTAACTCAGCCAGATCTCTAAAAATTGCTAACTTCTCATCGATTGTGCAATTTTTTACAGTTATTATTTCACTAAAAAAATATATCTAAGAAACTAGAAACCAAAATGAATTCGAACTTTGTACAGGTGGTTGCTCGTTATCATTTGAAAACATTAACTCAGCCAGATCTCTAAAAATTGCTAACTTCTCATCGATTGTGCTATTTTTTACAGTTATTATTTAACTAAAAAAATATATCTAAGAAACTAGAAACCAAAATGAATTCGAACTTTGTACAGATGGTTGCTAGTTCTCATTTGAAAACATTAACTCAGCCAGATCTCTAAAAATTGCTAACTTCTCATCGATTGTGCAATTTTTTACAGTTATTATTTCACTAAAAAAATATATCTAAGAAACTAGAAACCAAAATGAATT
The DNA here is from genome assembly GCF_037043105.1 of Vanessa tameamea. Classification (NCBI taxonomy): domain Eukaryota; kingdom Metazoa; phylum Arthropoda; class Insecta; order Lepidoptera; family Nymphalidae; genus Vanessa; species Vanessa tameamea. The sequence goes on along the minus strand of NC_087340.1, from coordinate 3,365,976 downwards.
CGAACTTTGTACAGGTGGTTGCTCGTTATCATTTGAAAACATTAACTCAGCCAGATCTCTAAAAATTGCTAACTTCTCATCGATTGTGCTATTTTTTACAGTTATTATTTCACTAAAAAAATATATCTAAGAAACTAGAAACCAAAATGAATTCGAACTTTGTACAGATGGTTGCTAGTTCTCATTTGAAAACATTAACTCAGCCAGATCTCTAAAAATTGCTAACTTCTCATCGATTGTGCTATTTTTTACAGTTATTATTTCACTAAAATAATATATCTAAGAAACTAGAAACCAAAATGAATTCGAACTTTGTACAGATGGTTGCTCGTTATCATTTGAAAACATTAACTCAGCCAGATCTCTAAAAATTGCTAACTTCTCATCGATTGTGCAATTTTTTACAGTTATTATTTCATTAAAAAAATATATCTAAGAAACTAGAAACCAAAATGAATTCGAACTTTGTACAGATGGTTGCTAGTTCTCATTTGAAAACATTAACTGAGCCAGATCTCTAAAAATTGCTAACTTCTCATCGATTGTGCTATTTTTTACAGTTATTATTTCATTAAAAAAATATATCTAAGAAACTAGAAACCAAAATGAATTCGAACTTTGTACAGATGGTTGCTCGTTATCATTTGAAAACATTAACTCAGCCAGATCTCTAAAAATTGCTAACTTCTCATCGATTGTGCAATTTTTTACAGTTATTATTTCACTAAAAAAATATATCTAAGAAACTAGAAACCAAAATGAATTCGAACTTTGTACAGATGGTTGCTCGTTATCATTTGAAAACATTAACTCAGCCAGATCTCTAAAAATTGCTAACTTCTCATCGATTGTGCTATTTTTTACAGTTATTATTTCATTAAAAAAATATATCTAAGAAACTAGAAACCAAAATGAATTCGAACTTTGTACAGATGGTTGCTCGTTATCATTTGAAAACATTAACTCAGCCAGATCTCTAAAAATTGCTAACTTCTCATCGATTGTGCTATTTTTTACAGTTATTATTTCACTAAAATAATATATCTAAGAAACTAGAAACCAAAATGAATTCGAACTTTGTACAGATGGTTGCTCGTTATCATTTGAAAACATTAACTCAGCCAGATCTCTAAAAATTGCTAACTTCTCATCGATTGTGCTATTTTTTACAGTTATTATTTCACTAAAATAATATATCTAAGAAACTAGAAACCAAAATGAATTCGAACTTTGTACAGATGGTTGCTCGTTATCATTTGAAAACATTAACTCAGCCAGATCTCTAAAAATTGCTAACTTCTCATCGATTGTGCAATTTTTTACAGTTATTATTTCACTAAAAAAATATATCTAAGAAACTAGAAACCAAAATGAATTCGAACTTTGTACAGGTGGTTGCTCGTTATCATTTGAAAACATTAACTCAGCCAGATCTCTAAAAATTGCTAACTTCTCATCGATTGTGCTATTTTTTACAGTTATTATTTAACTAAAAAAATATATCTAAGAAACTAGAAACCAAAATGAATTCGAACTTTGTACAGATGGTTGCTAGTTCTCATTTGAAAACATTAACTCAGCCAGATCTCTAAAAATTGCTAACTTCTAATCGATTGTGCTATTTTTTACAGTTATTATTTCATTAAAAAAATATATCTAAGAAACTAGAAACCAAAATGAATTCGAACTTTGTACAGATGGTTGCTCGTTATCATTTGAAAACATTAACTCAGCCAGATCTCTAAAAATTGCTAACTTCTCATCGATTGTGCAATTTTTTACAGTTATTATTTCACTAAAAAAATATATCTAAGAAACTAGAAACCAAAATGAATTCGAACTTTGTACAGGTGGTTGCTCGTTATCATTTGAAAACATTAACTCAGCCAGATCTCTAAAAATTGCTAACTTCTCATCGATTGTGCTATTTTTTACAGTTATTATTTCACTAAAAAAATATATCTAAGAAACTAGAAACCAAAATGAATTCGAACTTTGTACAGATGGTTGCTAGTTCTCATTTGAAAACATTAACTCAGCCAGATCTCTAAAAATTGCTAACTTCTCATCGATTGTGCTATTTTTTACAGTTATTATTTAACTAAAAAAATATATCTAAGAAACTAGAAACCAAAATGAATTCGAACTTTGTACAGATGGTTGCTAGTTCTCATTTGAAAACATTAACTCAGCCAGATCTCTAAAAATTGCTAACTTCTAATCGATTGTGCTATTTTTTACAGTTATTATTTCATTAAAAAAATATATCTAAGAAACTAGAAACCAAAATGAATTCGAACTTTGTACAGATGGTTGCTCGTTATCATTTGAAAACATTAACTCGGCCAGATCTCTAAAAATTGCTAACTTCTCATCGATTGTGCTATTTTTTACAGTTATTATTTCACTAAAAAAATATATCTAAGAAACTAGAAACCAAAATGAATTCGAACTTTGTACAGATGGTTGCTCGTTATCATTTGAAAACATTAACTGAGCCAGATCTCTCAAAATATGATAACTTCTCATCGATTATGCTATTTTTTACAGTTATTATTTCATTTAAAAAAAATATCTAAGAAACTAGAAAGCAAAATGAATTCGAACTTTGTACAGATGGTTGCTAGTTCTCATTTGAAAACATTAACTGAGCACGATCTCTAAAAATTGCTAACTTCTCATCGATTATGCTTTTTTTACAGTTATTTTTTAATTTAAAGAAAATATTTAAGAAACTAGAAACCAAACTGAATTCTAATTTTGTACAGATGGTTGCTCGTTATCATTTGAAAACATTAACTCAGCCAGATCTCTAAAAATTGCTAACTTCTCATCGATTGTGCTATTTTTTACAGTTATTATTTCATTAAAAAAATATATCTAAGAAACTAGAAACCAAAATGAATTCGAACTTTGTACAGATGGTTGCTCGTTATCATTTGAAAACATTAACTGAGCCAGATCTCTCAAAATATGATAACTTCTCATCGATTATGCTATTTTTTACAGTTATTATTTCATTTAAAAAAAATATCTAAGAAACTAGAAAGCAAAATGAATTCGAACTTTGTACAGATGGTTGCTAGTTCTCATTTGAAAACATTAACTGAGCACGATCTCTAAAAATTGCTAACTTCTCATCGATTATGCTTTTTTTACAGTTATTTTTTAATTTAAAGAAAATATTTAAGAAACTAGAAACCAAACTGAATTCTAACTTTGTACAGATGGTTGCTCGTTATCATTTGAAAACATTAACTCAGCCAGATCTCTAAAAATTGCTAACTTCTCATCGATTGTGCTATTTTTTACAGTTATTATTTCAATAAAAAAATATATCTAAGAAACTAGAAACCAAAATGAATTCGAACTTTGTACAGATGGTTGCTAGTTCTTATTTGAAAACATTAACTCAGCCAGATCTCTAAAAATTGCTAACTTCTCATCGATTATGCTTTTTTTACAGTTATTTTTTAATTCAAAGAAAATATTTAAGAAACTAGAAACCAAACTGAATTCTAACTTTGTACAGATGGTTGCTCGTTATCATTTGAAAACATTAACTCAGCCAGATCTCTAAAAATTGCTAACTTCTCATCGATTGTGCTATTTTTTACAGTTATTATTTCATTAAAAAAATATATCTAAGAAACTAGAAACCAAAATGAATTCGAACTTTGTACAGATGGTTGCTCGTTATCATTTGAAAACATTAACTGAGCCAGATCTCTCAAAATATGATAACTTCTCATCGATTATGCTATTTTTTACAGTTATTATTTCATTTAAAAAAAATATCTAAGAAACTAGAAACCAAAATGAATTCGAACTTTGTACAGATGGTTGCTCGTTATCATCTGAAAACATTAACTCAGCCAGATCTCTAAAAATTGCTAACTTCTCATCGATTGTGCTATTTTTTACAGTTATTATTTCATTAAAAAAATATATCTAGGCGGGTAGGTGTAAAATAAGAGAACTCATATTTTTTAATGCTCTCGTTTTATTTAATTAAATTAATGAGAAATATGCTGTGAAAGTCTTGTCACTTACCAGTATTACATTCCTTTAATGACAACAATTATAGTCTACACTAAACGCCTATCGCATTCACAATAAAAATTTTCATAAAATTCTTCCAATTGTTCAAACAATACAACAGCAGCAGAACAATGGAGTCCTTGAAACAGACAATATTTGAACTCAGAGATCACTTTGATAATAAAATGGCCGAGTTTCAAAAAAATCTTCAAAGTGCTTCCATCCCGGCCACAAGTCCTACTTCCAATATTGCGGCTCAATTCAGTGTCTTCAGAAGTTTTGTTATGGTTGCTCTAGAGGGGCTTCAGTTACAACTTGGGCTTTTGGCTGGCAAGTATGATGAGTTAGAAATGAAATCCCGTAGAAAAATTCTTCTTGTCCACGGCATTCAGGAAAGCAAATCAGAAAAATTGGTGTCAGGTACCGTTAAGATTCTTTCTGAACATCTAAAAATCCCCGAATTGAAAGTGGAAGATATAAGCCGTTGTCACCGTCTCGGCCGCTCCAGCTCTGACAAGCCACGTGCCGTTCTTATCAAATTCCGAGATATTGACCTTAGAAATAAGGTCTGGTTCAGTAAAACCAATTTGAGGAATACTGGTATTACTATATCTGAATTCCTCACTAAAGAACGTCATGAGGTTTCTGTTGCGGCTCGTCAGCGATTCGGGATCACAAAGTGCTGGACTAGGAACGGCACTGTGGTAGTTTTAGAGTCACATGGCACTAAAAGAGGATTTCTACGATGGCTGAATTAAAGTCCTTAACTTCATCCACCGACATCACAGAGGTAAACACTACTCCTACTGCTTCTACTAGCTGCGGCACCCTGGCATCAAAAGACTTGAAAATCTCCAACATCAGGCCAAAAAGAACCGTCAAAAAGTAATACTTTCTTTTCTTTTGTTTTATGTTATTCATTATCCCTTATCTTTGTGTCATAGTTTTATATTAATTTTGCTTCTGCGGTGTTTGTTTATCTGTTTCATTACGGTTGCAATAATTCTATCCGCTTATCTCTTTATTTATTTATCTTAGTTACTTGTCACAATCACATTGTTCGGTGTGTGCATGTTGTGAGATCTCATTCGAATTATAGAGTAATAATAATTAAATCTCAGTACTTCGACTCGCGATATAATTTATCGAACACAATTCTTTTATTTATTTACCGATACCGACATTCATTATAATGATTGTCAAACTCAAAGGTCAAACTGACAAATGAGATTACAGAGTAAACAAATATTGAGCCATAAACAAAAGCGTTCCGTTTTAAGCAGAAATATGGATACCATATATCTACTGTTATTTCTTGATAAAACATAGATATATATTTTGTAAATTAATGTAACTTAATTTATTTGTTTTTTATCAATACCTATTTGTTTTCATTTTAAGCACTTGTCAGTGTGTTTAAATGTCATATTGTTTAAATATTCGCTGAATATACCTAACTACTTAGCGAGGAGATTTAATTATTATCTATCCTTTGATTGATTTTTGTGCCTAAATGTTTTTTTTTTTTTTTGATGTTTTTGCTATGCTTTGGTGTTGCTGTTTGCACTGTTTTTGTTCTATTTCATGCATTTAACTATGACCAACTTGTGTTAGTGCTGGTAAGTGTAAGTTTTTGTCTGATAAAATTAGCTTTTACGGGTTATATACATTTGTTTAAATATACATATATATTATTTTTAAATATATTTATTATATATATATATATATATTTATATTTATTTAGTATGAGTATTAATAATATCGATCTGAATATTGACTCAGACGATGATAACACTTTTGTATCACTTTCCTCTTCGGCTGACAGTTTTCATAGTACTTACATCCCGCTTTCCTCTTCTCTTGATTCAACCTTCTCTCTTTTCCCAAAAAATTTTAATGTTGTTCATTTGAATGCGCAGAGTATTCCAGCTCACTATGCTGATCTCTTATCTTCCTTTGGCAACTCTAATATTCACGCTATCCTTATCTCCGAAACATTCCTCGAGCCATCTCTTCCTTCTTCCTCCTTCTCATTACCTAACTTTCATCTTATCCGCAATGATCGAACTGGAAAAGGAGGCGGAGGAGTTGCTATTTATTTACGTAACCACATTCCTTTCACTATCCTGAATAAATCCGATTCCCAATACTCTGAATCCGCCGAGCACATACTCATTGAGGTTATATTTGGACACATTAAGGTACTACTCGGTGTTTTTTACAGTCCTTCGCTCCACATAGACTACTTCGACACGTTCGAAAGTCTATTGGAAAATTCCTTGCCTAATGTTAACCATGCTATTATTATGGGCGACTTCAATACCTGCCTTATCAAAAATGACGCTCGTGCCAAGCGCTTATTGAACATAATTAATAGCTCCAATTTAAATTTTCTCCCATCCAATGCCACTCATTACTTTCCCAACTGCATCCCAAGCCAACTTGACCTATCCTTTGTTTCATCCTTGGAGCATGTTGAAATTCACGGACAACTAAGCCTGAACTGAACTGAAGCCTTTTCGTACCATGACCTAATATATCTGTCGTACAAAGTACGTCCGCCGAAAGTTAAACCCACTGTGGTCATGCGTCGAAGCTTCAAACATTTTGACAACGAAAAATTTATGCAGGATCTTAGTGCTATCAATTGGGACTCAATTTTAAACGCTTCTACTATCGATGAGAAACTTGAACTTTTTAACTCCTCTCTAAATGATCTCTTCGATAAACATGCTCCTTTCCGTCCCATCAAGCTCAAACACCTACCTGCACCTTGGTTATCTCAGGACATTCGGAAGTTAATGAAGAAGCGTGACAGAGCTAAATCAAAATTTAAATTAAACCCAACTATTGACAACCTCGTGAAATATAAGAGTTTACGTAATCGGTGCCGTAAAGTATGTAGAGATGCTCAACGTAAATATATACAAGATAAGATTGAGAACAGCAATTCTTCTCGGACATGGAAATTCCTACAATCTCTAGGTATTGGACGACAAGCATCCAGGATCCCTCATACTGTTGATCTCAATGCTTTGAACGGATTTTTTGCTAGTACTGTCCTTATGAACAACAGTGATATAATTAGTACTTTAAATCATTTTAGATCCTTGCCTATTCCTAACAGACCCTCTTTTCACTTTTCCCCAATTACTGCTAGTGACATTAAGGCCAACATCCTTGCAATAAGATCCGATGCCACGGGATGTGATGGAATCAAACGTAGAATGATACTTGCTGTGTTAGATTATGTTCTCCCTATATTATTTCACATTTTCAATTTCTCCCTTGACCATAATGAATTCCCTTCCACTTGGCGTTTAGCTTATATCCTTCCTATTCCCAAAAACAAAAATCCCATATCTTTCTTTCACTTTCGTCCAATATCTATCCTTCCATTTCTGTCTAAAGTGTTAGAACGTATTGTCCATCTTCAATTAACAAAGTATCTAGCAGAGTACAATGTACTCTCTGATTTCCAATCAGGATTTCGGAGAGGTCATAGTACTACTACTGCCCTACTTAAAGTATGCGACGATATACGTTTTAACATGGACAACAGACATGTTAGTATCCTGGCATTATTGGACTTCAGTAATGCGTTCAATACGGTTGATTTAGATCTCCTGCTGGCAGTGCTTCGGTCGATTAATATCTCTTCCGATGCATGTGAGTGGTTTCGTAGCTACCTGTTTGGTCGTCAGCAATGTGTACGGATTAATAATAAATTATCCAGCCTCCAATCTCTCTCATCTGGTGTTCCTCAAGGCAGTGTCCTCTCTCCACTTTTATTTTCCATTTTTATTAATACTGTATCCCATCTCCTCTCGTCTTCCTTTCATCTTTATGCTGACGACTTGCAGGTCTACGTTTCTGCTCCCTTAACAGGTATCGGAGGGGCTATTGAGAGGCTGAACCAGGAATTGCATAAAATTTGTACTTGGAGCAAGACGTGCGGGCTTCTTGTAAATCCAGATAAATCGCAGGTCATTATTATTGGCAGCTCCAAACTACTTACTAAAGTTGATTACGCCAACCTACCTGCGATCATCTTTAACAATACGCCTTTGTCACTTAGCAGTTCCGTTAAAAACCTTGGTCTTCTTATCGATAATACATTATCCTGGACTGTGCAAGTTGCTGAAGTCAGTAGAAAAGTTTTCGCCACATTTCATTTGTTAAAACGTTGGAAACACTTTCTGCCCATTAAGACTAAAATCACGTTATGTCAAACTCTTCTACTTCCTATTTTGGACTACGCAGATTGTTGTTACACAAACATTACTGAGGACCAACTCAATAAGCTAGAAAGGTTACAGAACGTTTGCATCAAATTCATCTTTGGTCTACGGAAATTTGATCATAATCATAATAATAATAACATAATCAGCCTGTAAATTTCCCACTGCTGGGCTAAGGCCTCCTCTCCCGTTGAGGAGAAGGTATGGAGCATATTCCACCACGCTGCTCCAATGCGGGTTGGTGGAATACACATGTGGCAGAATTTCGTTGAAATTAGACACATGCAGGTTTCCTCACGATGTTTTTCTTCACCGCCGAGCACGAGATGAATTATAAACACAAATTAAGCACATGAAAATTCAGTGGTGCCTGCCTGGGTTTGAACCCGAAATCATCGGTTAAGATGCACGCGTTCTAACCACTGGGCCATTTGGACTGGGCAATTTGATCACGTCTCCGAATATCGGGCGCAACTTAAGTGGCTTACTATTCGACATCGTCGCAACTTGCACATGTTATCTCTTCTTTACTCTATCCTCTATAATCCTCTTCTTCCCGCGTATTTGAAGGAACGGTTCTGTTTTGTGGGTACTGACGTCAGCTATCCACATGAACTGCGGTCACGCTCTGACAACAAACTGTCACTGCCGGTCGCTCATACCCACTTCTATAGCGAATCCTTTACGATGACAGCTGCAAAGCTATGGAATACGCTACCTACCGATATTCGTCAATCTGAGTCAATTTATATATTTAAAAATAGGTGACATAAGTATTATTTATCTATTCAATCTGCGTAAATACTATTTCCTATATTATCATACTATTAGTATTTATTTATTAAGTATTATATTTTATGTACGTAAGTTTTATTTTTATTCTATATGTTTAGTATAACTTTCTGCTATATATATAATTTTATTTATATAATTATTTGGTATATATAATACATATGTATTTATTAAACTTATATATATGTATTTTGTTATATATTATTTGTATTATTTAAAGATTAATTTTTAGTTGTTTAAGAATAAAACATGCTTGTTTGCACCATCCCGTTTCCCACAGACAAATTCTTACTCTAAAGGGTTGTCTGTAAGAGATTGCTTTAAGCAATAAGACCGCGTTTGCACGCTTCTCTTTTTTGTTATATGTTCTTGTAATGTTATGTACACTGTATCTTTTGTCTTTTGTGTGCAATAAAGTGTTTATAAATAAAAAAAAAATAAAAAAATCTAAGAAACTAGAAAGCAAAATGAATTCGAACTTTGTACAGATGGTTGCTCGTTATCATTTGAAAACATTAACTCGGCCAGATCTCTAAAAATTGCTAACTTCTCATCGATTGTGCTATTTTTTACAGTTATTATTTCACTAAAAAAATATATCTAAGAAACTAGAAACCAAAATGAATTCGAACTTTGTACAGATGGTTGCTCATTATCATTTGAAAACATTAACTGAGCCAGATCTCTCAAAATATGATAACTTCTCATCGATTATGCTATTTTTTACAGTTATTATTTCATTTAAAAAAAATATCTAAGAAACTAGAAAGCAAAATGAATTCGAACTTTGTACAGATGGTTGCTAGTTCTCATTTGAAAACATTAACTGAGCACGATCTCTAAAAATTGCTAACTTCTCATCGATTATGCTTTTTTTACAGTTATTTTTTAATTTAAAGAAAATATTTAAGAAACTAGAAACCAAACTGAATTCTAATTTTGTACAGATGGTTGCTCGTTATCATTTGAAAACATTAACTCAGCCAGATCTCTAAAAATTGCTAACTTCTCATCGATTGTGCTATTTTTTACAGTTATTATTTCATTAAAAAAATATATCTAAGAAACTAGAAACCAAAATGAATTCGAACTTTGTACAGATGGTTGCTCGTTATCATTTCAAAACATTAACTGAGCCAGATCTCTCAAAATATGATAACTTCTCATCGATTATGCTATTTTTTACAGTTATTATTTCATTTAAAAAAAATATCTAAGAAACTAGAAACCAAAATGAATTCGAACTTTGTACAGATGGTTGCTCGTTATCATTTGAAAACATTAACTCAGCCAGATCTCTAAAAATTGCTAACTTCTCATCGATTGTGCTATTTTTTACAGTTATTATTTCAATAAAAAAATATATCTAAGAAACTAGAAACCAAAATGAATTCGAACTTTGTACAGATGGTTGCTAGTTCTTATTTGAAAACATTAACTCAGCCAGATCTCTAAAAATTGCTAACTTCTCATCGATTATGCTTTTTTTACAGTTATTTTTTAATTCAAAGAAAATATTTAAGAAACTAGAAACCAAACTGAATTCTAACTTTGTACAGATGGTTGCTCGTTATCATTTGAAAACATTAACTCAGCCAGATCTCTAAAAATTGCTAACTTCTCATCGATTGTGCTATTTTTTACAGTTATTATTTCATTAAAAAAATATATCTAAGAAACTAGAAACCAAAATGAATTCGAACTTTGTACAGATGGTTGCTCGTTATCATTTGAAAACATTAACTGAGCCAGATCTCTCAAAATATGATAACTTCTCATCGATTATGCTATTTTTTACAGTTATTATTTCATTTAAAAAAAATATCTAAGAAACTAGAAACCAAAATGAATTCGAACTTTGTACAGATGGTTGCTCGTTATCATCTGAAAACATTAACTCAGCCAGATCTCTAAAAATTGCTAACTTCTCATCGATTGTGCTATTTTTTACAGTTATTATTTCATTAAAAAAATATATCTAGGCGGGTAGGTGTAAAATAAGAGAACTCATATTTTTTAATGCTCTCGTTTTATTTAATTAAATTAATGAGAAATATGCTGTGAAAGTCTTGTCACTTACCAGTATTACATTCCTTTAATGACAACAATTATAGTCTACACTAAACGCCTATCGCATTCACAATAAAAATTTTCATAAAATTCTTCCAATTGTTCAAACAATACAACAGCAGCAGAACAATGGAGTCCTTGAAACACACAATATTTGAACTCAGAGATCACTTTGATAATAAAATGGCCGAGTTTCAAAAAAATCTTCAAAGTGCTTCCATCCCGGCCACAAGTCCTACTTCCAATATTGCGGCTCAATTCAGTGTCTTCAGAAGTTTTGTTATGGTTGCTCTAGAGGGGCTTCAGTTACAACTTGGGCTTTTGGCTGGCAAGTATGATGAGTTAGAAATGAAATCCCGTAGAAAAATTCTTCTTGTCCACGGCATTCAGGAAAGCAAATCAGAAAAATTGGTGTCAGGTACCGTTAAGATTCTTTCTGAACATCTAAAAATCCCCGAATTGAAAGTGGAAGATATAAGCCGTTGTCACCGTCTCGGCCGCTCCAGCTCTGACAAGCCACGTGCCGTTCTTATCAAATTCCGAGATATTGACCTTAGAAATAAGGTCTGGTTCAGTAAAACCAATTTGAGGAATACTGGTATTACTATATCTGAATTCCTCACTAAAGAACGTCATGAGGTTTCTGTTGCGGCTCGTCAGCGATTCGGGATCACAAAGTGCTGGACTAGGAACGGCACTGTGGTAGTTTTAGAGTCACATGGCACTAAAAGAGGATTTCTACGATGGCTGAATTAAAGTCCTTAACTTCATCCACCGACATCACAGAGGTAAACACTACTCCTACTGCTTCTACTAGCTGCGGCACCCTGGCATCAAAAGACTTGAAAATCTCCAACATCAGGCCAAAAAGAACCGTCAAAAAGTAATACTTTCTTTTCTTTTGTTTTATGTTATTCATTATCCCTTATCTTTGTGTCATAGTTTTATATTAATTTTGCTTCTGCGGTGTTTGTTTATCTGTTTCATTACGGTTGCAATAATTCTATCCGCTTATCTCTTTATTTATTTATCTTAGTTACTTGTCACAATCACATTGTTCGGTGTGTGCATGTTGTGAGATCTCATTCGAATTATAGAGTAATAATAATTAAATCTCAGTACTTCGACTCGCGATATAATTTATCGAACACAATTCTTTTATTTATTTACCGATACCGACATTCATTATAATGATTGTCAAACTCAAAGGTCAAACTGACAAATGAGATTACAGAGTAAACAAATATTGAGCCATAAACAAAAGCGTTCCGCTTTAAGCAGAAATATGGATACCATATATCTACTGTTATTTCTTGATAAAACATAGATATATATTTTGTAAATTAATGTAACTTAATTTATTTGTTTTTTATCAATACCTATTTGTTTTCATTTTAAGCACTTGTCAGTGTGTTTAAATGTTTAAATGTCATATTGTTTAAATATTCGCTGAATATACCTAACTACTTAGCGAGGAGATTTAATTATTATCTATCCTTTGATTGATTTTTGTGCCTAAATGTTTTTTTTTTTTTTTGATGTTTTTGCTATGCTTTGGTGTTGCTGTTTGCACTGTTTTTGTTCTATTTCATGCATTTAACTATGACCAACTTGTGTTAGTGCTGGTAAGTGTAAGTTTTTGTCTGATAAAATTAGCTTTTACGGGTTATATACATTTGTTTAAATATACATATATATTATTTTTAAATATATTTATTATATATATATATATATATATATTTATATTTATTTAGTATGAGTATTAATAATATCGATCTGAATATTGACTCAGACGATGATAACACTTTTGTATCACTTTCCTCTTCGGCTGACAGTTTTCATAGTACTTACATCCCGCTTTCCTCTTCTCTTGATTCAACCTTCTCTCTTTTCCCAAAAATTTTTAATGTTGTTCATTTGAATGCGCAGAGTATTCCAGCTCACTATCCTGATCTCTTATCTTCCTTTGGCAACTCTAATATTCACGCTATCCTTATCTCCGAAACATTCCTCGAGCCATCTCTTCCTTCTTCCTCCTTCTCATTACCTAACTTTCATCTTATCCGCAATGATCGAACTGGAAAAGGAGGCGGAGGAGTTGCTATTTATTTACGTAACCACATTCCTTTCACTATCCTGAATAAATCCGATTCCCAATACTCTGAATCCGCCGAGCACATACTCATTGAGGTTATATTTGGACACATTAAGGTACTACTCGGTGTTTTTTACAGTCCTTCGCTCCACATAGACTACTTCGACACGTTCGAAAGTCTATTGGAAAATTCCTTGCCTAATGTTAACCATGCTATTATTATGGGCGACTTCAATACCTGCCTTATCAAAAATGACGCTCGTGCCAAGCGCTTATTGAACATAATTAATAGCTCCAATTTAAATTTTCTCCCATCCAATGCCACTCATTACTTTCCCAACTGCATCCCAAGCCAACTTGACCTATCCTTTGTTTCATCCTTGGAGCATGTTGAAATTCACGGACAACTAAGCCTGAACTGAACTGAAGCCTTTTCGTACCATGACCTAATATATCTGTCGTACAAAGTACGTCCGCCGAAAGTTAAACCCACTGTGGTCATGCGTCGAAGCTTCAAACATTTTGACAACGAAAAATTTATGCAGGATCTTAGTGCTATCAATTGGGACTCAATTTTAAACGCTTCTACTATCGATGAGAAACTTGAACTTTTTAACTCCTCTCTAAATGATCTCTTCGATAAACATGCTCCTTTCCGTCCCATCAAGCTCAAACACCTACCTGCACCTTGGTTATCTCAGGACATTCGGAAGTTAATGAAGAAGCGTGACAGAGCTAAATCAAAATTTAAATTAAACCCAACTATTGACAACCTCGTGAAATATAAGAGTTTACGTAATCGGTGCCGTAAAGTATGTAGAGATGCTCAACGTAAATATATACAAGATAAGATTGAGAACAGCAATTCTTCTCGGACATGGAAATTCCTACAATCTCTAGGTATTGGACGACAAGCATCCAGGATCCCTCATACTGTTGATCTCAATGCTCTGAACGGATTTTTTGCTAGTACTGTCCTAATGAACAACAGTGATATAATTAGTACTTTAAATCATTTTAGATCCTTGCCTATTCCTAACAGACCCTCTTTTCACTTTTCCCCAATTACTGCTAGTGACATTAAGGCCAACATCCTTGCAATAAGATCCGATGCCACGGGATGTGATGGAATCAAACGTAGAATGATACTTGCTGTGTTAGATTATGTTCTCCCTATATTATTTCACATTTTCAATTTCTCCCTTGACCATAATGAATTCCCTTCCACTTGGCGTTTAGCTTATATCCTTCCTATTCCCAAAAACAAAAATCCCATATCTTTCTTTCACTTTCGTCCAATATCTATCCTTCCATTTCTGTCTAAAGTGTTAGATCGTATTGTCCATCTTCAATTAACAAAGTATCTAGCAGAGTACAATGTACTCTCTGATTTCCAATCAGGATTTCGGAGAGGTCATAGTACTACTACTGCCCTACTTAAAGTATGCGACGATATACGTTTTAACATGGACAACAGACATGTTAGTATCCTGGCATTATTTGACTTCAGTAATGCGTTCAATACGGTTGATTTAGATCTCCTGCTGGCAGTGCTTCGGTCGATTAATATCTCTTCCGATGCATGTGAGTGGTTTCGTAGCTACCTGTTTGGTCGTCAGCAATGTGTACGGATTAATAATAAATTATCCAGCCTCCAATCTCTCTCATCTGGTGTTCCTCAAGGCAGTGTCCTCTCTCCACTTTTATTTTCCATTTTTATTAATACTGTATCCCATCTCCTCTCGTCTTCCTTTCATCTTTATGCTGACGACTTGCAGGTCTACGTTTCTGCTCCCTTAACAGGTATCGGAGGGGCTATTGAGAGGCTGAACCAGGAATTGCATAAAATTTGTACTTGGAGCAAGACGTGCGGGCTTCTTGTAAATCCAGATAAATCGCAGGTCATTATTATTGGCAGCTCCAAACTACTTACTAAAGTTGATTACGCCAACCTACCTGCGATCATCTTTAACAATACGCCTTTGTCACTTAGCAGTTCCGTTAAAAACCTTGGTCTTCTTATCGATAATACATTATCCTGGACTGTGCAAGTTGCTGAAGTCAGTAGAAAAGTTTTCGCCACATTTCATTTGTTAAAACGTTGGAAACACTTTCTGCCCATTAAGACTAAAATCACGTTATGTCAAACTCTTCTACTTCCTATTTTGGACTACGCAGATTGTTGTTACACAAACATTACTGAGGACCAACTCAATAAGCTAGAAAGGTTACAGAACGTTTGCATCAAATTCATCTTTGGTCTACGGAAATTTGATCACGTCTCCGAATATCGGGCGCAACTTAAGTGGCTTACTATTCGACATCGTCGCAACTTGCACATGTTATCTCTTCTTTACTCTATCCTCTATAATCCTCTTCTTCCCGCGTATTTGAAGGAACGGTTCTGTTTTGTGGGTACTGACGTCAGCTATCCACATGAACTGCGGTCACGCTCTGACAACAAACTGTCACTGCCGGTCGCTCATACCCACTTCTATAGCGAATCCTTTACGATGACAGCTGCAAAGCTATGGAATACGCTACCTACCGATATTCGTCAATCTGAGTCAATTTATATATTTAAAAATAGGTGACATAAGTATTATTTATCTATTCAATCTGCGTAAATACTATTTCCTATATTATCATACTATTAGTATTTATTTATTAAGTATTATATTTTATGCACGTAAGTTTTATTTTTATTCTATACTAGCTGTGCCCGCGACTTCGTTCGCGTAGTTGTCGGAAACACTATCATGATTATCGTTTGATTGCTCACGTTGGTTTTAAGATTTTTAAAAGATTTAAGATTTCAGGTTGATCAATAAGATTTAATAATATGTTTTACAGTACTTCACCGTAGATTATATTTTTAGTTTTATTTTCTTGTGGTAGAAGAACATACTGATTTTGCCCGCAACCCGATCTTGACAACGCGACATATAGTTGGCCGTGTAAAAAGCAGTCTTGACGTAAATCGATTCCTACGTGTTTAAATGTTTGGCCCTGTGATTTATTAATGGTTACGGCAAAAGATAACTTAATGGGAAATTGAATTCTTTTAAAATCAAAAGGTAAATCATTTGGAATCATTGGGATGCGAGGTATAAGCACTGTTTGACCAACTGCCGGACCAGTCAAAACTGTTGCAACGATCACGTTATTGCGAAGGAATTTTACTTGAAGGCGGGTCCCGTTACATAAATTTGGTGGTTTAAGATTTCTGAGTAAAATTATCGCAGCACCTATTTTTAACTTCAGGGAATGTGGTGGAAGGCCGCTCGGGTTTAAAGAATTGAGAAACTCCTTTTCTTAAACATAAAAGAAATATTGTACAATAGTGTACGATTGCGAATATTTTTTTTGTTAACAATTCGATGCAGGTGTATCGACATCTGGATGTAAGACAAAAGAAAAAGTCAATTGTAAATAAATAAATTACAAACAAAATTCATACTCTGCCAAAACAAACAAAACATTCAACAGGAAATGTAATAGTAAATCTGAATGACTTTTCTTTGTCTTGGATTAGGAGAAAAGTTCATGAATTGTAATACCTGACGGTAGACATGTTTGCTTAAACACTCAATTTTGATTCCAATTTTCTGTCATTATATAGGACCACTATGTACGTATAGGGTTTAAAAAAACATCAAGAAGAAGTGTATTTATCGATAGACCAGATTTACAAATTTGGAGTATATCATATATTTACAAACCTACCTTGGCTGACACCGCCTCCAAAAATAACAATAATTTTAACTATAATATATTATCGTAATAACTTTGCTGACTTTTAAATAGTCTAAATATTTTTAATTTCATTTTACATAGTATAAATCTAAAAAATATTGTGATCATTGTTTGTTATTCATAGGTTTGTGTTAAGTTAGATTTAAAGTGGATAGGTAATAATAATAATAATAATAATAATAACTCTTTATTGTACATACACGAGAGAAAAGAAAAACTTACATTCAATAACACATTATTAAAAAAAATAAAGAAATGTACAACAGGCGGTCTTATCGCTTAAGAGCGATTTCTTCCAGACAACCAGCATGGAGGAGTTAATGTGAAAAAGCGGAAAGCGCGTGTACAGCACAGAAGTTAAATACTATATGAAATTATATTTATACACAAATTATTACACTAAACAAGATAAATATACTACACAAATACATATATATCAAAACATATAAAACATACATACATACATATACAGATATACACGTACATACATAACAATAAACATACATACATACATATATATATAGACAGCATGTCATAAACTTATGTACGAGTACAATCGAATACAAATATGAATAGCTAGTGATAATGTAATTGACAGCAAACTTAAAGTCTTAAATAGTATTCCTTAACTTTATTTTTAAAAGATTCAAGTGATTTCGCATGTCTGATGTGTAACGGAAGGTTATTCCACAAGCGCGCTGCTTCAATACAAAAAGACTTGCTGTAATAAGTAGTGGAGTGATTGCGAATTTTCAATGTGAGACGTTCACTGGAACGAAGCGATTTATTATGGGAGTCACAGAGAAATTCAAAGTTTTCCTTTAAATACGAAGGGAGAATAGAAATACTAAATAATATAGAATATAGAAGAGATAGTATGTGCGTACTCCTGCGAAGACGTATGGGAAGCCACTTGAGCCCTTCACGAAACTCAGAGACGTGGTCATATTTGCGAAGTCCAAATATGAACCGTATACAGAGGTTTTGGAGACGCTCAAGTTTATTCAGCTGATCCTCCCTTAAGTCTAGATAGCAAGAATCGGCGTAATCAAGGATAGGATGAAGAAGAGACTGGGCAAGAGCAGCTTTAGTTGAAAAAGGAAGAAAATTACGCAACCTTCTTAGTGAACCGATTGATGAAAATATTTTCCTGCTAACTTCACATATCTGTGGATCCCACGACAAAAATTTATCAAATGTTATACCCAAGTTCTTGACTGTTTCACTGTAAGGGATAATGACACCGGCAAAAATGATTTGAGGCACATTCGAGTAATTAATCCGCGAAATAAGCTGTTGACTTCCGATAATTATAGATTGCGATTTGGAAGGATTAACCTGCAAACCAAACTCTCTGCTCCATCTGTTGATACGTTCGAGGTCTTTATTTATGGTACCTATCGTACTAGGCAGATCTTCTAAGCTTGTGTGCATGTAAATCTGGAGATCGTCAGCATACAGGTGGTAGGAAGAAAAAATATATTTAGTAATAGTATTAATAAAAAGTGAAAATAGGAGTGGAGACATCACGCCACCTTGCGGTACGCCGGCTTTGACAGTAGTCCAGTCAGAAAAAGTGTCGTTAAGTCGCACTCGATGCCGGCGACCGTGCAAGTAAGAGTGAAACCAGTCAATCGTTATAGGAGAAATGTTAAGAGAACGCAATACTGCAAGCAAGATGTCAAAATCTACACTATTGAAAGCATTACTGAAGTCGAGTAATGTCAAAACAGTGAGCTGACGCTTGTCTTTAGCCATGCGAATATCATCAGTGATTTTTACTAATGCCGTAGTCGTACTATGGCCGGAGCGGAATCCGGATTGAAAGGGATTGAAAAGATTGTATCTACAGAGGAAAAGGTTAAGTTGATTATAAGTTAGACGTTCAAGGACTTTAGAGAGGAAAGGAAGAATAGATATAGGACGTAGATCGGAAAAGGAAGTCGAGGTGGGTTTTTTTGGCAAGGGAATGATTAAAGCATCTTTCCAACAAGAAGGAAATGTGCCACTCTCAATGGAAAAATTTAAAATATTTGTTATTATAGGAACTAAATTATCTATAATAGGAATTACCATTTGGCGACTAATGCAATCAGAACCAACACTGTTAGATGATACGGCTAGAATATTCTTCTTAACGTCACTACACGTGAATTGACTGAATCGAAAAGAGGGAAGATCAGGAGTTGTGGAAGAAGAAATTTGAGAAATTGTATTTAATTTTGTTGTATTATCAATAGTGACAGAGGATGAGAAATGCTGATTTAGTAAATTTAGATTTATGTTTTCAGAATGTAGATCTTGTTGTTGTTTCCCAACTCCTAGTGATCTGAGGAAATTCCAAACTCGGGCTGAGTCATTTTCCTCAATAACTGACTTATAGATATGGCGTCGATGTTCATCCCTACACAGCCTGTTACAGCGATTCCGAGCATACTTATCTCCTTGCGTGGAAACACAGAACGTACCTACATATTGGTAAGTAGAATAAGTTACTTGATTATTAAGTTGTAGAATAAAAAGCAATTATTTTTTACTTTTTAGAGCATATTATTTTTTTTCTCTTTTGAAGTCGGTTTTTTTTTGTCAAAATTTTTGTTTCTAAAAGATTCGGCCGATTATCGCTAACGTGCTCCTTAGAATTGTTCCGTTCCCTTCCGTACCGTTACTTTGTCATGGATCCTATGCTCAGAACCTTACCAAACTTTCACCATAGTACCCTTGAAGTATATCCTGTATAATAAAAAAAGAATCATTAAAATTGGTTGGCACAATTTTGAGTTATTCACCTATTTATCGCGCACATACATCTATACTAATATATAAAGCGGAAGAGTTTGTTTGTTTGTTTGTTTAAACGCGCTAATCTCAGGAACTACTGGTCCGATTTGAAAAATTCTTTTTTTGTTGAATAGTCCATTTATAGAGGAAGGCTTTAGGCTATATAACATTACGCTGCGACCAATAGGAGCGCAGCGACAGTGAGAAATGTTGCAAAAACGGGGAAAATTATTCACATTTATGGACTTTCGATGCGTGCGCAGCATAAACGTTTTAAGTTACTCAAAAAATGTGTATGAAAGATATATTCCTCTTTTAATAATAAAAAAAAAGTCCGTGACACTATATGTCTATTTGTTAAGAGTGTGCTAGCAGGCGGGGCGCGGCGGCGGCTGAGGGGGAGGCGGGTCAGCCCCGCCGCCGCGCTCGCCACTCTCACCCGCGGGTGTAGTTCTGCGAAGTAGCAATGCACATAACGACTTAAAAAAATTAACATTCTTAATAGTTAAATTATTTATCAAAATTAGGTTTTGTTATCAGCTTATTTGCTCATTATTTTTTATCGTTTAAAATCGATTACATTTAAATCATAATCTGCTGTAGTTTTAACTTACGATATAAGATAAAATTTCAATGAACATTCCTTCGTACTTTGCAAGTAAACAATTCAAACGTTTCACGGTATAAATAAGGTATAAAAATTACATTACACACGTAAAAAAGTTCAAAATGGCGAGCGATACTTTCACCGATGCAGATTAATCATCACTGAGAAAATAAATTATGCAAATAAGCAAATAGGTGAATATCGATTAAAATGACTACACAAATAAATTAGTAGTTCAATATTTCAAGTAAATTCTATTACGTTCAAGCATATTCAACACGGTTGTACTATAATCACCTTATGGAATAATAACACCAAAGGAGAAACAATCTAAACTTCTTATTGTTCGGTTTGTTTATCTTATTACGTTTAAGTTAATATTGTTTGTTTTCAACCGACTTCAAAAAGGAGGAGGTTATCAATTCGTCTGTATTTTTTTGTTTTTTATATGTTTGTTACCTCATAACTTTTCACTGGATTTTGATAATTTTTTTTTGTTTGAAAGGTAGTGCTTCCCGTGGGGTCCCATTTTAATTTTATCCTGTTACGATGATGGTATCCCTATGAAAACGATATAAGTCTTAAATGTGCATTATGTATGTGCGCGATAAATAGGTGAATAACTCAAAATTGTGCCAACCAATTTTAATGATCCTTTTTTTATTATAAAGGACAATAATTTTATCTATAATATATTATCGTAATAACTTTGCTGACTTTTAAATAGTCTAAATATTTTTAATTTCATTTTACATAGTTTAAATCTAAAAAATATTGTAATCATTGTTTGTTATTCATAGGTTTGTGTTAAGTTAGATTTAAAGTGGGTAGGTACATACTTATCTCCCTGCGTGGAAACACAGAACGTACCTACATATTGGTAAGTAGAATAAGTTACTTGATTATTAAGTTGTAGAATAATAAGCAATTATTTTTTACTTTTTAGAGCATATTATTTTTTTTCTCTTTTGAAGTCGGTTTTTTTTTTTGTCAAAATTTTTGTTTATTAGAAGTGGTTGTCATCTGCATAATTATTCTGATTTGGTTAGGTTTTTGTTTATTAAAACATATATGGTTTTTTTATTACGATAAAATATCGAAATAAAAAAAAAAATTAAATAACCTTTATAATACTTTTTTTTTTCAATACAGATTTCATTATATTATCGGGTACTTAATTATTTACCATATGTTTGTTTTTATTGATTACAAGATACGTTTTGGTTTAAATTTAATACCTACATTTTTTTTATCTTTTTCGTCACTATAATGCCTAGAAAAAGAACTAACCTTTCTCGGCAGACTGCTAATGCAAAGCGTCTGCGGCTTTTGCGTAGCAATGAAACAACTGAAGACAATACGCAGAGGTTAGCTAATCAAAGAACGGTCAGTGAACAACATCGTGCTAGGGAATCGAGCGTTGAACGTTCACAGAGGTTAGCCTTACAAAATTTCCGAACTTCGGTGAATCGACAACGGGAATCAAATCATCCTTATATTTTGCCAGCCATCTTACCCCTTATAGTTATGGAATAAATTTCGCAATGATTTATGTGAAGATATATTAAACAGAATGCGTAATGAAAATCAGGATATAACATTAACCTATACTGATAACGTATACAATGATAGACTTATCTTAATTGAAGATAAAATTCATGAAATTTCAGATAAATCATTGACTGATTTTGGGCTTCCTGCATCAAAAAGGAATAATTCACATAATAATTTAGATCCTTTAGAAGTAGCACTACGGAAGCCGTATGATGTAAATGAATTAAATGAGTATATTACTGAAAATGAACCAAAATTAGTTAATGACCAGGTGACGGCGTACAATCGTGTTATGTGCAGTATTCGTTTTAACGAAGGAAAAATATTTTTTTTGGATGCTCCAGGTGGAACTGGAAAGCCTTTTATTACTAATTTCATATTAGCAAAAGTAAGGTCTCAGGGAAAAATAGCCTTGGCAGTTGCGTCGTCAGGAATTGCGGCAACTTTATTAGCAGGTGGACGCACAGCTCATTCCACTTTTAAACTGCCTCTAACTGTTTCTTTACAAAAAGATAGCGTGTGCTCTATTCGCAAAAATGGCCCTCTGGGTAAAGTTTTACAAGACGTTTCTTTAATTATCTGGGACGAATGTACCATGATCCATAGAGCTCATGTAGAGGCTCTAGATAGAACTCTCAGAGATATTAGAAGTTGTGATAAAATTATGGGTGGGATTACCATTATGTTTTCTGGGGATTTTCGACAAACTTTACCGGTAATTTTAAGAGGAACTAGAGCAGACATTGTAAGGTCTTGCCTTAAAAGTTCACCGTTATGGAAATTTGTCCATACCTTAAAACTATCTACGAATATGAGAGCACATTTGGGGGGAGGAAGTACAAATTTTCCTTCAAAGTTACTTTTAATAGGAGATGGAAAAGTACCTCATTCTGAAAATAAAATTGAAATTGATCGCGATTTAGGAGAAAAAGTGACTAGCATAGAGGATTTAATATCAAAAGTTTACCCTAATATCGTCGAAATAGAAAATAAAGATTACCAATGGATGTGTCAAAGGGCAATATTGGCGGCGAGAAATAGTAGCGTTGACGAAATTAACGACCTAATTTTAACCAAACTTGCAGGCGATATAACTACCTACACATCTATTGATAATGTAATGGATCAAGAAGATGCAGCCATTACCCACAAGAGTTTCTCAATTCTTTAAACCCGAGCGGCCTTCCACCACATTCCCTGAAGTTAAAAATAGGTGCTGCGATAATTTTCCCGCCTTCAAGTAAAATTCCTTCGCAATAACGTGATCGTTGCAACAGTTTTGAATGGTCCGGCAGTTGGTCAAACAGTGCTTATACCTCGCATCCCAATGATTCCGAATGATTTACCTTTTAATTTTAAAAGAATTCAATTTCCCATTAAGTTATCTTTTGCCGTAACCATTAATAAATCACAGGGCCAAACATTTAAACACGTAGGAATCTATTTACGTCAAGACTGCTTTTCACACGGCCAACTATATGTCGCGTTGTCAAGATCGGGTTGCGGGCAAAATCAGTATGTTCTTCTACCACAAGAAAAAAAAACTAAAAATATAATCTACGCTGAAGTACTGTAAAACATATTATTAAATCTTATTGACGATTATAATAACAAAAACCAACGTGAGCAATCAAACGATAATCATGATAGTGTTTCCGACAACTACGCGAACGAAGTCGCGGGCACAGCTAGTAATGCATATTTAAGACTTATATCGTTTTCATAGGGATACCATCATCGTAACAGGATAAAATTAAAATGGGGCCCCACGGGAAGCACTACCTTTCAAACAAAAAAAAATTATCAAAATCCAGTGAAAAGTTATGAGGTAACAGACATATAAAAAAAAAAATACAGACGAATTGATAACCTCCTCCTTTTTGAAGTCGGTTGAAAACAAACAATATTAACTTAAACGTAATAAGATAAACAAACCGAACAATAAGAAGTTTAGATTGTTTTTCCTTTGGTGTTATTATTTCATAAGGTGATTATAGTACAACCGTGTTGAATATGCTTGAACGTAATAGAAATTACTTGAAATATTGAACTACTAATTTATTTGTGTAGTCATTTTAAACGATATTCACCTATTTGCTTATTTGCATAATTTATTTTCTCAGTGATGATTAATCTGCATCGGTGAAAGTATCGCTCGCCAATTTGAACTTTTTTACGTGTGTAATGTAATTTTTATACCTTATTTATACCGTGAAACGTTTGAATTGTTTACTTGCAAAGTACGAAGGAATGTTCATTGAAATTTTATCTTATATCGTAAGTTAAAACTACAGCAGATTATGATTTAAATGTAATCGATTTTAAACGATAAAAAATAATGAGCAAATAAGCTGATAACAAAACCTAATTTTGATAAATAATTTAACTATTAAGAATGTTAATTTTTTTAAGTCGTTATGTGCATTGCTACTTCGCAGAACTACACCCGCGGGTGAGAGTGGCGAGCGCGGCGGCGGGGCTGACCCGCCTCCTCCTCAGCCGCCGCCGCGCCCCGCCTGCTAGCACACTCTTAACAAATAGACATATAGTGTCACGGACTTTTTTTTTATTATTAAAAGAGGAATATATCTTTCATACACATTTTTTGAGTAACTTAAAACGTTTATGCTGCGCACGCATCGAAAGTCCATAAATGTGAATAATTTTCCCCGTTTTTGCAACATTTCTCAATGTCGCTGCGCTCCTATTGGTTGCAGCGTAATGTTATATAGCCTAAAGCCTTCCTCTATATATGGACTATTCAACAAAAAAAGAATTTTTCAAATCGGACCAGTAGTTCCTGAGATTAGCGCGTTTAAACAAACAAACAAACAAACAAACAAACTCTTCCGCTTTATATATTAGTATAGATAGATAGATGTTTAGTATAACTTTCTGCTATATATATAATTTTATTTATATAATTATTTGGTATATATAATACATATGTATTTATTAAACTTATATATATGTATTTTGTTATATATTATTTGTATTATTTAAAGATTAATTTTTAGTTGTTTAAGAATAAAACATGCTTGTTTGCACCATCCCGTTTCCCACAGACAAATTCTTACTCTAAAGGGTTGTCTGTAAGAGATTGCTTTAAGCAATAAGACCGCGTTTGCACGCTTCTCTTTTTTGTTATATGTTCTTGTAATGTTATGTACACTGTATCTTTTGTCTTTTGTGTGCAATAAAGTGTTTATAAATAAAAAAAAAATAAAAAAATCTAAGAAACTAGAAAGCAAAATGAATTCGAACTTTGTACAGATGGTTGCTCGTTATCATTTGAAAACATTAACTCAGCCAGATCTCTAAAAATTGCTAACTTCTCATCGATTGTGCTATTTTTTACAGTTATTATTTCATTAAAAAAATATATCTAAGAAACTAGAAACCAAAATGAATTCGAACTTTGTACAGATGGTTGCTCGTTATCATTTGAAAACATTAACTCAGCCAGATCTCTAAAAATTGCTAACTTCTCATCGATTGTGCTATTTTTTACAGTTATTATTTCACTAAAAAAATATATCTAAGAAACTAGAAACCAAAATGAATTCGAACTTTGTACAGATGGTTGCTAGTTCTCATTTGAAAACATTAACTGAGCCAGATCTCTAAAAATTGCTAACTTCTCATCGATTGTGCTATTTTTTACAGTTATTATTTCAATAAAAAAATATATCTAAGAAACTAGAAACCAAAATGAATTCGAACTTTGTACAGATGGTTGCTAGTTCTTATTTGAAAACATTAACTCAGCCAGATCTCTACAAATTGCTAACTTCTCATCGATTGTGCTATTTTTTACAGTTATTATTTCACTAAAAAAATATATCTAAGAAACTAGAAACCAAAATGAATTCGAACTTTGTACAGATGGTTGCTCGTTATCATCTGAAAACATTAACTCAGCCAGATCTCTAAAAATTGCTAACTTCTCATCGATTGTGCTATTTTTTACAGTTATTATTTCATTAAAAAAATATATCTAGGCGGGTAGGTGTAAAATAAGTGAACTCATGTTTTTTAATGCTCTCGTTTTATTTAATTAAATTAATGAGAAATATGCTGTGAAAGTCTTGTCACTTACCAGTATTACATTCCTTTAATGACAACAATTATAGTCTACACTAAACGCCTATCGCATTCACAATAAAAATTTTCATAAAATTCTTCCAATTGTTCAAACAATACAACAGCAGCAGAACAATGGAGTCCTTGAAACACACAATATTTGAACTCAGAGATCACTTTGATAATAAAATGGCCGAGTTTCAAAAAAATCTTCAAAGTGCTTCCATCCCGGCCACAAGTCCTACTTCCAATATTGCGGCTCAATTCAGTGTCTTCAGAAGTTTTGTTATGGTTGCTCTAGAGGGGCTTCAGTTACAACTTGGGCTTTTGGCTGGCAAGTATGATGAGTTAGAAATGAAATCCCGTAGAAAAATTCTTCTTGTCCACGGCATTCAGGAAAGCAAATCAGAAAAATTGGTGTCAGGTACCGTTAAGATTCTTTCTGAACATCTAAAAATCCCCGAATTGAAAGTGGAAGATATAAGCCGTTGTCACCGTCTCGGCCGCTCCAGCTCTGACAAGCCACGTGCCGTTCTTATCAAATTCCGAGATATTGACCTTAGAAATAAGGTCTGGTTCAGTAAAACCAATTTGAGGAATACTGGTATTACTATATCTGAATTCCTCACTAAAGAACGTCATGAGGTTTCTGTTGCGGCTCGTCAGCGATTCGGGATCACAAAGTGCTGGACTAGGAACGGCACTGTGGTAGTTTTAGAGTCACATGGCACTAAAAGAGGATTTCTACGATGGCTGAATTAAAGTCCTTAACTTCATCCACCGACATCACAGAGGTAAACACTACTCCTACTGCTTCTACTAGCTGCGGCACCCTGGCATCAAAAGACTTGAAAATCTCCAACATCAGGCCAAAAAGAACCGTCAAAAAGTAATACTTTCTTTTCTTTTGTTTTATGTTATTAATTATCCCTTATCGTTGTGTCATAGTTTTATATTAATTTTGCTTCTGCGGTGTTTGTTTATCTGTTTCATTACGGTTGCAATAATTCTATCCGCTTATCTCTTTATTTATTTATCTTAGTTACTTGTCACAATCACATTGTTCGGTGTGTGCATGTTGTGAGATCTCATTCGAATTATAGAGTAATAATAATTAAATCTCAGTACTTGGACTCGCGATATAATTTATCGAACACAATTCTTTTATTTATTTACCGATACCGACATTCATTATAATGATTGTCAAACTCAAAGGTCAAACTGACAAATGAGATTACAGAGTAAACAAATATTGAGCCATAAACAAAAGCGTTCCGTTTTAAGCAGAAATATGGATACCATATATCTACTGTTATTTCTTGATAAAACATAGATATATATTTTGTAAATTAATGTAACTTAATTTATTTGTTTTTTATCAATACCTATTTGTTTTCATTTTAAGCACTTGTCAGTGTGTTTAAATGTTTAAATGTCATATTGTTTAAATATTCGCTGAATATACCTAACTACTAAGCGAGGAGATTTAATTATTATCTATCCTTTGATTGATTTTTGTGCCTAAATGTTTTTTTTTTTTTTGATGTTTTTGCTATGCTTTAGTGTTGCTGTTTGCACTGTTTTTGTTCTATTTCATGCATTTAACTATGACCAACTTGTGTTAGTGCTGGTAAGTGTAAGTTTTTGTCTGATAAAATTAGCTTTTACGGGTTATATACATTTGTTTAAATATACATATATATTATTTTTAAATATATTTATTATATATATATATATATATTTATATTTATTTAGTATGAGTATTAATAATATCGATCTGAATATTGACTCAGACGATGATAACACTTTTGTATCACTTTCCTCTTCGGCTGACAGTTTTCATAGTACTTACATTCCGCTTTCCTCTTCTCTTGATTCAACCTTCTCTCTTTTCCCAAAAAATTTTAATGTTGTTCATTTGAATGCGCAGAGTATTCCAGCTCACTATCCTGATCTCTTATCTTCCTTTGGCAACTCTAATATTCACGCTATCCTTATCTCCGAAACATTCCTCGAGCCATCTCTTCCTTCTTCCTCCTTCTCATTACCTAACTTTCATCTTATCCGCAATGATCGAACTGGAAAAGGAGGCGGAGGAGTTGCTATTTATTTACGTAACCACATTCCTTTCACTATCCTGAATAAATCCGATTCCCAATACTCTGAATCCGCCGAGCACATACTCATTGAGGTTATATTTGGACACATTAAGGTACTACTCGGTGTTTTTTACAGTCCTTCGCTCCACATAGACTACTTCGACACGTTCGAAAGTCTATTGGAAAATTCCTTGCCTAATGTTAACCATGCTATTATTATGGGCGACTTCAATACCTGCCTTATCAAAAATGACGCTCGTGCCAAGCGCTTATTGAACATAATTAATAGCTCCAATTTAAATTTTCTCCCATCCAATGCCACTCATTACTTTCCCAACTGCATCCCAAGCCAACTTGACCTATCCTTTGTTTCATCCTTGGAGCATGTTGAAATTCACGGACAACTAAGCCTGAACTGAACTGAAGCCTTTTCGTACCATGACCTAATATATCTGTCGTACAAAGTACGTCCGCCGAAAGTTAAACCCACTGTGGTCATGCGTCGAAGCTTCAAACTTTTTGACAACGAAAAATTTATGCAGGATCTTAGTGCTATCAATTGGGACTCAATTTTAAACGCTTCTACTATCGATGAGAAACTTGAACTTTTTAACTCCTCTCTAAATGATCTCTTCGATAAACATACTCCTTTCCGTCCCATCAAGCTCAAACACCTACCTGCACCTTGGTTATCTCAGGACATTCGGAAGTTAATGAAGAAGCGTGACAGAGCTAAATCAAAATTTAAATTAAACCCAACTATTGACAACCTCGTGAAATATAAGAGTTTACGTAATCGGTGCCGTAAAGTATGTAGAGATGCTCAACGTAAATATATACAAGATAAGATTGAGAACAGCAATTCTTCTCAGACATGGAAATTCCTACAATCTCTAGGTATTGGACGACAAGCATCCAGGATCCCTCATACTGTTGATCTCAATGCTCTGAACGGATTTTTTGCTAGTACTGTCCTAATGAACAACAGTGATATAATTAGTACTTTAAATCATTTTAGATCCTTGCCTATTCCTAACAGACCCTCTTTTCACTTTTCCCCAATTACTGCTAGTGACGTTAAGGCCAACATCCTTGCAATAAGATCCGATGCCACGGGATGTGATGGAATCAACCGTAGAATGATACTTGCTGTGTTAGATTATGTTCTCCCTATATTATTTCACATTTTCAATTTCTCCCTTGACCATAATGAATTCCCTTCCACTTGGCGTTTAGCTTATATCCTTCCTATTCCCAAAAACAAAAATCCCATATCTTTCTTTCACTTTCGTCCAATATCTATCCTTCCATTTATGTCTAAAGTGTTAGAACGTATTGACCATCTTCAATTAACAAAGTATCTAGCAGAGTACAATGTACTCTCTGATTTCCAATCAGGATTTCGGAGAGGTCATAGTACTACTACTGCCCTACTTAAAGTATGCGACGATATACGTTTTAACATGGACAACAGACATGTTAGTATCCTGGCATTATTGGACTTCAGTAATGCGTTCAATACGGTTGATTTAGATCTCCTGCTGGCAGTGCTTCGGTCGATTAATATCTCTTCCGATGCATGTGAGTGGTTTCGTAGCTACCTGTTTGGTCGTCAGCAATGTGTACGGATTAATAATAAATTATCCAGCCTCCAATCTCTCTCATCTGGTGTTCCTCAAGGCAGTGTCCTCTCTCCACTTTTATTTTCCATTTTTATTAATACTGTATCCCATCTCCTCTCGTCTTCCTTTCATCTTTATGCTGACGACTTGCAGGTCTACGTTTCTGCTCCCTTAACAGGTATCGGAGGGGCTATTGAGAGGCTGAACCAGGAATTGCATAAAATTTGTACTTGGAGCAAGACGTGCGGGCTTCTTGTAAATCCAGATAAATCGCAGGTCATTATTATTGGCAGCTCCAAACTACTTACTAAAGTTGATTACGCCAACCTACCTGCGATCATCTTTAACAATACGCCTTTGTCACTTAGCAGTTCCGTTAAAAACCTTGGTCTTCTTATCGATAATACATTATCCTGGACTGTGCAAGTTGCTGAAGTCAGTAGAAAAGTTTTCGCCACATTTCATTTGTTAAAACGTTGGAAACACTTTCTGCCCATTAAGACTAAAATCACGTTATGTCAAACTCTTCTACTTCCTATTTTGGACTACGCAGATTGTTGTTACACAAACATTACTGAGGACCAACTCAATAAGCTAGAAAGGTTACAGAACGTTTGCATCAAATTCATCTTTGGTCTACGGAAATTTGATCACGTCTCCGAATATCGGGCGCAACTTAAGTGGCTTACTATTCGACATCGTCGCAACTTGCACATGTTATCTCTTCTTTACTCTATCCTCTATAATCCTCTTCTTCCCGCGTATTTGAAGGAACGGTTCTGTTTTGTGGGTACTGACGTCAGCTATCCACGTGAACTGCGGTCACGCTCTGACAACAAACTGTCACTGCCGGTCGCTCATACCCACTTCTATAGCGAATCCTTTACGATGACAGCTGCAAAGCTATGGAATACGCTCCCTACCGATATTCGTCAATCTGAGTCAATTTATATATTTAAAAATAGGTTACATAAGTATTATTTATCTATTCAATCTGCGTAAATACTATTTCCTATATTATCATACTATTAGTATTTATTTATTAAGTATTATATTTTATGTACGTAAGTTTTATTTTTATTCTATATGTTTAGTATAACTTTCTGCTATATATATAATTTTATTTATATAATTATTTGGTATATATAATACATATGTATTTATTAAACTTATATATATGTATTTTGTTATATATTATTTGTATTATTTAAAGATTAATTTTTAGTTGTTTAAGAATAAAACATGCTTGTTTGCACCATCCCGTTTCCCACAGACAAATTCTTACTCTAAAGGGTTGTCTGTAAGAGATTGCTTTAAGCAATAAGACCGCCTTTGCACGCTTCTCTTTTTTGTTATATGTTCTTGTAATGTTATGTACACTGTATCTTTTGTCTTTTGTGTGCAATAAAGTGTTTATAAATAAAAAAAAATAAAAAAATCTAAGAAACTAGAAAGCAAAATGAATTCGAACTTTGTACAGATGGTTGCTCGTTATCATTTGAAAACATTAACTCAGCCAGATCTCTAAAAATTGCTAACTTCTCATCAATTGTGCTATTTTTTACAGTTATTATTTCACTAAAAAAATATATCTAAGAAACTAGAAACCAAAATGAATTCGAACTTTGTACAGATGGTTGCTAGTTCTCATTTGAAAACATTAACTCAGCCAGATCTCTAAAAATTGCTAACTTCTCATCGATTGTGCTATTTTTTACAGTTATTATTTCATTAAAAAAATATATCTAAGAAACTAGAAACCAAAATGAATTCGAACTTTGTACAGATGGTTGCTCGTTATCATTTGAAAACATTAACTCAGCCAGATCTCTAAAAATTGCTAACTTCTCATCGATTGTGCTATTTTTTACAGTTATTATTTCACTAAAAATATATATCTAAGAAACTAGAAACCAAAATGAAATCGAACTTTGTACAGATGGTTGCTAGTTCTCATTTGAAAACATTAACTGAGCCAGATCTCTAAAAATTGCTAACTTCTCATCGATTGTGCTATTTTTTACAGTTATTATTTCACTAAAAAAATATATCTAAGAAACTAGAAACCAAAATGAAATCGAACTTTGTACAGATGGTTGCTAGTTCTCATTTGAAAACATTAACTGAGCCAGATCTCTAAAAATTGCTAACTTCTCATCGATTGTGCTATTTTTTACAGTTATTATTTCATTAAAAAAATATATCTAAGAAACTAGAAACCAAAATGAATTCGAACTTTGTACAGATGGTTGCTCGTTATCATTTGAAAACATTAACTCAGCCAGATCTCTAAAAATTGCTAACTTCTCATCGATTGTGCAATTTTTTACAGTTATTATTTCACTAAAAAAATATATCTAAGAAACTAGAAACCAAAATGAATTCGAACTTTGTACAGGTGGTTGCTCGTTATCATTTGAAAACATTAACTCAGCCAGATCTCTAAAAATTGCTAACTTCTCATCGATTGTGCTATTTTTTACAGTTATTATTTCACTAAAAAAATATATCTAAGAAACTAGAAACCAAAATGAATTCGAACTTTGTACAGATGGTTGCTAGTTCTCATTTGAAAACATTAACTCAGCCAGATCTCTAAAAATTGCTAACTTCTCATCGATTGTGCTATTTTTTACAGTTATTATTTCATTAAAAAAATATATCTAAGAAACTAGAAACCAAAATGAATTCGAACTTTGTACAGATGGTTGCTCGTTATCATTTGAAAACATTAACTCAGCCAGATCTCTAAAAATTGCTAACTTCTCATCGATTGTGCAATTTTTTACAGATATTATTTCACTAAAAAAATATATCTAAGAAACTAGAAACCAAAATGAATTCGAACTTTGTACAGATGGTTGCTCGTTATCATTTGAAAACATTAACTCAGCCAGATCTCTAAAAATTGCTAACTTCTCATCGATTGTGCTATTTTTTACAGTTATTATTTCACTAAAAAAATATATGTAAGAAACTAGAAACCAAAATGAATTCGAACTTTGTACAGATGGTTGCTCGTTATCATTTGAAAACATTAACTCAGCCAGATCTCTAAAAATTGCTAACTTCTCATCGATTGTGCTATTTTTTACAGTTATTATTTCATTAAAAAAATATATCTAAGAAACTAGAAACCAAAATGAATTCGAACTTTGTACAGATGGTTGCTCGTTATCATTTGAAAACATTAACTCAGCCAGATCTCTAAAAATTGCTAACTTCTCATCGATTGTGCTATTTTTTACAGTTATTATTTCACTAAAATAATATATCTAAGAAACTAGAAACCAAAATGAATTCGAACTTTGTACAGATGGTTGCTCGTTATCATTTGAAAACATTAACTCAGCCAGATCTCTAAAAATTGCTAACTTCTCATCGATTGTGCTATTTTTTACAGTTATTATTTCACTAAAATAATATATCTAAGAAACTAGAAACCAAAATGAATTCGAACTTTGTACAGATGGTTGCTCGTTATCATTTGAAAACATTAACTCAGCCAGATCTCTAAAAATTGCTAACTTCTCATCGATTGTGCAATTTTTTACAGTTATTATTTCACTAAAAAAATATATCTAAGAAACTAGAAACCAAAATGAATTCGAACTTTGTACAGGTGGTTGCTCGTTATCATTTGAAAACATTAACTCAGCCAGATCTCTAAAAATTGCTAACTTCTCATCGATTGTGCTATTTTTTACAGTTATTATTTCATTAAAAAAATATATCTAAGAAACTAGAAACCAAAATGAATTCGAACTTTGTACAGATGGTTGCTAGTTCTCATTTGAAAACATTAACTCAGCCAGATCTCTAAAAATTGCTAACTTCTCATCGATTGTGCTATTTTTTACAGTTATTATTTCATTAAAAAAATATATCTAAGAAACTAGAAACCAAAATGAATTCGAACTTTGTACAGATGGTTGCTCGTTATCATTTGAAAACATTAACTCAGCCAGATCTCTAAAAATTGCTAACTTCTCATCGATTGTGCAATTTTTTACAGTTATTATTTCACTAAAAAAATATATCTAAGAAACTAGAAACCAAAATGAATTCGAACTTTGTACAGATGGTTGCTAGTTCTCATTTGAAAACATTAACTCAGCCAGATCTCTAAAAATTGCTAACTTCTCATCGATTGTGCTATTTTTTACAGTTATTATTTCATTAAAAAAATATATCTAAGAAACTAGAAACCAAAATGAATTCGAACTTTGTACAGATGGTTGCTAGTTCTCATTTGAAAACATTAACTGAGCCAGATCTCTAAAAATTGCTAACTTCTCATCGATTGTGCTATTTTTTACAGTTATTATTTCATTAAAAAAATATATCTAAGAAACTAGAAACCAAAATGAATTCGAACTTTGTACAGATGGTTGCTCGTTATCATTTGAAAACATTAACTCAGCCAGATCTCTAAAAATTGCTAACTTCTCATCGATTGTGCAATTTTTTACAGTTATTATTTCACTAAAAAAATATATCTAAGAAACTAGAAACCAAAATGAATTCGAACTTTGTACAGGTGGTTGCTCGTTATCATTTGAAAACATTAACTCAGCCAGATCTCTAAAAATTGCTAACTTCTCATCGATTGTGCAATTTTTTACAGTTATTATTTCACTAAAAAAATATATCTAAGAAACTAGAAACCAAAATGAATTCGAACTTTGTACAGATGGTTGCTAGTTCTCATTTGAAAACATTAACTCAGCCAGATCTCTAAAAATTGCTAACTTCTCATCGATTGTGCTATTTTTTACAGTTATTATTTCATTAAAAAAATATATCTAAGAAACTAGAAACCAAAATGAATTCGAACTTTGTACAGATGGTTGCTAGTTCTCATTTGAAAACATTAACTGAGCCAGATCTCTAAAAATTGCTAACTTCTCATCGATTGTGCTATTTTTTACAGTTATTATTTCATTAAAAAAATATATCTAAGAAACTAGAAACCAAAATGAATTCGAACTTTGTACAGATGGTTGCTCGTTATCATTTGAAAACATTAACTCAGCCAGATCTCTAAAAATTGCTAACTTCTCATCGATTGTGCAATTTTTTACAGTTATTATTTCACTAAAAAAATATATCTAAGAAACTAGAAACCAAAATGAATTCGAACTTTGTACAGATGGTTGCTAGTTCTCATTTGAAAACATTAACTCAGCCAGATCTCTAAAAATTGCTAACTTCTCATCGATTGTGCTATTTTTTACAGTTATTAATTCATTAAAAAAATATATCTAAGAAACTAGAAACCAAAATGAATTCGAACTTTGTACAGATGGTTGCTAGTTCTCATTTGAAAACATTAACTCAGCCAGATCTCTAAAAATTGCTAACTTCTCATCGATTGTGCTATTTTTTACAGTTATTATTTCACTAAAATAATATATCTAAGAAACTAGAAACCAAAATGAATTCGAACTTTGTACAGATGGTTGCTAGTTCTCATTTGAAAACATTAACTCAGCCAGATCTCTAAAAATTGCTAACTTCTCATCGATTGTGCTATTTTTTACAGTTATTATTTCATTAAAAAAATATATCTAAGAAACTAGAAACCAAAATGAATTCGAACTTTGTACAGATGGTTGCTAGTTCTCATTTGAAAACATTAACTGAGCCAGATCTCTAAAAATTGCTAACTTCTCATCGATTGTGCTATTTTTTACAGTTATTATTTCATTAAAAAAATATATCTAAGAAACTAGAAACCAAAATGAATTCGAACTTTGTACAGATGGTTGCTAGTTCTCATTTGAAAACATTAACTCAGCCAGATCTCTAAAAATTGCTAACTTCTCATCGATTGTGCTATTTTTTACAGTTATTATTTCATTAAAAAAATATATCTAAGAAACTAGAAACCAAAATGAATTCGAACTTTGTACAGATGGTTGCTCGTTATCATTTGAAAACATTAACTCAGCCAGATCTCTAAAAATTGCTAACTTCTCATCGATTGTGCAATTTTTTACAGTTATTATTTCACTAAAAAAATATATCTAAGAAACTAGAAACCAAAATGAATTCGAACTTTGTACAGATGGTTGCTAGTTCTCATTTGAAAACATTAACTCAGCCAGATCTCTAAAAATTGCTAACTTCTCATCGATTGTGCTATTTTTTACAGTTATTATTTCATTAAAAAAATATATCTAAGAAACTAGAAACCAAAATGAATTCGAACTTTGTACAGATGGTTGCTAGTTCTCATTTGAAAACATTAACTGAGCCAGATCTCTAAAAATTGCTAACTTCTCATCGATTGTGCTATTTTTTACAGTTATTATTTCATTAAAAAAATATATCTAAGAAACTAGAAACCAAAATGAATTCGAACTTTGTACAGATGGTTGCTCGTTATCATTTGAAAACATTAACTCAGCCAGATCTCTAAAAATTGCTAACTTCTCATCGATTGTGCAATTTTTTACAGTTATTATTTCACTAAAAAAATATATCTAAGAAACTAGAAACCAAAATGAATTCGAACTTTGTACAGGTGGTTGCTCGTTATCATTTGAAAACATTAACTCAGCCAGATCTCTAAAAATTGCTAACTTCTCATCGATTGTGCAATTTTTTACAGTTATTATTTCACTAAAAAAATATATCTAAGAAACTAGAAACCAAAATGAATTCGAACTTTGTACAGATGGTTGCTAGTTCTCATTTGAAAACATTAACTCAGCCAGATCTCTAAAAATTGCTAACTTCTCATCGATTGTGCTATTTTTTACAGTTATTATTTCATTAAAAAAATATATCTAAGAAACTAGAAACCAAAATGAATTCGAACTTTGTACAGATGGTTGCTAGTTCTCATTTGAAAACATTAACTGAGCCAGATCTCTAAAAATTGCTAACTTCTCATCGATTGTGCTATTTTTTACAGTTATTATTTCATTAAAAAAATATATCTAAGAAACTAGAAACCAAAATGAATTCGAACTTTGTACAGATGGTTGCTCGTTATCATTTGAAAACATTAACTCAGCCAGATCTCTAAAAATTGCTAACTTCTCATCGATTGTGCTATTTTTTACAGTTATTATTTAACTAAAAAAATATATCTAAGAAACTAGAAACCAAAATGAATTCGAACTTTGTACAGATGGTTGCTAGTTCTCATTTGAAAACATTAACTCAGCCAGATCTCTAAAAATTGCTAACTTCTAATCGATTGTGCTATTTTTTACAGTTATTATTTCATTAAAAAAATATATCTAAGAAACTAGAAACCAAAATGAATTCGAACTTTGTACAGATGGTTGCTCGTTATCATTTGAAAACATTAACTCAGCCAGATCTCTAAAAATTGCTAACTTCTCATCGATTGTGCAATTTTTTACAGTTATTATTTCACTAAAAAAATATATCTAAGAAACTAGAAACCAAAATGAATTCGAACTTTGTACAGATGGTTGCTAGTTCTCATTTGAAAACATTAACTCAGCCAGATCTCTAAAAATTGCTAACTTCTCATCGATTGTGCTATTTTTTACAGTTATTATTTCACTAAAAAAATATATCTAAGAAACTAGAAACCAAAATGAATTCGAACTTTGTACAGATGGTTGCTAGTTCTCATTTGAAAACATTAACTGAGCCAGATCTCTAAAAATTGCTAACTTCTCATCGATTGTGCTATTTTTTACAGTTATTATTTCATTAAAAAAATATATCTAAGAAACTAGAAACCAAAATGAATTCGAACTTTGTACAGATGGTTGCTAGTTCTCATTTGAAAACATTAACTGAGCCAGATCTCTAAAAATTGCTAACTTCTCATCGATTGTGCTATTTTTTACAGTTATTATTTCACTAAAATAATATATCTAAGAAACTAGAAACCAAAATGAATTCGAACTTTGTACAGATGGTTGCTCGTTATCATTTGAAAACATTAACTCAGCCAGATCTCTAAAAATTGCTAACTTCTAATCGATTGTGCTATTTTTTACAGTTATTATTTCATTAAAAAAATATATCTAAGAAACTAGAAACCAAAATGAATTCGAACTTTGTACAGATGGTTGCTCGTTATCATTTGAAAACATTAACTCAGCCAGATCTCTAAAAATTGCTAACTTCTCATCGATTGTGCAATTTTTTACAGTTATTATTTCACTAAAAAAATATATCTAAGAAACTAGAAACCAAAATGAATTCGAACTTTGTACAGATGGTTGCTAGTTCTCATTTGAAAACATTAACTCAGCCAGATCTCTAAAAATTGCTAACTTCTCATCGATTGTGCTATTTTTTACAGTTATTATTTCACTAAAAAAATATATCTAAGAAACTAGAAACCAAAATGAATTCGAACTTTGTACAGATGGTTGCTAGTTCTCATTTGAAAACATTAACTGAGCCAGATCTCTAAAAATTGCTAACTTCTCATCGATTGTGCTATTTTTTACAGTTATTATTTCATTAAAAAAATATATCTAAGAAACTAGAAACCAAAATGAATTCGAACTTTGTACAGATGGTTGCTAGTTCTCATTTGAAAACATTAACTGAGCCAGATCTCTAAAAATTGCTAACTTCTCATCGATTGTGCTATTTTTTACAGTTATTATTTCACTAAAATAATATATCTAAGAAACTAGAAACCAAAATGAATTCGAACTTTGTACAGATGGTTGCTCGTTATCATTTGAAAACATTAACTCAGCCAGATCTCTAAAAATAGCTAACTTCTCATCGATTGTGCTATTTTTTACAGTTATTATTTCACTAAAAAAATATATCTAAGAAACTAGAAACCAAAATGAATTCGAACTTTGTACAGATGGTTGCTAGTTCTCATTTGAAAACATTAACTGAGCAAGATCTCTAAAAATTGCTAACTTCTCATCGATTGTGCTATTTTTTACAGTTATTATTTCACTAAAAAAATATATCTAAGAAACTAGAAACCAAAATGAATTCGAACTTTGTACAGATGGTTGCTAGTTCTCATTTGAAAACATTAACTCAGCCAGATCTCTAAAAATTGCTAACTTCTAATCGATTGTGCTATTTTTTACAGTTATTATTTCATTAAAAAAATATATCTAAGAAACTAGAAACCAAAATGAATTCGAACTTTGTACAGATGGTTGCTCGTTATCATTTGAAAACATTAACTCAGCCAGATCTCTAAAAATTGCTAACTTCTCATCGATTGTGCTATTTTTTACAGTTATTATTTCACTAAAATAATATATCTAAGAAACTAGAAACCAAAATGAATTCGAACTTTGTACAGATGGTTGCTAGTTCTCATTTGAAAACATTAACTCAGCCAGATCTCTAAAAATTGCTAACTTCTCATCGATTGTGCTATTTTTTACAGTTATTATTTCATTAAAAAAATATATCTAAGAAACTAGAAACCAAAATGAATTCGAACTTTGTACAGATGGTTGCTAGTTCTCATTTGAAAACATTAACTGAGCCAGATCTCTAAAAATTGCTAACTTCTCATCGATTGTGCTATTTTTTACAGTTATTATTTCATTAAAAAAATATATCTAAGAAACTAGAAACCAAAATGAATTCGAACTTTGTACAGATGGTTGCTAGTTCTCATTTGAAAACATTAACTCAGCCAGATCTCTAAAAATTGCTAACTTCTAATCGATTGTGCTATTTTTTACAGTTATTATTTCATTAAAAAAATATATCTAAGAAACTAGAAACCAAAATGAATTCGAACTTTGTACAGATGGTTGCTCGTTATCATTTGAAAACATTAACTCAGCCAGATCTCTAAAAATTGCTAACTTCTCATCGATTGTGCAATTTTTTACAGTTATTATTTCACTAAAAAAATATATCTAAGAAACTAGAAACCAAAATGAATTCGAACTTTGTACAGATGGTTGCTAGTTCTCATTTGAAAACATTAACTCAGCCAGATCTCTAAAAATTGCTAACTTCTCATCGATTGTGCTATTTTTTACAGTTATTATTTCATTAAAAAAATATATCTAAGAAACTAGAAACCAAAATGAATTCGAACTTTGTACAGATGGTTGCTAGTTCTCATTTGAAAACATTAACTCAGCCAGATCTCTAAAAATTGCTAACTTCTCATCGATTGTGCTATTTTTTACAGTTATTATTTCACTAAAAAAATATATCTAAGAAACTAGAAACCAAAATGAATTCGAACTTTGTACAGATGGTTGCTAGTTCTCATTTGAAAACATTAACTGAGCCAGATCTCTAAAAATTGCTAACTTCTCATCGATTGTGCTATTTTTTACAGTTATTATTTCATTAAAAAAATATATCTAAGAAACTAGAAACCAAAATGAATTCGAACTTTGTACAGATGGTTGCTAGTTCTCATTTGAAAACATTAACTGAGCCAGATCTCTAAAAATTGCTAACTTCTCATCGATTGTGCTATTTTTTACAGTTATTATTTCACTAAAATAATATATCTAAGAAACTAGAAACCAAAATGAATTCGAACTTTGTACAGATGGTTGCTCGTTATCATTTGAAAACATTAACTCAGCCAGATCTCTAAAAATAGCTAACTTCTCATCGATTGTGCTATTTTTTACAGTTATTATTTCACTAAAAAAATATATCTAAGAAACTAGAAACCAAAATGAATTCGAACTTTGTACAGATGGTTGCTAGTTCTCATTTGAAAACATTAACTGAGCAAGATCTCTAAAAATTGCTAACTTCTCATCGATTGTGCTATTTTTTACAGTTATTATTTCACTAAAAAAATATATCTAAGAAACTAGAAACCAAAATGAATTCGAACTTTGTACAGATGGTTGCTAGTTCTCATTTGAAAACATTAACTCAGCCAGATCTCTAAAAATTGCTAACTTCTAATCGATTGTGCTATTTTTTACAGTTATTATTTCATTAAAAAAATATATCTAAGAAACTAGAAACCAAAATGAATTCGAACTTTGTACAGATGGTTGCTCGTTATCATTTGAAAACATTAACTCAGCCAGATCTCTAAAAATTGCTAACTTCTCATCGATTGTGCTATTTTTTACAGTTATTATTTCACTAAAATAATATATCTAAGAAACTAGAAACCAAAATGAATTCGAACTTTGTACAGATGGTTGCTAGTTCTCATTTGAAAACATTAACTCAGCCAGATCTCTAAAAATTGCTAACTTCTCATCGATTGTGCTATTTTTTACAGTTATTATTTCATTAAAAAAATATATCTAAGAAACTAGAAACCAAAATGAATTCGAACTTTGTACAGATGGTTGCTAGTTCTCATTTGAAAACATTAACTGAGCCAGATCTCTAAAAATTGCTAACTTCTCATCGATTGTGCTATTTTTTACAGTTATTATTTCATTAAAAAAATATATCTAAGAAACTAGAAACCAAAATGAATTCGAACTTTGTACAGATGGTTGCTAGTTCT
Source organism: Vanessa tameamea (assembly GCF_037043105.1). Classification (NCBI taxonomy): domain Eukaryota; kingdom Metazoa; phylum Arthropoda; class Insecta; order Lepidoptera; family Nymphalidae; genus Vanessa; species Vanessa tameamea. The sequence goes on along the minus strand of NC_087340.1, from coordinate 3,324,795 downwards.
CATTTGAAAACATTAACTCAGCCAGATCTCTAAAAATTGCTAACTTCTAATCGATTGTGCTATTTTTTACAGTTATTATTTCATTAAAAAAATATATCTAAGAAACTAGAAACCAAAATGAATTCGAACTTTGTACAGATGGTTGCTCGTTATCATTTGAAAACATTAACTCAGCCAGATCTCTAAAAATTGCTAACTTCTCATCGATTGTGCAATTTTTTACAGTTATTATTTCACTAAAAAAATATATCTAAGAAACTAGAAACCAAAATGAATTCGAACTTTGTACAGATGGTTGCTAGTTCTCATTTGAAAACATTAACTCAGCCAGATCTCTAAAAATTGCTAACTTCTCATCGATTGTGCTATTTTTTACAGTTATTATTTCATTAAAAAAATATATCTAAGAAACTAGAAACCAAAATGAATTCGAACTTTGTACAGATGGTTGCTAGTTCTCATTTGAAAACATTAACTGAGCCAGATCTCTAAAAATTGCTAACTTCTCATCGATTGTGCTATTTTTTACAGTTATTATTTCATTAAAAAAATATATCTAAGAAACTAGAAACCAAAATGAATTCGAACTTTGTACAGATGGTTGCTCGTTATCATTTGAAAACATTAACTCAGCCAGATCTCTAAAAATTGCTAACTTCTCATCGATTGTGCAATTTTTTACAGTTATTATTTCACTAAAAAAATATATCTAAGAAACTAGAAACCAAAATGAATTCGAACTTTGTACAGGTGGTTGCTCGTTATCATTTGAAAACATTAACTCAGCCAGATCTCTAAAAATTGCTAACTTCTCATCGATTGTGCTATTTTTTACAGTTATTATTTCACTAAAAAAATATATCTAAGAAACTAGAAACCAAAATGAATTCGAACTTTGTACAGATGGTTGCTAGTTCTCATTTGAAAACATTAACTCAGCCAGATCTCTAAAAATTGCTAACTTCTCATCGATTGTGCTATTTTTTACAGTTATTATTTCATTAAAAAAATATATCTAAGAAACTAGAAACCAAAATGAATTCGAACTTTGTACAGATGGTTGCTAGTTCTCATTTGAAAACATTAACTGAGCCAGATCTCTAAAAATTGCTAACTTCTCATCGATTGTGCTATTTTTTACAGTTATTATTTCATTAAAAAAATATATCTAAGAAACTAGAAACCAAAATGAATTCGAACTTTGTACAGATGGTTGCTCGTTATCATTTGAAAACATTAACTCAGCCAGATCTCTAAAAATTGCTAACTTCTCATCGATTGTGCAATTTTTTACAGTTATTATTTCACTAAAAAAATATATCTAAGAAACTAGAAACCAAAATGAATTCGAACTTTGTACAGGTGGTTGCTCGTTATCATTTGAAAACATTAACTCAGCCAGATCTCTAAAAATTGCTAACTTCTCATCGATTGTGCTATTTTTTACAGTTATTATTTCACTAAAAAAATATATCTAAGAAACTAGAAACCAAAATGAATTCGAACTTTGTACAGATGGTTGCTAGTTCTCATTTGAAAACATTAACTCAGCCAGATCTCTAAAAATTGCTAACTTCTCATCGATTGTGCTATTTTTTACAGTTATTATTTCATTAAAAAAATATATCTAAGAAACTAGAAACCAAAATGAATTCGAACTTTGTACAGATGGTTGCTAGTTCTCATTTGAAAACATTAACTGAGCCAGATCTCTAAAAATTGCTAACTTCTCATCGATTGTGCTATTTTTTACAGTTATTATTTCATTAAAAAAATATATCTAAGAAACTAGAAACCAAAATGAATTCGAACTTTGTACAGATGGTTGCTCGTTATCATTTGAAAACATTAACTCAGCCAGATCTCTAAAAATTGCTAACTTCTCATCGATTGTGCTATTTTTTACAGTTATTATTTAACTAAAAAAATATATCTAAGAAACTAGAAACCAAAATGAATTCGAACTTTGTACAGATGGTTGCTAGTTCTCATTTGAAAACATTAACTCAGCCAGATCTCTAAAAATTGCTAACTTCTAATCGATTGTGCTATTTTTTACAGTTATTATTTCATTAAAAAAATATATCTAAGAAACTAGAAACCAAAATGAATTCGAACTTTGTACAGATGGTTGCTCGTTATCATTTGAAAACATTAACTCAGCCAGATCTCTAAAAATTGCTAACTTCTCATCGATTGTGCAATTTTTTACAGTTATTATTTCACTAAAAAAATATATCTAAGAAACTAGAAACCAAAATGAATTCGAACTTTGTACAGATGGTTGCTAGTTCTCATTTGAAAACATTAACTCAGCCAGATCTCTAAAAATTGCTAACTTCTCATCGATTGTGCTATTTTTTACAGTTATTATTTCACTAAAAAAATATATCTAAGAAACTAGAAACCAAAATGAATTCGAACTTTGTACAGATGGTTGCTAGTTCTCATTTGAAAACATTAACTGAGCCAGATCTCTAAAAATTGCTAACTTCTCATCGATTGTGCTATTTTTTACAGTTATTATTTCATTAAAAAAATATATCTAAGAAACTAGAAACCAAAATGAATTCGAACTTTGTACAGATGGTTGCTAGTTCTCATTTGAAAACATTAACTGAGCCAGATCTCTAAAAATTGCTAACTTCTCATCGATTGTGCAATTTTTTACAGTTATTATTTCACTAAAAAAATATATCTAAGAAACTAGAAACCAAAATGAATTCGAACTTTGTACAGATGGTTGCTCGTTATCATTTGAAAACATTAACTCAGCCAGATCTCTAAAAATTGCTAACTTCTCATCGATTGTGCTATTTTTTACAGTTATTATTTCACTAAAAAAATATATGTAAGAAACTAGAAACCAAAATGAATTCGAACTTTGTACAGATGGTTGCTCGTTATCATTTGAAAACATTAACTCAGCCAGATCTCTAAAAATTGCTAACTTCTCATCGATTGTGCTATTTTTTACAGTTATTATTTCATTAAAAAAATATATCTAAGAAACTAGAAACCAAAATGAATTCGAACTTTGTACAGATGGTTGCTCGTTATCATTTGAAAACATTAACTCAGCCAGATCTCTAAAAATTGCTAACTTCTCATCGATTGTGCAATTTTTTACAGTTATTATTTCACTAAAAAAATATATCTAAGAAACTAGAAACCAAAATGAATTCGAACTTTGTACAGATGGTTGCTAGTTCTCATTTGAAAACATTAACTCAGCCAGATCTCTAAAAATTGCTAACTTCTCATCGATTGTGCTATTTTTTACAGTTATTATTTCATTAAAAAAATATATCTAAGAAACTAGAAACCAAAATGAATTCGAACTTTGTACAGATGGTTGCTCGTTATCATTTGAAAACATTAACTCAGCCAGATCTCTAAAAATTGCTAACTTCTCATCGATTGTGCAATTTTTTACAGTTATTATTTCACTAAAAAAATATATCTAAGAAACTAGAAACCAAAATGAATTCGAACTTTGTACAGATGGTTGCTAGTTCTCATTTGAAAACATTAACTCAGCCAGATCTCTAAAAATTGCTAACTTCTCATCGATTGTGCTATTTTTTACAGTTATTATTTCACTAAAAAAATATATCTAAGAAACTAGAAACCAAAATGAATTCGAACTTTGTACAGATGGTTGCTAGTTCTCATTTGAAAACATTAACTGAGCCAGATCTCTAAAAATTGCTAACTTCTCATCGATTGTGCTATTTTTTACAGTTATTATTTCATTAAAAAAATATATCTAAGAAACTAGAAACCAAAATGAATTCGAACTTTGTACAGATGGTTGCTAGTTCTCATTTGAAAACATTAACTGAGCCAGATCTCTAAAAATTGCTAACTTCTCATCGATTGTGCTATTTTTTACAGTTATTATTTCATTAAAAAAATATATCTAAGAAACTAGAAACCAAAATGAATTCGAACTTTGTACAGATGGTTGCTCGTTATCATTTGAAAACATTAACTCAGCCAGATCTCTAAAAATTGCTAACTTCTCATCGATTGTGCAATTTTTTACAGTTATTATTTCACTAAAAAAATATATCTAAGAAACTAGAAACCAAAATGAATTCGAACTTTGTACAGGTGGTTGCTCGTTATCATTTGAAAACATTAACTCAGCCAGATCTCTAAAAATTGCTAACTTCTCATCGATTGTGCTATTTTTTACAGTTATTATTTCACTAAAAAAATATATCTAAGAAACTAGAAACCAAAATGAATTCGAACTTTGTACAGATGGTTGCTAGTTCTCATTTGAAAACATTAACTCAGCCAGATCTCTAAAAATTGCTAACTTCTCATCGATTGTGCTATTTTTTACAGTTATTATTTCATTAAAAAAATATATCTAAGAAACTAGAAACCAAAATGAATTCGAACTTTGTACAGATGGTTGCTAGTTCTCATTTGAAAACATTAACTGAGCCAGATCTCTAAAAATTGCTAACTTCTCATCGATTGTGCAATTTTTTACAGTTATTATTTCACTAAAAAAATATATCTAAGAAACTAGAAACCAAAATGAATTCGAACTTTGTACAGATGGTTGCTCGTTATCATTTGAAAACATTAACTCAGCCAGATCTCTAAAAATTGCTAACTTCTCATCGATTGTGCTATTTTTTACAGTTATTATTTCATTAAAAAAATATATCTAAGAAACTAGAAACCAAAATGAATTCGAACTTTGTACAGATGGTTGCTCGTTATCATTTGAAAACATTAACTCAGCCAGATCTCTAAAAATTGCTAACTTCTCATCGATTGTGCTATTTTTTACAGTTATTATTTCACTAAAATAATATATCTAAGAAACTAGAAACCAAAATGAATTCGAACTTTGTACAGATGGTTGCTCGTTATCATTTGAAAACATTAACTCAGCCAGATCTCTAAAAATTGCTAACTTCTCATCGATTGTGCTATTTTTTACAGTTATTATTTCACTAAAATAATATATCTAAGAAACTAGAAACCAAAATGAATTCGAACTTTGTACAGATGGTTGCTCGTTATCATTTGAAAACATTAACTCAGCCAGATCTCTAAAAATTGCTAACTTCTCATCGATTGTGCAATTTTTTACAGTTATTATTTCACTAAAAAAATATATCTAAGAAACTAGAAACCAAAATGAATTCGAACTTTGTACAGGTGGTTGCTCGTTATCATTTGAAAACATTAACTCAGCCAGATCTCTAAAAATTGCTAACTTCTCATCGATTGTGCTATTTTTTACAGTTATTATTTAACTAAAAAAATATATCTAAGAAACTAGAAACCAAAATGAATTCGAACTTTGTACAGATGGTTGCTAGTTCTCATTTGAAAACATTAACTCAGCCAGATCTCTAAAAATTGCTAACTTCTAATCGATTGTGCTATTTTTTACAGTTATTATTTCATTAAAAAAATATATCTAAGAAACTAGAAACCAAAATGAATTCGAACTTTGTACAGATGGTTGCTCGTTATCATTTGAAAACATTAACTCAGCCAGATCTCTAAAAATTGCTAACTTCTCATCGATTGTGCAATTTTTTACAGTTATTATTTCACTAAAAAAATATATCTAAGAAACTAGAAACCAAAATGAATTCGAACTTTGTACAGGTGGTTGCTCGTTATCATTTGAAAACATTAACTCAGCCAGATCTCTAAAAATTGCTAACTTCTCATCGATTGTGCTATTTTTTACAGTTATTATTTCACTAAAAAAATATATCTAAGAAACTAGAAACCAAAATGAATTCGAACTTTGTACAGATGGTTGCTAGTTCTCATTTGAAAACATTAACTCAGCCAGATCTCTAAAAATTGCTAACTTCTCATCGATTGTGCTATTTTTTACAGTTATTATTTCATTAAAAAAATATATCTAAGAAACTAGAAACCAAAATGAATTCGAACTTTGTACAGATGGTTGCTAGTTCTCATTTGAAAACATTAACTGAGCCAGATCTCTAAAAATTGCTAACTTCTCATCGATTGTGCAATTTTTTACAGTTATTATTTCACTAAAAAAATATATCTAAGAAACTAGAAACCAAAATGAATTCGAACTTTGTACAGATGGTTGCTCGTTATCATTTGAAAACATTAACTCAGCCAGATCTCTAAAAATTGCTAACTTCTCATCGATTGTGCTATTTTTTACAGTTATTATTTCACTAAAAAAATATATGTAAGAAACTAGAAACCAAAATGAATTCGAACTTTGTACAGATGGTTGCTCGTTATCATTTGAAAACATTAACTCAGCCAGATCTCTAAAAATTGCTAACTTCTCATCGATTGTGCTATTTTTTACAGTTATTATTTCATTAAAAAAATATATCTAAGAAACTAGAAACCAAAATGAATTCGAACTTTGTACAGATGGTTGCTCGTTATCATTTGAAAACATTAACTCAGCCAGATCTCTAAAAATTGCTAACTTCTCATCGATTGTGCTATTTTTTACAGTTATTATTTCACTAAAATAATATATCTAAGAAACTAGAAACCAAAATGAATTCGAACTTTGTACAGATGGTTGCTCGTTATCATTTGAAAACATTAACTCAGCCAGATCTCTAAAAATTGCTAACTTCTCATCGATTGTGCTATTTTTTACAGTTATTATTTCACTAAAATAATATATCTAAGAAACTAGAAACCAAAATGAATTCGAACTTTGTACAGATGGTTGCTCGTTATCATTTGAAAACATTAACTCAGCCAGATCTCTAAAAATAGCTAACTTCTCATCGATTGTGCTATTTTTTACAGTTATTAATTCACTAAAAAAATATATCTAAGAAACTAGAAACCAAAATGAATTCGAACTTTGTACAGATGGTTGCTAGTTCTCATTTGAAAACATTAACTGAGCAAGATCTCTAAAAATTGCTAACTTCTCATCGATTGTGCTATTTTTTACAGTTATTATTTCACTAAAAAAATATATCTAAGAAACTAGAAACCAAAATGAATTCGAACTTTGTACAGATGGTTGCTAGTTCTCATTTGAAAACATTAACTCAGCCAGATCTCTAAAAATTGCTAACTTCTAATCGATTGTGCTATTTTTTACAGTTATTATTTCATTAAAAAAATATATCTAAGAAACTAGAAACCAAAATGAATTCGAACTTTGTACAGATGGTTGCTCGTTATCATTTGAAAACATTAACTCAGCCAGATCTCTAAAAATTGCTAACTTCTCATCGATTGTGCTATTTTTTACAGTTATTATTTCACTAAAATAATATATCTAAGAAACTAGAAACCAAAATGAATTCGAACTTTGTACAGATGGTTGCTAGTTCTCATTTGAAAACATTAACTCAGCCAGATCTCTAAAAATTGCTAACTTCTCATCGATTGTGCTATTTTTTACAGTTATTATTTCATTAAAAAAATATATCTAAGAAACTAGAAACCAAAATGAATTCGAACTTTGTACAGATGGTTGCTAGTTCTCATTTGAAAACATTAACTGAGCCAGATCTCTAAAAATTGCTAACTTCTCATCGATTGTGCTATTTTTTACAGTTATTATTTCATTAAAAAAATATATCTAAGAAACTAGAAACCAAAATGAATTCGAACTTTGTACAGATGGTTGCTAGTTCTCATTTGAAAACATTAACTCAGCCAGATCTCTAAAAATTGCTAACTTCTAATCGATTGTGCTATTTTTTACAGTTATTATTTCATTAAAAAAATATATCTAAGAAACTAGAAACCAAAATGAATTCGAACTTTGTACAGATGGTTGCTCGTTATCATTTGAAAACATTAACTCAGCCAGATCTCTAAAAATTGCTAACTTCTCATCGATTGTGCAATTTTTTACAGTTATTATTTCACTAAAAAAATATATCTAAGAAACTAGAAACCAAAATGAATTCGAACTTTGTACAGATGGTTGCTCGTTATCATTTGAAAACATTAACTCAGCCAGATCTCTAAAAATTGCTAACTTCTCATCGATTGTGCTATTTTTTACAGTTATTATTTCATTAAAAAAATATATCTAAGAAACTAGAAACCAAAATGAATTCGAACTTTGTACAGATGGTTGCTCGTTATCATTTGAAAACATTAACTCAGCCAGATCTCTAAAAATTGCTAACTTCTCATCGATTGTGCTATTTTTTACAGTTATTATTTCACTAAAATAATATATCTAAGAAACTAGAAACCAAAATGAATTCGAACTTTGTACAGATGGTTGCTCGTTATCATTTGAAAACATTAACTCAGCCAGATCTCTAAAAATTGCTAACTTCTCATCGATTGTGCTATTTTTTACAGTTATTATTTCACTAAAAAAATATATCTAAGAAACTAGAAACCAAAATGAATTCGAACTTTGTACAGATGGTTGCTCGTTATCATTTGAAAACATTAACTCAGCCAGATCTCTAAAAATTGCTAACTTCTCATCGATTGTGCTATTTTTTACAGTTATTATTTCACTAAAAAAATATATGTAAGAAACTAGAAACCAAAATGAATTCGAACTTTGTACAGATGGTTGCTCGTTATCATTTGAAAACATTAACTCAGCCAGATCTCTAAAAATTGCTAACTTCTCATCGATTGTGCTATTTTTTACAGTTATTATTTCATTAAAAAAATATATCTAAGAAACTAGAAACCAAAATGAATTCGAACTTTGTACAGATGGTTGCTCGTTATCATTTGAAAACATTAACTCAGCCAGATCTCTAAAAATTGCTAACTTCTCATCGATTGTGCTATTTTTTACAGTTATTATTTCACTAAAATAATATATCTAAGAAACTAGAAACCAAAATGAATTCGAACTTTGTACAGATGGTTGCTCGTTATCATTTGAAAACATTAACTCAGCCAGATCTCTAAAAATTGCTAACTTCTCATCGATTGTGCTATTTTTTACAGTTATTATTTCACTAAAATAATATATCTAAGAAACTAGAAACCAAAATGAATTCGAACTTTGTACAGATGGTTGCTCGTTATCATTTGAAAACATTAACTCAGCCAGATCTCTAAAAATAGCTAACTTCTCATCGATTGTGCTATTTTTTACAGTTATTAATTCACTAAAAAAATATATCTAAGAAACTAGAAACCAAAATGAATTCGAACTTTGTACAGATGGTTGCTAGTTCTCATTTGAAAACATTAACTGAGCAAGATCTCTAAAAATTGCTAACTTCTCATCGATTGTGCTATTTTTTACAGTTATTATTTCACTAAAAAAATATATCTAAGAAACTAGAAACCAAAATGAATTCGAACTTTGTACAGATGGTTGCTAGTTCTCATTTGAAAACATTAACTCAGCCAGATCTCTAAAAATTGCTAACTTCTAATCGATTGTGCTATTTTTTACAGTTATTATTTCATTAAAAAAATATATCTAAGAAACTAGAAACCAAAATGAATTCGAACTTTGTACAGATGGTTGCTCGTTATCATTTGAAAACATTAACTCAGCCAGATCTCTAAAAATTGCTAACTTCTCATCGATTGTGCTATTTTTTACAGTTATTATTTCACTAAAATAATATATCTAAGAAACTAGAAACCAAAATGAATTCGAACTTTGTACAGATGGTTGCTAGTTCTCATTTGAAAACATTAACTCAGCCAGATCTCTAAAAATTGCTAACTTCTCATCGATTGTGCTATTTTTTACAGTTATTATTTCATTAAAAAAATATATCTAAGAAACTAGAAACCAAAATGAATTCGAACTTTGTACAGATGGTTGCTAGTTCTCATTTGAAAACATTAACTGAGCCAGATCTCTAAAAATTGCTAACTTCTCATCGATTGTGCTATTTTTTACAGTTATTATTTCATTAAAAAAATATATCTAAGAAACTAGAAACCAAAATGAATTCGAACTTTGTACAGATGGTTGCTAGTTCTCATTTGAAAACATTAACTCAGCCAGATCTCTAAAAATTGCTAACTTCTAATCGATTGTGCTATTTTTTACAGTTATTATTTCATTAAAAAAATATATCTAAGAAACTAGAAACCAAAATGAATTCGAACTTTGTACAGATGGTTGCTCGTTATCATTTGAAAACATTAACTCAGCCAGATCTCTAAAAATTGCTAACTTCTCATCGATTGTGCAATTTTTTACAGTTATTATTTCACTAAAAAAATATATCTAAGAAACTAGAAACCAAAATGAATTCGAACTTTGTACAGATGGTTGCTAGTTCTCATTTGAAAACATTAACTCAGCCAGATCTCTAAAAATTGCTAACTTCTCATCGATTGTGCTATTTTTTACAGTTATTAATTCATTAAAAAAATATATCTAAGAAACTAGAAACCAAAATGAATTCGAACTTTGTACAGATGGTTGCTAGTTCTCATTTGAAAACATTAACTGAGCCAGATCTCTAAAAATTGCTAACTTCTCATCGATTGTGCTATTTTTTACAGTTATTATTTCATTAAAAAAATATATCTAAGAAACTAGAAACCAAAATGAATTCGAACTTTGTACAGATGGTTGCTCGTTATCATTTGAAAACATTAACTCAGCCAGATCTCTAAAAATTGCTAACTTCTCATCGATTGTGCTATTTTTTACAGTTATTATTTCACTAAAATAATATATCTAAGAAACTAGAAACCAAAATGAATTCGAACTTTGTACAGATGGTTGCTCGTTATCATTTGAAAACATTAACTCAGCCAGATCTCTAAAAATTGCTAACTTCTCATCGATTGTGCTATTTTTTACAGTTATTATTTCACTAAAATAATATATCTAAGAAACTAGAAACCAAAATGAATTCGAACTTTGTACAGATGGTTGCTCGTTATCATTTGAAAACATTAACTCAGCCAGATCTCTAAAAATAGCTAACTTCTCATCGATTGTGCTATTTTTTACAGTTATTATTTCACTAAAAAAATATATCTAAGAAACTAGAAACCAAAATGAATTCGAACTTTGTACAGATGGTTGCTAGTTCTCATTTGAAAACATTAACTGAGCAAGATCTCTAAAAATTGCTAACTTCTCATCGATTGTGCTATTTTTTACAGTTATTATTTCACTAAAAAAATATATCTAAGAAACTAGAAACCAAAATGAATTCGAACTTTGTACAGATGGTTGCTAGTTCTCATTTGAAAACATTAACTCAGCCAGATCTCTAAAAATTGCTAACTTCTAATCGATTGTGCTATTTTTTACAGTTATTATTTCATTAAAAAAATATATCTAAGAAACTAGAAACCAAAATGAATTCGAACTTTGTACAGATGGTTGCTCGTTATCATTTGAAAACATTAACTCAGCCAGATCTCTAAAAATTGCTAACTTCTCATCGATTGTGCTATTTTTTACAGTTATTATTTCACTAAAATAATATATCTAAGAAACTAGAAACCAAAATGAATTCGAACTTTGTACAGATGGTTGCTAGTTCTCATTTGAAAACATTAACTCAGCCAGATCTCTAAAAATTGCTAACTTCTCATCGATTGTGCTATTTTTTACAGTTATTATTTCATTAAAAAAATATATCTAAGAAACTAGAAACCAAAATGAATTCGAACTTTGTACAGATGGTTGCTAGTTCTCATTTGAAAACATTAACTGAGCCAGATCTCTAAAAATTGCTAACTTCTCATCGATTGTGCTATTTTTTACAGTTATTATTTCATTAAAAAAATATATCTAAGAAACTAGAAACCAAAATGAATTCGAACTTTGTACAGATGGTTGCTAGTTCTCATTTGAAAACATTAACTCAGCCAGATCTCTAAAAATTGCTAACTTCTAATCGATTGTGCTATTTTTTACAGTTATTATTTCATTAAAAAAATATATCTAAGAAACTAGAAACCAAAATGAATTCGAACTTTGTACAGATGGTTGCTCGTTATCATTTGAAAACATTAACTCAGCCAGATCTCTAAAAATTGCTAACTTCTCATCGATTGTGCAATTTTTTACAGTTATTATTTCACTAAAAAAATATATCTAAGAAACTAGAAACCAAAATGAATTCGAACTTTGTACAGATGGTTGCTAGTTCTCATTTGAAAACATTAACTCAGCCAGATCTCTAAAAATTGCTAACTTCTCATCGATTGTGCTATTTTTTACAGTTATTATTTCATTAAAAAAATATATCTAAGAAACTAGAAACCAAAATGAATTCGAACTTTGTACAGATGGTTGCTAGTTCTCATTTGAAAACATTAACTGAGCCAGATCTCTAAAAATTGCTAACTTCTCATCGATTGTGCTATTTTTTACAGTTATTATTTCATTAAAAAAATATATCTAAGAAACTAGAAACCAAAATGAATTCGAACTTTGTACAGATGGTTGCTCGTTATCATTTGAAAACATTAACTCAGCCAGATCTCTAAAAATTGCTAACTTCTCATCGATTGTGCAATTTTTTACAGTTATTATTTCACTAAAAAAATATATCTAAGAAACTAGAAACCAAAATGAATTCGAACTTTGTACAGGTGGTTGCTCGTTATCATTTGAAAACATTAACTCAGCCAGATCTCTAAAAATTGCTAACTTCTCATCGATTGTGCTATTTTTTACAGTTATTATTTCACTAAAAAAATATATCTAAGAAACTAGAAACCAAAATGAATTCGAACTTTGTACAGATGGTTGCTAGTTCTCATTTGAAAACATTAACTCAGCCAGATCTCTAAAAATTGCTAACTTCTCATCGATTGTGCTATTTTTTACAGTTATTATTTCATTAAAAAAATATATCTAAGAAACTAGAAACCAAAATGAATTCGAACTTTGTACAGATGGTTGCTAGTTCTCATTTGAAAACATTAACTGAGCCAGATCTCTAAAAATTGCTAACTTCTCATCGATTGTGCTATTTTTTACAGTTATTATTTCATTAAAAAAATATATCTAAGAAACTAGAAACCAAAATGAATTCGAACTTTGTACAGATGGTTGCTCGTTATCATTTGAAAACATTAACTCAGCCAGATCTCTAAAAATTGCTAACTTCTCATCGATTGTGCTATTTTTTACAGTTATTATTTAACTAAAAAAATATATCTAAGAAACTAGAAACCAAAATGAATTCGAACTTTGTACAGATGGTTGCTAGTTCTCATTTGAAAACATTAACTCAGCCAGATCTCTAAAAATTGCTAACTTCTAATCGATTGTGCTATTTTTTACAGTTATTATTTCATTAAAAAAATATATCTAAGAAACTAGAAACCAAAATGAATTCGAACTTTGTACAGATGGTTGCTCGTTATCATTTGAAAACATTAACTCAGCCAGATCTCTAAAAATTGCTAACTTCTCATCGATTGTGCTATTTTTTACAGTTATTATTTCATTAAAAAAATATATCTAAGAAACTAGAAACCAAAATGAATTCGAACTTTGTACAGATGGTTGCTCGTTATCATTTGAAAACATTAACTCAGCCAGATCTCTAAAAATTGCTAACTTCTCATCGATTGTGCTATTTTTTACAGTTATTATTTCACTAAAATAATATATCTAAGAAACTAGAAACCAAAATGAATTCGAACTTTGTACAGATGGTTGCTAGTTCTCATTTGAAAACATTAACTCAGCCAGATCTCTAAAAATTGCTTACTTCTCATCGATTGTGCTATTTTTTACAGTTATTATTTCATTAAAAAAATATATCTAAGAAACTAGAAACCAAAATGAATTCGAACTTTGTACAGATGGTTGCTAGTTCTCATTTGAAAACATTAACTGAGCCAGATCTCTAAAAATTGCTAACTTCTCATCGATTGTGCTATTTTTTACAGTTATTATTTCATTAAAAAAATATATCTAAGAAACTAGAAACCAAAATGAATTCGAACTTTGTACAGATGGTTGCTAGTTCTCATTTGAAAACATTAACTCAGCCAGATCTCTAAAAATTGCTAACTTCTAATCGATTGTGCTATTTTTTACAGTTATTATTTCATTAAAAAAATATATCTAAGAAACTAGAAACCAAAATGAATTCGAACTTTGTACAGATGGTTGCTCGTTATCATTTGAAAACATTAACTCAGCCAGATCTCTAAAAATTGCTAACTTCTCATGGATTGTGCAATTTTTTACAGTTATTATTTCACTAAAAAAATATATCTAAGAAACTAGAAACCAAAATGAATTCGAACTTTGTACAGATGGTTGCTAGTTCTCATTTGAAAACATTAACTCAGCCAGATCTCTAAAAATTGCTAACTTCTCATCGATTGTGCTATTTTTTACAGTTATTATTTCATTAAAAAAATATATCTAAGAAACTAGAAACCAAAATGAATTCGAACTTTGTACAGATGGTTGCTAGTTCTCATTTGAAAACATTAACTCAGCCAGATCTCTAAAAATTGCTAACTTCTCATCGATTGTGCTATTTTTTACAGTTATTATTTCACTAAAAAAATATATCTAAGAAACTAGAAACCAAAATGAATTCGAACTTTGTACAGATGGTTGCTAGTTCTCATTTGAAAACATTAACTGAGCCAGATCTCTAAAAATTGCTAACTTCTCATCGATTGTGCTATTTTTTACAGTTATTATTTCATTAAAAAAATATATCTAAGAAACTAGAAACCAAAATGAATTCGAACTTTGTACAGATGGTTGCTAGTTCTCATTTGAAAACATTAACTGAGCCAGATCTCTAAAAATTGCTAACTTCTCATCGATTGTGCTATTTTTTACAGTTATTATTTCACTAAAATAATATATCTAAGAAACTAGAAACCAAAATGAATTCGAACTTTGTACAGATGGTTGCTCGTTATCATTTGAAAACATTAACTCAGCCAGATCTCTAAAAATAGCTAACTTCTCATCGATTGTGCTATTTTTTACAGTTATTATTTCACTAAAAAAATATATCTAAGAAACTAGAAACCAAAATGAATTCGAACTTTGTACAGATGGTTGCTAGTTCTCATTTGAAAACATTAACTCAGCCAGATCTCTAAAAATTGCTAACTTCTCATCGATTGTGCTATTTTTTACAGTTATTATTTCATTAAAAAAATATATCTAAGAAACTAGAAACCAAAATGAATTCGAACTTTGTACAGATGGTTGCTAGTTCTCATTTGAAAACATTAACTGAGCCAGATCTCTAAAAATTGCTAACTTCTCATCGATTGTGCTATTTTTTACAGTTATTATTTCATTAAAAAAATATATCTAAGAAACTAGAAACCAAAATGAATTCGAACTTTGTACAGATGGTTGCTAGTTCTCATTTGAAAACATTAACTCAGCCAGATCTCTAAAAATTGCTAACTTCTAATCGATTGTGCTATTTTTTACAGTTATTATTTCATTAAAAAAATATATCTAAGAAACTAGAAACCAAAATGAATTCGAACTTTGTACAGATGGTTGCTCGTTATCATTTGAAAACATTAACTCAGCCAGATCTCTAAAAATTGCTAACTTCTCATCGATTGTGCAATTTTTTACAGTTATTATTTCACTAAAAAAATATATCTAAGAAACTAGAAACCAAAATGAATTCGAACTTTGTACAGATGGTTGCTAGTTCTCATTTGAAAACATTAACTCAGCCAGATCTCTAAAAATTGCTAACTTCTCATCGATTGTGCTATTTTTTACAGTTATTATTTCATTAAAAAAATATATCTAAGAAACTAGAAACCAAAATGAATTCGAACTTTGTACAGATGGTTGCTAGTTCTCATTTGAAAACATTAACTGAGCCAGATCTCTAAAAATTGCTAACTTCTCATCGATTGTGCTATTTTTTACAGTTATTATTTCATTAAAAAAATATATCTAAGAAACTAGAAACCAAAATGAATTCGAACTTTGTACAGATGGTTGCTCGTTATCATTTGAAAACATTAACTCAGCCAGATCTCTAAAAATTGCTAACTTCTCATCGATTGTGCAATTTTTTACAGTTATTATTTCACTAAAAAAATATATCTAAGAAACTAGAAACCAAAATGAATTCGAACTTTGTACAGGTGGTTGCTCGTTATCATTTGAAAACATTAACTCAGCCAGATCTCTAAAAATTGCTAACTTCTCATCGATTGTGCTATTTTTTACAGTTATTATTTCACTAAAAAAATATATCTAAGAAACTAGAAACCAAAATGAATTCGAACTTTGTACAGATGGTTGCTAGTTCTCATTTGAAAACATTAACTCAGCCAGATCTCTAAAAATTGCTAACTTCTCATCGATTGTGCTATTTTTTACAGTTATTATTTCATTAAAAAAATATATCTAAGAAACTAGAAACCAAAATGAATTCGAACTTTGTACAGATGGTTGCTAGTTCTCATTTGAAAACATTAACTGAGCCAGATCTCTAAAAATTGCTAACTTCTCATCGATTGTGCTATTTTTTACAGTTATTATTTCATTAAAAAAATATATCTAAGAAACTAGAAACCAAAATGAATTCGAACTTTGTACAGATGGTTGCTCGTTATCATTTGAAAACATTAACTCAGCCAGATCTCTAAAAATTGCTAACTTCTCATCGATTGTGCTATTTTTTACAGTTATTATTTAACTAAAAAAATATATCTAAGAAACTAGAAACCAAAATGAATTCGAACTTTGTACAGATGGTTGCTAGTTCTCATTTGAAAACATTAACTCAGCCAGATCTCTAAAAATTGCTAACTTCTAATCGATTGTGCTATTTTTTACAGTTATTATTTCATTAAAAAAATATATCTAAGAAACTAGAAACCAAAATGAATTCGAACTTTGTACAGATGGTTGCTCGTTATCATTTGAAAACATTAACTCAGCCAGATCTCTAAAAATTGCTAACTTCTCATCGATTGTGCAATTTTTTACAGTTATTATTTCACTAAAAAAATATATCTAAGAAACTAGAAACCAAAATGAATTCGAACTTTGTACAGATGGTTGCTAGTTCTCATTTGAAAACATTAACTGAGCCAGATCTCTAAAAATTGCTAACTTCTCATCGATTGTGCTATTTTTTACAGTTATTATTTCATTAAAAAAATATATCTAAGAAACTAGAAACCAAAATGAATTCGAACTTTGTACAGATGGTTGCTAGTTCTCATTTGAAAACATTAACTGAGCCAGATCTCTAAAAATTGCTAACTTCTCATCGATTGTGCAATTTTTTACAGTTATTATTTCACTAAAAAAATATATCTAAGAAACTAGAAACCAAAATGAATTCGAACTTTGTACAGATGGTTGCTCGTTATCATTTGAAAACATTAACTCAGCCAGATCTCTAAAAATTGCTAACTTCTCATCGATTGTGCTATTTTTTACAGTTATTATTTCACTAAAAAAATATATGTAAGAAACTAGAAACCAAAATGAATTCGAACTTTGTACAGATGGTTGCTCGTTATCATTTGAAAACATTAACTCAGCCAGATCTCTAAAAATTGCTAACTTCTCATCGATTGTGCTATTTTTTACAGTTATTATTTCATTAAAAAAATATATCTAAGAAACTAGAAACCAAAATGAATTCGAACTTTGTACAGATGGTTGCTCGTTATCATTTGAAAACATTAACTCAGCCAGATCTCTAAAAATTGCTAACTTCTCATCGATTGTGCAATTTTTTACAGTTATTATTTCACTAAAAAAATATATCTAAGAAACTAGAAACCAAAATGAATTCGAACTTTGTACAGATGGTTGCTAGTTCTCATTTGAAAACATTAACTCAGCCAGATCTCTAAAAATTGCTAACTTCTCATCGATTGTGCAATTTTTTACAGTTATTATTTCACTAAAAAAATATATCTAAGAAACTAGAAACCAAAATGAATTCGAACTTTGTACAGGTGGTTGCTCGTTATCATTTGAAAACATTAACTCAGCCAGATCTCTAAAAATTGCTAACTTCTCATCGATTGTGCTATTTTTTACAGTTATTATTTCACTAAAAAAATATATCTAAGAAACTAGAAACCAAAATGAATTCGAACTTTGTACAGATGGTTGCTAGTTCTCATTTGAAAACATTAACTCAGCCAGATCTCTAAAAATTGCTAACTTCTCATCGATTGTGCTATTTTTTACAGTTATTATTTCATTAAAAAAATATATCTAAGAAACTAGAAACCAAAATGAATTCGAACTTTGTACAGATGGTTGCTAGTTCTCATTTGAAAACATTAACTGAGCCAGATCTCTAAAAATTGCTAACTTCTCATCGATTGTGCTATTTTTTACAGTTATTATTTCATTAAAAAAATATATCTAAGAAACTAGAAACCAAAATGAATTCGAACTTTGTACAGATGGTTGCTCGTTATCATTTGAAAACATTAACTCAGCCAGATCTCTAAAAATTGCTAACTTCTCATCGATTGTGCTATTTTTTACAGTTATTATTTAACTAAAAAAATATATCTAAGAAACTAGAAACCAAAATGAATTCGAACTTTGTACAGATGGTTGCTAGTTCTCATTTGAAAACATTAACTCAGCCAGATCTCTAAAAATTGCTAACTTCTAATCGATTGTGCTATTTTTTACAGTTATTATTTCATTAAAAAAATATATCTAAGAAACTAGAAACCAAAATGAATTCGAACTTTGTACAGATGGTTGCTCGTTATCATTTGAAAACATTAACTCAGCCAGATCTCTAAAAATTGCTAACTTCTCATCGATTGTGCAATTTTTTACAGTTATTATTTCACTAAAAAAATATATCTAAGAAACTAGAAACCAAAATGAATTCGAACTTTGTACAGATGGTTGCTAGTTCTCATTTGAAAACATTAACTCAGCCAGATCTCTAAAAATTGCTAACTTCTCATCGATTGTGCTATTTTTTACAGTTATTATTTCACTAAAAAAATATATCTAAGAAACTAGAAACCAAAATGAATTCGAACTTTGTACAGATGGTTGCTAGTTCTCATTTGAAAACATTAACTGAGCCAGATCTCTAAAAATTGCTAACTTCTCATCGATTGTGCTATTTTTTACAGTTATTATTTAACTAAAAAAATATATCTAAGAAACTAGAAACCAAAATGAATTCGAACTTTGTACAGATGGTTGCTAGTTCTCATTTGAAAACATTAACTCAGCCAGATCTCTAAAAATTGCTAACTTCTAATCGATTGTGCTATTTTTTACAGTTATTATTTCATTAAAAAAATATATCTAAGAAACTAGAAACCAAAATGAATTCGAACTTTGTACAGATGGTTGCTCGTTATCATTTGAAAACATTAACTCAGCCAGATCTCTAAAAATTGCTAACTTCTCATCGATTGTGCAATTTTTTACAGTTATTATTTCACTAAAAAAATATATCTAAGAAACTAGAAACCAAAATGAATTCGAACTTTGTACAGATGGTTGCTAGTTCTCATTTGAAAACATTAACTCAGCCAGATCTCTAAAAATTGCTAACTTCTAATCGATTGTGCTATTTTTTACAGTTATTATTTCATTAAAAAAATATATCTAAGAAACTAGAAACCAAAATGAATTCGAACTTTGTACAGATGGTTGCTCGTTATCATTTGAAAACATTAACTCAGCCAGATCTCTAAAAATTGCTAACTTCTCATCGATTGTGCAATTTTTTACAGTTATTATTTCACTAAAAAAATATATCTAAGAAACTAGAAACCAAAATGAATTCGAACTTTGTACAGATGGTTGCTAGTTCTCATTTGAAAACATTAACTCAGCCAGATCTCTAAAAATTGCTAACTTCTCATCGATTGTGCTATTTTTTACAGTTATTATTTCACTAAAAAAATATATCTAAGAAACTAGAAACCAAAATGAATTCGAACTTTGTACAGATGGTTGCTAGTTCTCATTTGAAAACATTAACTGAGCCAGATCTCTAAAAATTGCTAACTTCTCATCGATTGTGCTATTTTTTACAGTTATTATTTAACTAAAAAAATATATCTAAGAAACTAGAAACCAAAATGAATTCGAACTTTGTACAGATGGTTGCTAGTTCTCATTTGAAAACATTAACTCAGCCAGATCTCTAAAAATTGCTAACTTCTAATCGATTGTGCTATTTTTTACAGTTATTATTTCATTAAAAAAATATATCTAAGAAACTAGAAACCAAAATGAATTCGAACTTTGTACAGATGGTTGCTCGTTATCATTTGAAAACATTAACTCAGCCAGATCTCTAAAAATTGCTAACTTCTCATCGATTGTGCAATTTTTTACAGTTATTATTTCACTAAAAAAATATATCTAAGAAACTAGAAACCAAAATGAATTCGAACTTTGTACAGATGGTTGCTAGTTCTCATTTGAAAACATTAACTCAGCCAGATCTCTAAAAATTGCTAACTTCTCATCGATTGTGCTATTTTTTACAGTTATTATTTCATTAAAAAAATATATCTAAGAAACTAGAAACCAAAATGAATTCGAACTTTGTACAGATGGTTGCTAGTTCTCATTTGAAAACATTAACTGAGCCAGATCTCTAAAAATTGCTAACTTCTCATCGATTGTGCTATTTTTTACAGTTATTATTTCATTAAAAAAATATATCTAAGAAACTAGAAACCAAAATGAATTCGAACTTTGTACAGATGGTTGCTCGTTATCATTTGAAAACATTAACTCAGCCAGATCTCTAAAAATTGCTAACTTCTCATCGATTGTGCAATTTTTTACAGTTATTATTTCACTAAAAAAATATATCTAAGAAACTAGAAACCAAAATGAATTCGAACTTTGTACAGGTGGTTGCTCGTTATCATTTGAAAACATTAACTCAGCCAGATCTCTAAAAATTGCTAACTTCTCATCGATTGTGCTATTTTTTACAGTTATTATTTCACTAAAAAAATATATCTAAGAAACTAGAAACCAAAATGAATTCGAACTTTGTACAGATGGTTGCTAGTTCTCATTTGAAAACATTAACTCAGCCAGATCTCTAAAAATTGCTAACTTCTCATCGATTGTGCTATTTTTTACAGTTATTATTTCATTAAAAAAATATATCTAAGAAACTAGAAACCAAAATGAATTCGAACTTTGTACAGATGGTTGCTAGTTCTCATTTGAAAACATTAACTGAGCCAGATCTCTAAAAATTGCTAACTTCTCATCGATTGTGCTATTTTTTACAGTTATTATTTCATTAAAAAAATATATCTAAGAAACTAGAAACCAAAATGAATTCGAACTTTGTACAGATGGTTGCTCGTTATCATTTGAAAACATTAACTCAGCCAGATCTCTAAAAATTGCTAACTTCTCATCGATTGTGCTATTTTTTACAGTTATTATTTAACTAAAAAAATATATCTAAGAAACTAGAAACCAAAATGAATTCGAACTTTGTACAGATGGTTGCTAGTTCTCATTTGAAAACATTAACTCAGCCAGATCTCTAAAAATTGCTAACTTCTAATCGATTGTGCTATTTTTTACAGTTATTATTTCATTAAAAAAATATATCTAAGAAACTAGAAACCAAAATGAATTCGAACTTTGTACAGATGGTTGCTCGTTATCATTTGAAAACATTAACTCAGCCAGATCTCTAAAAATTGCTAACTTCTCATCGATTGTGCAATTTTTTACAGTTATTATTTCACTAAAAAAATATATCTAAGAAACTAGAAACCAAAATGAATTCGAACTTTGTACAGATGGTTGCTAGTTCTCATTTGAAAACATTAACTCAGCCAGATCTCTAAAAATTGCTAACTTCTCATCGATTGTGCTATTTTTTACAGTTATTATTTCACTAAAAAAATATATCTAAGAAACTAGAAACCAAAATGAATTCGAACTTTGTACAGATGGTTGCTAGTTCTCATTTGAAAACATTAACTGAGCCAGATCTCTAAAAATTGCTAACTTCTCATCGATTGTGCTATTTTTTACAGTTATTATTTCATTAAAAAAATATATCTAAGAAACTAGAAACCAAAATGAATTCGAACTTTGTACAGATGGTTGCTAGTTCTCATTTGAAAACATTAACTGAGCCAGATCTCTAAAAATTGCTAACTTCTCATCGATTGTGCAATTTTTTACAGTTATTATTTCACTAAAAAAATATATCTAAGAAACTAGAAACCAAAATGAATTCGAACTTTGTACAGATGGTTGCTCGTTATCATTTGAAAACATTAACTCAGCCAGATCTCTAAAAATTGCTAACTTCTCATCGATTGTGCTATTTTTTACAGTTATTATTTCACTAAAAAAATATATGTAAGAAACTAGAAACCAAAATGAATTCGAACTTTGTACAGATGGTTGCTCGTTATCATTTGAAAACATTAACTCAGCCAGATCTCTAAAAATTGCTAACTTCTCATCGATTGTGCTATTTTTTACAGTTATTATTTCATTAAAAAAATATATCTAAGAAACTAGAAACCAAAATGAATTCGAACTTTGTACAGATGGTTGCTCGTTATCATTTGAAAACATTAACTCAGCCAGATCTCTAAAAATTGCTAACTTCTCATCGATTGTGCAATTTTTTACAGTTATTATTTCACTAAAAAAATATATCTAAGAAACTAGAAACCAAAATGAATTCGAACTTTGTACAGATGGTTGCTAGTTCTCATTTGAAAACATTAACTCAGCCAGATCTCTAAAAATTGCTAACTTCTCATCGATTGTGCAATTTTTTACAGTTATTATTTCACTAAAAAAATATATCTAAGAAACTAGAAACCAAAATGAATTCGAACTTTGTACAGGTGGTTGCTCGTTATCATTTGAAAACATTAACTCAGCCAGATCTCTAAAAATTGCTAACTTCTCATCGATTGTGCTATTTTTTACAGTTATTATTTCACTAAAAAAATATATCTAAGAAACTAGAAACCAAAATGAATTCGAACTTTGTACAGATGGTTGCTAGTTCTCATTTGAAAACATTAACTCAGCCAGATCTCTAAAAATTGCTAACTTCTCATCGATTGTGCTATTTTTTACAGTTATTATTTCATTAAAAAAATATATCTAAGAAACTAGAAACCAAAATGAATTCGAACTTTGTACAGATGGTTGCTAGTTCTCATTTGAAAACATTAACTGAGCCAGATCTCTAAAAATTGCTAACTTCTCATCGATTGTGCTATTTTTTACAGTTATTATTTCATTAAAAAAATATATCTAAGAAACTAGAAACCAAAATGAATTCGAACTTTGTACAGATGGTTGCTCGTTATCATTTGAAAACATTAACTCAGCCAGATCTCTAAAAATTGCTAACTTCTCATCGATTGTGCTATTTTTTACAGTTATTATTTAACTAAAAAAATATATCTAAGAAACTAGAAACCAAAATGAATTCGAACTTTGTACAGATGGTTGCTAGTTCTCATTTGAAAACATTAACTCAGCCAGATCTCTAAAAATTGCTAACTTCTAATCGATTGTGCTATTTTTTACAGTTATTATTTCATTAAAAAAATATATCTAAGAAACTAGAAACCAAAATGAATTCGAACTTTGTACAGATGGTTGCTCGTTATCATTTGAAAACATTAACTCAGCCAGATCTCTAAAAATTGCTAACTTCTCATCGATTGTGCAATTTTTTACAGTTATTATTTCACTAAAAAAATATATCTAAGAAACTAGAAACCAAAATGAATTCGAACTTTGTACAGATGGTTGCTAGTTCTCATTTGAAAACATTAACTCAGCCAGATCTCTAAAAATTGCTAACTTCTCATCGATTGTGCTATTTTTTACAGTTATTATTTCACTAAAAAAATATATCTAAGAAACTAGAAACCAAAATGAATTCGAACTTTGTACAGATGGTTGCTAGTTCTCATTTGAAAACATTAACTGAGCCAGATCTCTAAAAATTGCTAACTTCTCATCGATTGTGCTATTTTTTACAGTTATTATTTAACTAAAAAAATATATCTAAGAAACTAGAAACCAAAATGAATTCGAACTTTGTACAGATGGTTGCTAGTTCTCATTTGAAAACATTAACTCAGCCAGATCTCTAAAAATTGCTAACTTCTAATCGATTGTGCTATTTTTTACAGTTATTATTTCATTAAAAAAATATATCTAAGAAACTAGAAACCAAAATGAATTCGAACTTTGTACAGATGGTTGCTCGTTATCATTTGAAAACATTAACTCAGCCAGATCTCTAAAAATTGCTAACTTCTCATCGATTGTGCAATTTTTTACAGTTATTATTTCACTAAAAAAATATATCTAAGAAACTAGAAACCAAAATGAATTCGAACTTTGTACAGATGGTTGCTAGTTCTCATTTGAAAACATTAACTCAGCCAGATCTCTAAAAATTGCTAACTTCTAATCGATTGTGCTATTTTTTACAGTTATTATTTCATTAAAAAAATATATCTAAGAAACTAGAAACCAAAATGAATTCGAACTTTGTACAGATGGTTGCTCGTTATCATTTGAAAACATTAACTCAGCCAGATCTCTAAAAATTGCTAACTTCTCATCGATTGTGCAATTTTTTACAGTTATTATTTCACTAAAAAAATATATCTAAGAAACTAGAAACCAAAATGAATTCGAACTTTGTACAGATGGTTGCTAGTTCTCATTTGAAAACATTAACTCAGCCAGATCTCTAAAAATTGCTAACTTCTCATCGATTGTGCTATTTTTTACAGTTATTATTTCACTAAAAAAATATATCTAAGAAACTAGAAACCAAAATGAATTCGAACTTTGTACAGATGGTTGCTAGTTCTCATTTGAAAACATTAACTGAGCCAGATCTCTAAAAATTGCTAACTTCTCATCGATTGTGCTATTTTTTACAGTTATTATTTAACTAAAAAAATATATCTAAGAAACTAGAAACCAAAATGAATTCGAACTTTGTACAGATGGTTGCTAGTTCTCATTTGAAAACATTAACTCAGCCAGATCTCTAAAAATTGCTAACTTCTAATCGATTGTGCTATTTTTTACAGTTATTATTTCATTAAAAAAATATATCTAAGAAACTAGAAACCAAAATGAATTCGAACTTTGTACAGATGGTTGCTCGTTATCATTTGAAAACATTAACTCAGCCAGATCTCTAAAAATTGCTAACTTCTCATCGATTGTGCAATTTTTTACAGTTATTATTTCACTAAAAAAATATATCTAAGAAACTAGAAACCAAAATGAATTCGAACTTTGTACAGATGGTTGCTAGTTCTCATTTGAAAACATTAACTCAGCCAGATCTCTAAAAATTGCTAACTTCTCATCGATTGTGCTATTTTTTACAGTTATTATTTCACTAAAAAAATATATCTAAGAAACTAGAAACCAAAATGAATTCGAACTTTGTACAGATGGTTGCTAGTTCTCATTTGAAAACATTAACTGAGCCAGATCTCTAAAAATTGCTAACTTCTCATCGATTGTGCTATTTTTTACAGTTATTATTTCATTAAAAAAATATATCTAAGAAACTAGAAACCAAAATGAATTCGAACTTTGTACAGATGGTTGCTAGTTCTCATTTGAAAACATTAACTGAGCCAGATCTCTAAAAATTGCTAACTTCTCATCGATTGTGCTATTTTTTACAGTTATTATTTCATTAAAAAAATATATCTAAGAAACTAGAAACCAAAATGAATTCGAACTTTGTACAGATGGTTGCTCGTTATCATTTGAAAACATTAACTCAGCCAGATCTCTAAAAATTGCTAACTTCTCATCGATTGTGCAATTTTTTACAGTTATTATTTCACTAAAAAAATATATCTAAGAAACTAGAAACCAAAATGAATTCGAACTTTGTACAGATGGTTGCTCGTTATCATTTGAAAACATTAACTCAGCCAGATCTCTAAAAATTGCTAACTTCTCATCGATTGTGCTATTTTTTACAGTTATTATTTCACTAAAAAAATATATGTAAGAAACTAGAAACCAAAATGAATTCGAACTTTGTACAGATGGTTGCTCGTTATCATTTGAAAACATTAACTCAGCCAGATCTCTAAAAATTGCTAACTTCTCATCGATTGTGCTATTTTTTACAGTTATTATTTCATTAAAAAAATATATCTAAGAAACTAGAAACCAAAATGAATTCGAACTTTGTACAGATGGTTGCTCGTTATCATTTGAAAACATTAACTCAGCCAGATCTCTAAAAATTGCTAACTTCTCATCGATTGTGCAATTTTTTACAGTTATTATTTCACTAAAAAAATATATCTAAGAAACTAGAAACCAAAATGAATTCGAACTTTGTACAGATGGTTGCTCGTTATCATTTGAAAACATTAACTCAGCCAGATCTCTAAAAATTGGTAACTTCTCATCGATTGTGCAATTTTTTACAGTTATTATTTCACTAAAAAAATATATCTAAGAAACTAGAAACCAAAATGAATTCGAACTTTGTACAGATGGTTGCTCGTTATCATTTGAAAACATTAACTCAGCCAGATCTCTAAAAATTGCTAACTTCTCATCGATTGTGCTATTTTTTACAGTTATTATTTCATTAAAAAAATATATCTAA
Source organism: Vanessa tameamea (assembly GCF_037043105.1). NCBI lineage: Eukaryota > Metazoa > Arthropoda > Insecta > Lepidoptera > Nymphalidae > Vanessa > Vanessa tameamea. The sequence continues at coordinate 3,298,225 of NC_087340.1, read as the reverse complement.
GAAACTAGAAACCAAAATGAATTCGAACTTTGTACAGATGGTTGCTAGTTCTCATTTGAAAACATTAACTGAGCCAGATCTCTAAAAATTGCTAACTTCTCATCGATTGTGCTATTTTTTACAGTTATTATTTCATTAAAAAAATATATCTAAGAAACTAGAAACCAAAATGAATTCGAACTTTGTACAGATGGTTGCTCGTTATCATTTGAAAACATTAACTCAGCCAGATCTCTAAAAATTGCTAACTTCTCATCGATTGTGCTATTTTTTACAGTTATTATTTCACTAAAAAAATATATCTAAGAAACTAGAAACCAAAATGAATTCGAACTTTGTACAGATGGTTGCTAGTTCTCATTTGAAAACATTAACTGAGCCAGATCTCTAAAAATTGCTAACTTCTCATCGATTGTGCTATTTTTTACAGTTATTATTTCACTAAAAAAATATATCTAAGAAACTAGAAACCAAAATGAATTCGAACTTTGTACAGATGGTTGCTAGTTCTCATTTGAAAACATTAACTCAGCCAGATCTCTAAAAATTGCTAACTTCTCATCGATTGTGCTATTTTTTACAGTTATTATTTCATTAAAAAAATATATCTAAGAAACTAGAAACCAAAATGAATTCGAACTTTGTACAGATGGTTGCTAGTTCTCATTTGAAAACATTAACTGAGCCAGATCTCTAAAAATTGCTAACTTCTCATCGATTGTGCTATTTTTTACAGTTATTATTTCATTAAAAAAATATATCTAAGAAACTAGAAACCAAAATGAATTCGAACTTTGTACAGATGGTTGCTCGTTATCATTTGAAAACATTAACTCAGCCAGATCTCTAAAAATTGCTAACTTCTCATCGATTGTGCTATTTTTTACAGTTATTATTTAACTAAAAAAATATATCTAAGAAACTAGAAACCAAAATGAATTCGAACTTTGTACAGATGGTTGCTAGTTCTCATTTGAAAACATTAACTCAGCCAGATCTCTAAAAATTGCTAACTTCTCATCGATTGTGCAATTTTTTACAGTTATTATTTCACTAAAAAAATATATCTAAGAAACTAGAAACCAAAATGAATTCGAACTTTGTACAGATGGTTGCTAGTTCTCATTTGAAAACATTAACTCAGCCAGATCTCTAAAAATTGCTAACTTCTCATCGATTGTGCTATTTTTTACAGTTATTATTTCACTAAAAAAATATATCTAAGAAACTAGAAACCAAAATGAATTCGAACTTTGTACAGATGGTTGCTAGTTCTCATTTGAAAACATTAACTGAGCCAGATCTCTAAAAATTGCTAACTTCTCATCGATTGTGCTATTTTTTACAGTTATTATTTCATTAAAAAAATATATCTAAGAAACTAGAAACCAAAATGAATTCGAACTTTGTACAGATGGTTGCTAGTTCTCATTTGAAAACATTAACTGAGCCAGATCTCTAAAAATTGCTAACTTCTCATCGATTGTGCAATTTTTTACAGTTATTATTTCACTAAAAAAATATATCTAAGAAACTAGAAACCAAAATGAATTCGAACTTTGTACAGATGGTTGCTAGTTCTCATTTGAAAACATTAACTCAGCCAGATCTCTAAAAATTGCTAACTTCTCATCGATTGTGCTATTTTTTACAGTTATTATTTCATTAAAAAAATATATCTAAGAAACTAGAAACCAAAATGAATTCGAACTTTGTACAGATGGTTGCTAGTTCTCATTTGAAAACATTAACTGAGCCAGATCTCTAAAAATTGCTAACTTCTCATCGATTGTGCAATTTTTTACAGTTATTATTTCACTAAAAAAATATATCTAAGAAACTAGAAACCAAAATGAATTCGAACTTTGTACAGATGGTTGCTCGTTATCATTTGAAAACATTAACTCAGCCAGATCTCTAAAAATTGCTAACTTCTCATCGATTGTGCAATTTTTTACAGTTATTATTTCACTAAAAAAATATATCTAAGAAACTAGAAACCAAAATGAATTCGAACTTTGTACAGATGGTTGCTCGTTATCATTTGAAAACATTAACTCAGCCAGATCTCTAAAAATTGCTAACTTCTCATCGATTGTGCTATTTTTTACAGTTATTATTTCATTAAAAAAATATATCTAAGAAACTAGAAACCAAAATGAATTCGAACTTTGTACAGATGGTTGCTAGTTCTCATTTGAAAACATTAACTGAGCCAGATCTCTAAAAATTGCTAACTTCTCATCGATTGTGCTATTTTTTACAGTTATTATTTCATTAAAAAAATATATCTAAGAAACTAGAAACCAAAATGAATTCGAACTTTGTACAGATGGTTGCTCGTTATCATTTGAAAACATTAACTCAGCCAGATCTCTAAAAATTGCTAACTTCTCATCGATTGTGCAATTTTTTACAGTTATTATTTCACTAAAAAAATATATCTAAGAAACTAGAAACCAAAATGAATTCGAACTTTGTACAGGTGGTTGCTCGTTATCATTTGAAAACATTAACTCAGCCAGATCTCTAAAAATTGCTAACTTCTCATCGATTGTGCTATTTTTTACAGTTATTATTTCACTAAAAAAATATATCTAAGAAACTAGAAACCAAAATGAATTCGAACTTTGTACAGATGGTTGCTAGTTCTCATTTGAAAACATTAACTCAGCCAGATCTCTAAAAATTGCTAACTTCTCATCGATTGTGCTATTTTTTACAGTTATTATTTCATTAAAAAAATATATCTAAGAAACTAGAAACCAAAATGAATTCGAACTTTGTACAGATGGTTGCTAGTTCTCATTTGAAAACATTAACTGAGCCAGATCTCTAAAAATTGCTAACTTCTCATCGATTGTGCTATTTTTTACAGTTATTATTTCATTAAAAAAATATATCTAAGAAACTAGAAACCAAAATGAATTCGAACTTTGTACAGATGGTTGCTCGTTATCATTTGAAAACATTAACTCAGCCAGATCTCTAAAAATTGCTAACTTCTCATCGATTGTGCTATTTTTTACAGTTATTATTTAACTAAAAAAATATATCTAAGAAACTAGAAACCAAAATGAATTCGAACTTTGTACAGATGGTTGCTAGTTCTCATTTGAAAACATTAACTCAGCCAGATCTCTAAAAATTGCTAACTTCTAATCGATTGTGCTATTTTTTACAGTTATTATTTCATTAAAAAAATATATCTAAGAAACTAGAAACCAAAATGAATTCGAACTTTGTACAGATGGTTGCTCGTTATCATTTGAAAACATTAACTCAGCCAGATCTCTAAAAATTGCTAACTTCTCATCGATTGTGCAATTTTTTACAGTTATTATTTCACTAAAAAAATATATCTAAGAAACTAGAAACCAAAATGAATTCGAACTTTGTACAGATGGTTGCTAGTTCTCATTTGAAAACATTAACTCAGCCAGATCTCTAAAAATTGCTAACTTCTCATCGATTGTGCTATTTTTTACAGTTATTATTTCACTAAAAAAATATATCTAAGAAACTAGAAACCAAAATGAATTCGAACTTTGTACAGATGGTTGCTAGTTCTCATTTGAAAACATTAACTGAGCCAGATCTCTAAAAATTGCTAACTTCTCATCGATTGTGCTATTTTTTACAGTTATTATTTCATTAAAAAAATATATCTAAGAAACTAGAAACCAAAATGAATTCGAACTTTGTACAGATGGTTGCTAGTTCTCATTTGAAAACATTAACTGAGCCAGATCTCTAAAAATTGCTAACTTCTCATCGATTGTGCAATTTTTTACAGTTATTATTTCACTAAAAAAATATATCTAAGAAACTAGAAACCAAAATGAATTCGAACTTTGTACAGATGGTTGCTCGTTATCATTTGAAAACATTAACTCAGCCAGATCTCTAAAAATTGCTAACTTCTCATCGATTGTGCTATTTTTTACAGTTATTATTTAACTAAAAAAATATATCTAAGAAACTAGAAACCAAAATGAAATTCGAACTTTGTACAGATGGTTGCTAGTTCTCATTTGAAAACATTAACTGAGCCAGATCTCTAAAAATTGCTAACTTCTCATCGATTGTGCTATTTTTTACAGTTATTATTTCATTAAAAAAATATATCTAAGAAACTAGAAACCAAAATGAATTCGAACTTTGTACAGATGGTTGCTAGTTCTCATTTGAAAACATTAACTGAGCCAGATCTCTAAAAATTGCTAACTTCTCATCGATTGTGCTATTTTTTACAGTTATTATTTCATTAAAAAAATATATCTAAGAAACTAGAAACCAAAATGAATTCGAACTTTGTACAGATGGTTGCTCGTTATCATTTGAAAACATTAACTCAGCCAGATCTCTAAAAATTGCTAACTTCTCATCGATTGTGCAATTTTTTACAGTTATTATTTCACTAAAAAAATATATCTAAGAAACTAGAAACCAAAATGAATTCGAACTTTGTACAGATGGTTGCTCGTTATCATTTGAAAACATTAACTCAGCCAGATCTCTAAAAATTGCTAACTTCTCATCGATTGTGCTATTTTTTACAGTTATTATTTCACTAAAAAAATATATGTAAGAAACTAGAACCAAAATGAATTCGAACTTTGTACAGATGGTTGCTCGTTATCATTTGAAAACATTAACTCAGCCAGATCTCTAAAAATTGCTAACTTCTCATCGATTGTGCTATTTTTTACAGTTATTATTTCATTAAAAAAATATATCTAAGAAACTAGAAACCAAAATGAATTCGAACTTTGTACAGATGGTTGCTAGTTCTCATTTGAAAACATTAACTGAGCCAGATCTCTAAAAATTGCTAACTTCTCATCGATTGTGCTATTTTTTACAGTTATTATTTCATTAAAAAAATATATCTAAGAAACTAGAAACCAAAATGAATTCGAACTTTGTACAGATGGTTGCTCGTTATCATTTGAAAACATTAACTCAGCCAGATCTCTAAAAATTGCTAACTTCTCATCGATTGTGCAATTTTTTACAGTTATTATTTCACTAAAAAAATATATCTAAGAAACTAGAAACCAAAATGAATTCGAACTTTGTACAGGTGGTTGCTCGTTATCATTTGAAAACATTAACTCAGCCAGATCTCTAAAAATTGCTAACTTCTCATCGATTGTGCTATTTTTTACAGTTATTATTTCACTAAAAAAATATATCTAAGAAACTAGAAACCAAAATGAATTCGAACTTTGTACAGATGGTTGCTAGTTCTCATTTGAAAACATTAACTCAGCCAGATCTCTAAAAATTGCTAACTTCTCATCGATTGTGCTATTTTTTACAGTTATTATTTCATTAAAAAAATATATCTAAGAAACTAGAAACCAAAATGAATTCGAACTTTGTACAGATGGTTGCTAGTTCTCATTTGAAAACATTAACTGAGCCAGATCTCTAAAAATTGCTAACTTCTCATCGATTGTGCTATTTTTTACAGTTATTATTTCATTAAAAAAATATATCTAAGAAACTAGAAACCAAAATGAATTCGAACTTTGTACAGATGGTTGCTCGTTATCATTTGAAAACATTAACTCAGCCAGATCTCTAAAAATTGCTAACTTCTCATCGATTGTGCTATTTTTTACAGTTATTATTTAACTAAAAAAATATATCTAAGAAACTAGAAACCAAAATGAATTCGAACTTTGTACAGATGGTTGCTAGTTCTCATTTGAAAACATTAACTCAGCCAGATCTCTAAAAATTGCTAACTTCTAATCGATTGTGCTATTTTTTACAGTTATTATTTCATTAAAAAAATATATCTAAGAAACTAGAAACCAAAATGAATTCGAACTTTGTACAGATGGTTGCTCGTTATCATTTGAAAACATTAACTCAGCCAGATCTCTAAAAATTGCTAACTTCTCATCGATTGTGCAATTTTTTACAGTTATTATTTCACTAAAAAAATATATCTAAGAAACTAGAAACCAAAATGAATTCGAACTTTGTACAGATGGTTGCTAGTTCTCATTTGAAAACATTAACTCAGCCAGATCTCTAAAAATTGCTAACTTCTCATCGATTGTGCTATTTTTTACAGTTATTATTTCACTAAAAAAATATATCTAAGAAACTAGAAACCAAAATGAATTCGAACTTTGTACAGATGGTTGCTAGTTCTCATTTGAAAACATTAACTGAGCCAGATCTCTAAAAATTGCTAACTTCTCATCGATTGTGCTATTTTTTACAGTTATTATTTCATTAAAAAAATATATCTAAGAAACTAGAAACCAAAATGAATTCGAACTTTGTACAGATGGTTGCTAGTTCTCATTTGAAAACATTAACTGAGCCAGATCTCTAAAAATTGCTAACTTCTCATCGATTGTGCAATTTTTTACAGTTATTATTTCACTAAAAAAATATATCTAAGAAACTAGAAACCAAAATGAATTCGAACTTTGTACAGATGGTTGCTAGTTCTCATTTGAAAACATTAACTCAGCCAGATCTCTAAAAATTGCTAACTTCTCATCGATTGTGCTATTTTTTACAGTTATTATTTCATTAAAAAAATATATCTAAGAAACTAGAAACCAAAATGAATTCGAACTTTGTACAGATGGTTGCTAGTTCTCATTTGAAAACATTAACTGAGCCAGATCTCTAAAAATTGCTAACTTCTCATCGATTGTGCTATTTTTTACAGTTATTATTTCACTAAAAAAATATATCTAAGAAACTAGAAACCAAAATGAATTCGAACTTTGTACAGATGGTTGCTCGTTATCATTTGAAAACATTAACTCAGCCAGATCTCTAAAAATTGCTAACTTCTCATCGATTGTGCAATTTTTTACAGTTATTATTTCACTAAAAAAATATATCTAAGAAACTAGAAACCAAAATGAATTCGAACTTTGTACAGATGGTTGCTCGTTATCATTTGAAAACATTAACTCAGCCAGATCTCTAAAAATTGCTAACTTCTCATCGATTGTGCTATTTTTTACAGTTATTATTTCATTAAAAAAATATATCTAAGAAACTAGAAACCAAAATGAATTCGAACTTTGTACAGATGGTTGCTAGTTCTCATTTGAAAACATTAACTGAGCCAGATCTCTAAAAATTGCTAACTTCTCATCGATTGTGCTATTTTTTACAGTTATTATTTCATTAAAAAAATATATCTAAGAAACTAGAAACCAAAATGAATTCGAACTTTGTACAGATGGTTGCTCGTTATCATTTGAAAACATTAACTCAGCCAGATCTCTAAAAATTGCTAACTTCTCATCGATTGTGCAATTTTTTACAGTTATTATTTCACTAAAAAAATATATCTAAGAAACTAGAAACCAAAATGAATTCGAACTTTGTACAGGTGGTTGCTCGTTATCATTTGAAAACATTAACTCAGCCAGATCTCTAAAAATTGCTAACTTCTCATCGATTGTGCTATTTTTTACAGTTATTATTTCACTAAAAAAATATATCTAAGAAACTAGAAACCAAAATGAATTCGAACTTTGTACAGATGGTTGCTAGTTCTCATTTGAAAACATTAACTCAGCCAGATCTCTAAAAATTGCTAACTTCTCATCGATTGTGCTATTTTTTACAGTTATTATTTCATTAAAAAAATATATCTAAGAAACTAGAAACCAAAATGAATTCGAACTTTGTACAGATGGTTGCTAGTTCTCATTTGAAAACATTAACTGAGCCAGATCTCTAAAAATTGCTAACTTCTCATCGATTGTGCTATTTTTTACAGTTATTATTTCATTAAAAAAATATATCTAAGAAACTAGAAACCAAAATGAATTCGAACTTTGTACAGATGGTTGCTCGTTATCATTTGAAAACATTAACTCAGCCAGATCTCTAAAAATTGCTAACTTCTCATCGATTGTGCTATTTTTTACAGTTATTATTTAACTAAAAAAATATATCTAAGAAACTAGAAACCAAAATGAATTCGAACTTTGTACAGATGGTTGCTAGTTCTCATTTGAAAACATTAACTCAGCCAGATCTCTAAAAATTGCTAACTTCTAATCGATTGTGCTATTTTTTACAGTTATTATTTCATTAAAAAAATATATCTAAGAAACTAGAAACCAAAATGAATTCGAACTTTGTACAGATGGTTGCTCGTTATCATTTGAAAACATTAACTCAGCCAGATCTCTAAAAATTGCTAACTTCTCATCGATTGTGCAATTTTTTACAGTTATTATTTCACTAAAAAAATATATCTAAGAAACTAGAAACCAAAATGAATTCGAACTTTGTACAGATGGTTGCTAGTTCTCATTTGAAAACATTAACTCAGCCAGATCTCTAAAAATTGCTAACTTCTCATCGATTGTGCTATTTTTTACAGTTATTATTTCACTAAAAAAATATATCTAAGAAACTAGAAACCAAAATGAATTCGAACTTTGTACAGATGGTTGCTAGTTCTCATTTGAAAACATTAACTGAGCCAGATCTCTAAAAATTGCTAACTTCTCATCGATTGTGCTATTTTTTACAGTTATTATTTCATTAAAAAAATATATCTAAGAAACTAGAAACCAAAATGAATTCGAACTTTGTACAGATGGTTGCTAGTTCTCATTTGAAAACATTAACTGAGCCAGATCTCTAAAAATTGCTAACTTCTCATCGATTGTGCAATTTTTTACAGTTATTATTTCACTAAAAAAATATATCTAAGAAACTAGAAACCAAAATGAATTCGAACTTTGTACAGATGGTTGCTCGTTATCATTTGAAAACATTAACTCAGCCAGATCTCTAAAAATTGCTAACTTCTCATCGATTGTGCTATTTTTTACAGTTATTATTTCACTAAAAAAATATATGTAAGAAACTAGAAACCAAAATGAATTCGAACTTTGTACAGATGGTTGCTCGTTATCATTTGAAAACATTAACTCAGCCAGATCTCTAAAAATTGCTAACTTCTCATCGATTGTGCTATTTTTTACAGTTATTATTTCATTAAAAAAATATATCTAAGAAACTAGAAACCAAAATGAATTCGAACTTTGTACAGATGGTTGCTCGTTATCATTTGAAAACATTAACTCAGCCAGATCTCTAAAAATTGCTAACTTCTCATCGATTGTGCAATTTTTTACAGTTATTATTTCACTAAAAAAATATATCTAAGAAACTAGAAACCAAAATGAATTCGAACTTTGTACAGATGGTTGCTAGTTCTCATTTGAAAACATTAACTCAGCCAGATCTCTAAAAATTGCTAACTTCTCATCGATTGTGCTATTTTTTACAGTTATTATTTCATTAAAAAAATATATCTAAGAAACTAGAAACCAAAATGAATTCGAACTTTGTACAGATGGTTGCTCGTTATCATTTGAAAACATTAACTCAGCCAGATCTCTAAAAATTGCTAACTTCTCATCGATTGTGCAATTTTTTACAGTTATTATTTCACTAAAAAAATATATCTAAGAAACTAGAAACCAAAATGAATTCGAACTTTGTACAGGTGGTTGCTCGTTATCATTTGAAAACATTAACTCAGCCAGATCTCTAAAAATTGCTAACTTCTCATCGATTGTGCTATTTTTTACAGTTATTATTTCACTAAAAAAATATATCTAAGAAACTAGAAACCAAAATGAATTCGAACTTTGTACAGATGGTTGCTAGTTCTCATTTGAAAACATTAACTCAGCCAGATCTCTAAAAATTGCTAACTTCTCATCGATTGTGCTATTTTTTACAGTTATTATTTCATTAAAAAAATATATCTAAGAAACTAGAAACCAAAATGAATTCGAACTTTGTACAGATGGTTGCTAGTTCTCATTTGAAAACATTAACTGAGCCAGATCTCTAAAAATTGCTAACTTCTCATCGATTGTGCTATTTTTTACAGTTATTATTTCATTAAAAAAATATATCTAAGAAACTAGAAACCAAAATGAATTCGAACTTTGTACAGATGGTTGCTCGTTATCATTTGAAAACATTAACTCAGCCAGATCTCTAAAAATTGCTAACTTCTCATCGATTGTGCTATTTTTTACAGTTATTATTTAACTAAAAAAATATATCTAAGAAACTAGAAACCAAAATGAATTCGAACTTTGTACAGATGGTTGCTAGTTCTCATTTGAAAACATTAACTCAGCCAGATCTCTAAAAATTGCTAACTTCTAATCGATTGTGCTATTTTTTACAGTTATTATTTCATTAAAAAAATATATCTAAGAAACTAGAAACCAAAATGAATTCGAACTTTGTACAGATGGTTGCTCGTTATCATTTGAAAACATTAACTCAGCCAGATCTCTAAAAATTGCTAACTTCTCATCGATTGTGCAATTTTTTACAGTTATTATTTCACTAAAAAAATATATCTAAGAAACTAGAAACCAAAATGAATTCGAACTTTGTACAGATGGTTGCTAGTTCTCATTTGAAAACATTAACTCAGCCAGATCTCTAAAAATTGCTAACTTCTCATCGATTGTGCTATTTTTTACAGTTATTATTTCACTAAAAAAATATATCTAAGAAACTAGAAACCAAAATGAATTCGAACTTTGTACAGATGGTTGCTAGTTCTCATTTGAAAACATTAACTGAGCCAGATCTCTAAAAATTGCTAACTTCTCATCGATTGTGCTATTTTTTACAGTTATTATTTAACTAAAAAAATATATCTAAGAAACTAGAAACCAAAATGAATTCGAACTTTGTACAGATGGTTGCTAGTTCTCATTTGAAAACATTAACTCAGCCAGATCTCTAAAAATTGCTAACTTCTAATCGATTGTGCTATTTTTTACAGTTATTATTTCATTAAAAAAATATATCTAAGAAACTAGAAACCAAAATGAATTCGAACTTTGTACAGATGGTTGCTCGTTATCATTTGAAAACATTAACTCAGCCAGATCTCTAAAAATTGCTAACTTCTCATCGATTGTGCAATTTTTTACAGTTATTATTTCACTAAAAAAATATATCTAAGAAACTAGAAACCAAAATGAATTCGAACTTTGTACAGATGGTTGCTAGTTCTCATTTGAAAACATTAACTCAGCCAGATCTCTAAAAATTGCTAACTTCTCATCGATTGTGCTATTTTTTACAGTTATTATTTCACTAAAAAAATATATCTAAGAAACTAGAAACCAAAATGAATTCGAACTTTGTACAGATGGTTGCTAGTTCTCATTTGAAAACATTAACTGAGCCAGATCTCTAAAAATTGCTAACTTCTCATCGATTGTGCTATTTTTTACAGTTATTATTTCATTAAAAAAATATATCTAAGAAACTAGAAACCAAAATGAATTCGAACTTTGTACAGATGGTTGCTAGTTCTCATTTGAAAACATTAACTGAGCCAGATCTCTAAAAATTGCTAACTTCTCATCGATTGTGCTATTTTTTACAGTTATTATTTCATTAAAAAAATATATCTAAGAAACTAGAAACCAAAATGAATTCGAACTTTGTACAGATGGTTGCTCGTTATCATTTGAAAACATTAACTCAGCCAGATCTCTAAAAATTGCTAACTTCTCATCGATTGTGCAATTTTTTACAGTTATTATTTAACTAAAAAAATATATCTAAGAAACTAGAAACCAAAATGAATTCGAACTTTGTACAGATGGTTGCTAGTTCTCATTTGAAAACATTAACTCAGCCAGATCTCTAAAAATTGCTAACTTCTAATCGATTGTGCTATTTTTTACAGTTATTATTTCATTAAAAAAATATATCTAAGAAACTAGAAACCAAAATGAATTCGAACTTTGTACAGATGGTTGCTCGTTATCATTTGAAAACATTAACTCAGCCAGATCTCTAAAAATTGCTAACTTCTCATCGATTGTGCAATTTTTTACAGTTATTATTTCACTAAAAAAATATATCTAAGAAACTAGAAACCAAAATGAATTCGAACTTTGTACAGATGGTTGCTAGTTCTCATTTGAAAACATTAACTCAGCCAGATCTCTAAAAATTGCTAACTTCTCATCGATTGTGCTATTTTTTACAGTTATTATTTCACTAAAAAAATATATCTAAGAAACTAGAAACCAAAATGAATTCGAACTTTGTACAGATGGTTGCTAGTTCTCATTTGAAAACATTAACTGAGCCAGATCTCTAAAAATTGCTAACTTCTCATCGATTGTGCTATTTTTTACAGTTATTATTTCATTAAAAAAATATATCTAAGAAACTAGAAACCAAAATGAATTCGAACTTTGTACAGATGGTTGCTAGTTCTCATTTGAAAACATTAACTGAGCCAGATCTCTAAAAATTGCTAACTTCTCATCGATTGTGCTATTTTTTACAGTTATTATTTCACTAAAAAAATATATGTAAGAAACTAGAAACCAAAATGAATTCGAACTTTGTACAGATGGTTGCTAGTTCTCATTTGAAAACATTAACTCAGCCAGATCTCTAAAAATTGCTAACTTCTCATCGATTGTGCTATTTTTTACAGTTATTATTTCATTAAAAAAATATATCTAAGAAACTAGAAACCAAAATGAATTCGAACTTTGTACAGATGGTTGCTAGTTCTCATTTGAAAACATTAACTGAGCCAGATCTCTAAAAATTGCTAACTTCTCATCGATTGTGCTATTTTTTACAGTTATTATTTCATTAAAAAAATATATCTAAGAAACTAGAAACCAAAATGAATTCGAACTTTGTACAGATGGTTGCTCGTTATCATTTGAAAACATTAACTCAGCCAGATCTCTAAAAATTGCTAACTTCTCATCGATTGTGCTATTTTTTACAGTTATTATTTAACTAAAAAAATATATCTAAGAAACTAGAAACCAAAATGAATTCGAACTTTGTACAGATGGTTGCTAGTTCTCATTTGAAAACATTAACTCAGCCAGATCTCTAAAAATTGCTAACTTCTAATCGATTGTGCTATTTTTTACAGTTATTATTTCATTAAAAAAATATATCTAAGAAACTAGAAACCAAAATGAATTCGAACTTTGTACAGATGGTTGCTCGTTATCATTTGAAAACATTAACTCAGCCAGATCTCTAAAAATTGCTAACTTCTCATCGATTGTGCAATTTTTTACAGTTATTATTTCACTAAAAAAATATATCTAAGAAACTAGAAACCAAAATGAATTCGAACTTTGTACAGATGGTTGCTAGTTCTCATTTGAAAACATTAACTCAGCCAGATCTCTAAAAATTGCTAACTTCTCATCGATTGTGCTATTTTTTACAGTTATTATTTCACTAAAAAAATATATCTAAGAAACTAGAAACCAAAATGAATTCGAACTTTGTACAGATGGTTGCTAGTTCTCATTTGAAAACATTAACTGAGCCAGATCTCTAAAAATTGCTAACTTCTCATCGATTGTGCTATTTTTTACAGTTATTATTTAACTAAAAAAATATATCTAAGAAACTAGAAACCAAAATGAATTCGAACTTTGTACAGATGGTTGCTAGTTCTCATTTGAAAACATTAACTCAGCCAGATCTCTAAAAATTGCTAACTTCTAATCGATTGTGCTATTTTTTACAGTTATTATTTCATTAAAAAAATATATCTAAGAAACTAGAAACCAAAATGAATTCGAACTTTGTACAGATGGTTGCTCGTTATCATTTGAAAACATTAACTCAGCCAGATCTCTAAAAATTGCTAACTTCTCATCGATTGTGCAATTTTTTACAGTTATTATTTCACTAAAAAAATATATCTAAGAAACTAGAAACCAAAATGAATTCGAACTTTGTACAGATGGTTGCTAGTTCTCATTTGAAAACATTAACTCAGCCAGATCTCTAAAAATTGCTAACTTCTCATCGATTGTGCTATTTTTTACAGTTATTATTTCACTAAAAAAATATATCTAAGAAACTAGAAACCAAAATGAATTCGAACTTTGTACAGATGGTTGCTAGTTCTCATTTGAAAACATTAACTGAGCCAGATCTCTAAAAATTGCTAACTTCTCATCGATTGTGCTATTTTTTACAGTTATTATTTCATTAAAAAAATATATCTAAGAAACTAGAAACCAAAATGAATTCGAACTTTGTACAGATGGTTGCTAGTTCTCATTTGAAAACATTAACTGAGCCAGATCTCTAAAAATTGCTAACTTCTCATCGATTGTGCTATTTTTTACAGTTATTATTTCATTAAAAAAATATATCTAAGAAACTAGAAACCAAAATGAATTCGAACTTTGTACAGATGGTTGCTCGTTATCATTTGAAAACATTAACTCAGCCAGATCTCTAAAAATTGCTAACTTCTCATCGATTGTGCAATTTTTTACAGTTATTATTTAACTAAAAAAATATATCTAAGAAACTAGAAACCAAAATGAATTCGAACTTTGTACAGATGGTTGCTAGTTCTCATTTGAAAACATTAACTCAGCCAGATCTCTAAAAATTGCTAACTTCTAATCGATTGTGCTATTTTTTACAGTTATTATTTCATTAAAAAAATATATCTAAGAAACTAGAAACCAAAATGAATTCGAACTTTGTACAGATGGTTGCTCGTTATCATTTGAAAACATTAACTCAGCCAGATCTCTAAAAATTGCTAACTTCTCATCGATTGTGCAATTTTTTACAGTTATTATTTCACTAAAAAAATATATCTAAGAAACTAGAAACCAAAATGAATTCGAACTTTGTACAGATGGTTGCTAGTTCTCATTTGAAAACATTAACTCAGCCAGATCTCTAAAAATTGCTAACTTCTCATCGATTGTGCTATTTTTTACAGTTATTATTTCACTAAAAAAATATATCTAAGAAACTAGAAACCAAAATGAATTCGAACTTTGTACAGATGGTTGCTAGTTCTCATTTGAAAACATTAACTGAGCCAGATCTCTAAAAATTGCTAACTTCTCATCGATTGTGCTATTTTTTACAGTTATTATTTCATTAAAAAAATATATCTAAGAAACTAGAAACCAAAATGAATTCGAACTTTGTACAGATGGTTGCTAGTTCTCATTTGAAAACATTAACTGAGCCAGATCTCTAAAAATTGCTAACTTCTCATCGATTGTGCAATTTTTTACAGTTATTATTTCACTAAAAAAATATATCTAAGAAACTAGAAACCAAAATGAATTCGAACTTTGTACAGATGGTTGCTCGTTATCATTTGAAAACATTAACTCAGCCAGATCTCTAAAAATTGCTAACTTCTCATCGATTGTGCTATTTTTTACAGTTATTATTTCACTAAAAAAATATATGTAAGAAACTAGAAACCAAAATGAATTCGAACTTTGTACAGATGGTTGCTCGTTATCATTTGAAAACATTAACTCAGCCAGATCTCTAAAAATTGCTAACTTCTCATCGATTGTGCTATTTTTTACAGTTATTATTTCATTAAAAAAATATATCTAAGAAACTAGAAACCAAAATGAATTCGAACTTTGTACAGATGGTTGCTCGTTATCATTTGAAAACATTAACTCAGCCAGATCTCTAAAAATTGCTAACTTCTCATCGATTGTGCAATTTTTTACAGTTATTATTTCACTAAAAAAATATATCTAAGAAACTAGAAACCAAAATGAATTCGAACTTTGTACAGATGGTTGCTAGTTCTCATTTGAAAACATTAACTCAGCCAGATCTCTAAAAATTGCTAACTTCTCATCGATTGTGCTATTTTTTACAGTTATTATTTCATTAAAAAAATATATCTAAGAAACTAGAAACCAAAATGAATTCGAACTTTGTACAGATGGTTGCTCGTTATCATTTGAAAACATTAACTCAGCCAGATCTCTAAAAATTGCTAACTTCTCATCGATTGTGCAATTTTTTACAGTTATTATTTCACTAAAAAAATATATCTAAGAAACTAGAAACCAAAATGAATTCGAACTTTGTACAGGTGGTTGCTCGTTATCATTTGAAAACATTAACTCAGCCAGATCTCTAAAAATTGCTAACTTCTCATCGATTGTGCTATTTTTTACAGTTATTATTTCACTAAAAAAATATATCTAAGAAACTAGAAACCAAAATGAATTCGAACTTTGTACAGATGGTTGCTAGTTCTCATTTGAAAACATTAACTCAGCCAGATCTCTAAAAATTGCTAACTTCTCATCGATTGTGCTATTTTTTACAGTTATTATTTCATTAAAAAAATATATCTAAGAAACTAGAAACCAAAATGAATTCGAACTTTGTACAGATGGTTGCTAGTTCTCATTTGAAAACATTAACTGAGCCAGATCTCTAAAAATTGCTAACTTCTCATCGATTGTGCTATTTTTTACAGTTATTATTTCATTAAAAAAATATATCTAAGAAACTAGAAACCAAAATGAATTCGAACTTTGTACAGATGGTTGCTCGTTATCATTTGAAAACATTAACTCAGCCAGATCTCTAAAAATTGCTAACTTCTCATCGATTGTGCTATTTTTTACAGTTATTATTTAACTAAAAAAATATATCTAAGAAACTAGAAACCAAAATGAATTCGAACTTTGTACAGATGGTTGCTAGTTCTCATTTGAAAACATTAACTCAGCCAGATCTCTAAAAATTGCTAACTTCTCATCGATTGTGCTATTTTTTACAGTTATTATTTCATTAAAAAAATATATCTAAGAAACTAGAAACCAAAATGAATTCGAACTTTGTACAGATGGTTGCTCGTTATCATTTGAAAACATTAACTCAGCCAGATCTCTAAAAATTGCTAACTTCTCATCGATTGTGCAATTTTTTACAGTTATTATTTCACTAAAAAAATATATCTAAGAAACTAGAAACCAAAATGAATTCGAACTTTGTACAGATGGTTGCTAGTTCTCATTTGAAAACATTAACTCAGCCAGATCTCTAAAAATTGCTAACTTCTCATCGATTGTGCTATTTTTTACAGTTATTATTTCATTAAAAAAATATATCTAAGAAACTAGAAACCAAAATGAATTCGAACTTTGTACAGATGGTTGCTAGTTCTCATTTGAAAACATTAACTGAGCCAGATCTCTAAAAATTGCTAACTTCTCATCGATTGTGCTATTTTTTACAGTTATTATTTCATTAAAAAAATATATCTAAGAAACTAGAAACCAAAATGAATTCGAACTTTGTACAGATGGTTGCTAGTTCTCATTTGAAAACATTAACTGAGCCAGATCTCTAAAAATTGCTAACTTCTCATCGATTGTGCTATTTTTTACAGTTATTATTTCACTAAAAAAATATATCTAAGAAACTAGAAACCAAAATGAATTCGAACTTTGTACAGATGGTTGCTAGTTCTCATTTGAAAACATTAACTCAGCCAGATCTCTAAAAATTGCTAACTTCTCATCGATTGTGCTATTTTTTACAGTTATTATTTCATTAAAAAAATATATCTAAGAAACTAGAAACCAAAATGAATTCGAACTTTGTACAGATGGTTGCTAGTTCTCATTTGAAAACATTAACTGAGCCAGATCTCTAAAAATTGCTAACTTCTCATCGATTGTGCTATTTTTTACAGTTATTATTTCATTAAAAAAATATATCTAAGAAACTAGAAACCAAAATGAATTCGAACTTTGTACAGATGGTTGCTAGTTCTCATTTGAAAACATTAACTGAGCCAGATCTCTAAAAATTGCTAACTTCTCATCGATTGTGCTATTTTTTACAGTTATTATTTCATTAAAAAAATATATCTAAGAAACTAGAAACCAAAATGAATTCGAACTTTGTACAGATGGTTGCTCGTTATCATTTGAAAACATTAACTCAGCCAGATCTCTAAAAATTGCTAACTTCTCATCGATTGTGCAATTTTTTACAGTTATTATTTCACTAAAAAAATATATCTAAGAAACTAGAAACCAAAATGAATTCGAACTTTGTACAGATGGTTGCTCGTTATCATTTGAAAACATTAACTCAGCCAGATCTCTAAAAATTGCTAACTTCTCATCGATTGTGCTATTTTTTACAGTTATTATTTCACTAAAAAAATATATGTAAGAAACTAGAAACCAAAATGAATTCGAACTTTGTACAGATGGTTGCTCGTTATCATTTGAAAACATTAACTCAGCCAGATCTCTAAAAATTGCTAACTTCTCATCGATTGTGCTATTTTTTACAGTTATTATTTCATTAAAAAAATATATCTAAGAAACTAGAAACCAAAATGAATTCGAACTTTGTACAGATGGTTGCTCGTTATGATTTGAAAACATTAACTCAGCCAGATCTCTAAAAATTGCTAACTTCTCATCGATTGTGCAATTTTTTACAGTTATTATTTCACTAAAAAAATATATCTAAGAAACTAGAAACCAAAATGAATTCGAACTTTGTACAGATGGTTGCTAGTTCTCATTTGAAAACATTAACTCAGCCAGATCTCTAAAAATTGCTAACTTCTCATCGATTGTGCTATTTTTTACAGTTATTATTTCATTAAAAAAATATATCTAAGAAACTAGAAACCAAAATGAATTCGAACTTTGTACAGATGGTTGCTAGTTCTCATTTGAAAACATTAACTCAGCCAGATCTCTAAAAATTGCTAACTTCTCATCGATTGTGCTATTTTTTACAGTTATTATTTCATTAAAAAAATATATCTAAGAAACTAGAAACCAAAATGAATTCGAACTTTGTACAGATGGTTGCTAGTTCTCATTTGAAAACATTAACTGAGCCAGATCTCTAAAAATTGCTAACTTCTCATCGATTGTGCTATTTTTTACAGTTATTATTTCATTAAAAAAATATATCTAAGAAACTAGAAACCAAAATGAATTCGAACTTTGTACAGATGGTTGCTAGTTCTCATTTGAAAACATTAACTGAGCCAGATCTCTAAAAATTGCTAACTTCTCATCGATTGTGCTATTTTTTACAGTTATTATTTCACTAAAAAAATATATCTAAGAAACTAGAAACCAAAATGAATTCGAACTTTGTACAGATGGTTGCTAGTTCTCATTTGAAAACATTAACTCAGCCAGATCTCTAAAAATTGCTAACTTCTCATCGATTGTGCTATTTTTTACAGTTATTATTTCATTAAAAAAATATATCTAAGAAACTAGAAACCAAAATGAATTCGAACTTTGTACAGATGGTTGCTCGTTATCATTTGAAAACATTAACTCAGCCAGATCTCTAAAAATTGCTAACTTCTCATCGATTGTGCAATTTTTTACAGTTATTATTTAACTAAAAAAATATATCTAAGAAACTAGAAACCAAAATGAATTCGAACTTTGTACAGATGGTTGCTAGTTCTCATTTGAAAACATTAACTCAGCCAGATCTCTAAAAATTGCTAACTTCTAATCGATTGTGCTATTTTTTACAGTTATTATTTCATTAAAAAAATATATCTAAGAAACTAGAAACCAAAATGAATTCGAACTTTGTACAGATGGTTGCTCGTTATCATTTGAAAACATTAACTCAGCCAGATCTCTAAAAATTGCTAACTTCTCATCGATTGTGCAATTTTTTACAGTTATTATTTCACTAAAAAAATATATCTAAGAAACTAGAAACCAAAATGAATTCGAACTTTGTACAGATGGTTGCTAGTTCTCATTTGAAAACATTAACTCAGCCAGATCTCTAAAAATTGCTAACTTCTCATCGATTGTGCTATTTTTTACAGTTATTATTTCACTAAAAAAATATATCTAAGAAACTAGAAACCAAAATGAATTCGAACTTTGTACAGATGGTTGCTAGTTCTCATTTGAAAACATTAACTGAGCCAGATCTCTAAAAATTGCTAACTTCTCATCGATTGTGCTATTTTTTACAGTTATTATTTCATTAAAAAAATATATCTAAGAAACTAGAAACCAAAATGAATTCGAACTTTGTACAGATGGTTGCTAGTTCTCATTTGAAAACATTAACTGAGCCAGATCTCTAAAAATTGCTAACTTCTCATCGATTGTGCTATTTTTTACAGTTATTATTTCACTAAAAAAATATATGTAAGAAACTAGAAACCAAAATGAATTCGAACTTTGTACAGATGGTTGCTAGTTCTCATTTGAAAACATTAACTCAGCCAGATCTCTAAAAATTGCTAACTTCTCATCGATTGTGCTATTTTTTACAGTTATTATTTCATTAAAAAAATATATCTAAGAAACTAGAAACCAAAATGAATTCGAACTTTGTACAGATGGTTGCTAGTTCTCATTTGAAAACATTAACTGAGCCAGATCTCTAAAAATTGCTAACTTCTCATCGATTGTGCTATTTTTTACAGTTATTATTTCATTAAAAAAATATATCTAAGAAACTAGAAACCAAAATGAATTCGAACTTTGTACAGATGGTTGCTCGTTATCATTTGAAAACATTAACTCAGCCAGATCTCTAAAAATTGCTAACTTCTCATCGATTGTGCAATTTTTTACAGTTATTATTTCATTAAAAAAATATATCTAAGAAACTAGAAACCAAAATGAATTCGAACTTTGTACAGATGGTTGCTCGTTATCATTTGAAAACATTAACTCAGCCAGATCTCTAAAAATTGCTAACTTCTCATCGATTGTGCTATTTTTTACAGTTATTATTTAACTAAAAAAATATATCTAAGAAACTAGAAACCAAAATGAATTCGAACTTTGTACAGATGGTTGCTAGTTCTCATTTGAAAACATTAACTCAGCCAGATCTCTAAAAATTGCTAACTTCTCATCGATTGTGCTATTTTTTACAGTTATTATTTCATTAAAAAAATATATCTAAGAAACTAGAAACCAAAATGAATTCGAACTTTGTACAGATGGTTGCTCGTTATCATTTGAAAACATTAACTCAGCCAGATCTCTAAAAATTGCTAACTTCTCATCGATTGTGCAATTTTTTACAGTTATTATTTCACTAAAAAAATATATCTAAGAAACTAGAAACCAAAATGAATTCGAACTTTGTACAGATGGTTGCTAGTTCTCATTTGAAAACATTAACTCAGCCAGATCTCTAAAAATTGCTAACTTCTCATCGATTGTGCTATTTTTTACAGTTATTATTTCATTAAAAAAATATATCTAAGAAACTAGAAACCAAAATGAATTCGAACTTTGTACAGATGGTTGCTAGTTCTCATTTGAAAACATTAACTGAGCCAGATCTCTAAAAATTGCTAACTTCTCATCGATTGTGCTATTTTTTACAGTTATTATTTCATTAAAAAAATATATCTAAGAAACTAGAAACCAAAATGAATTCGAACTTTGTACAGATGGTTGCTAGTTCTCATTTGAAAACATTAACTGAGCCAGATCTCTAAAAATTGCTAACTTCTCATCGATTGTGCTATTTTTTACAGTTATTATTTCACTAAAAAAATATATCTAAGAAACTAGAAACCAAAATGAATTCGAACTTTGTACAGATGGTTGCTAGTTCTCATTTGAAAACATTAACTCAGCCAGATCTCTAAAAATTGCTAACTTCTCATCGATTGTGCTATTTTTTACAGTTATTATTTCATTAAAAAAATATATCTAAGAAACTAGAAACCAAAATGAATTCGAACTTTGTACAGATGGTTGCTAGTTCTCATTTGAAAACATTAACTGAGCCAGATCTCTAAAAATTGCTAACTTCTCATCGATTGTGCTATTTTTTACAGTTATTATTTCATTAAAAAAATATATCTAAGAAACTAGAAACCAAAATGAATTCGAACTTTGTACAGATGGTTGCTAGTTCTCATTTGAAAACATTAACTGAGCCAGATCTCTAAAAATTGCTAACTTCTCATCGATTGTGCTATTTTTTACAGTTATTATTTCATTAAAAAAATATATCTAAGAAACTAGAAACCAAAATGAATTCGAACTTTGTACAGATGGTTGCTCGTTATCATTTGAAAACATTAACTCAGCCAGATCTCTAAAAATTGCTAACTTCTCATCGATTGTGCAATTTTTTACAGTTATTATTTCACTAAAAAAATATATCTAAGAAACTAGAAACCAAAATGAATTCGAACTTTGTACAGATGGTTGCTCGTTATCATTTGAAAACATTAACTCAGCCAGATCTCTAAAAATTGCTAACTTCTCATCGATTGTGCTATTTTTTACAGTTATTATTTCACTAAAAAAATATATGTAAGAAACTAGAAACCAAAATGAATTCGAACTTTGTACAGATGGTTGCTCGTTATCATTTGAAAACATTAACTCAGCCAGATCTCTAAAAATTGCTAACTTCTCATCGATTGTGCTATTTTTTACAGTTATTATTTCATTAAAAAAATATATCTAAGAAACTAGAAACCAAAATGAATTCGAACTTTGTACAGATGGTTGCTCGTTATGATTTGAAAACATTAACTCAGCCAGATCTCTAAAAATTGCTAACTTCTCATCGATTGTGCAATTTTTTACAGTTATTATTTCACTAAAAAAATATATCTAAGAAACTAGAAACCAAAATGAATTCGAACTTTGTACAGATGGTTGCTAGTTCTCATTTGAAAACATTAACTGAGCCAGATCTCTAAAAATTGCTAACTTCTCATCGATTGTGCTATTTTTTACAGTTATTATTTCATTAAAAAAATATATCTAAGAAACTAGAAACCAAAATGAATTCGAACTTTGTACAGATGGTTGCTAGTTCTCATTTGAAAACATTAACTGAGCCAGATCTCTAAAAATTGCTAACTTCTCATCGATTGTGCTATTTTTTACAGTTATTATTTCACTAAAAAAATATATCTAAGAAACTAGAAACCAAAATGAATTCGAACTTTGTACAGATGGTTGCTAGTTCTCATTTGAAAACATTAACTCAGCCAGATCTCTAAAAATTGCTAACTTCTCATCGATTGTGCTATTTTTTACAGTTATTATTTCATTAAAAAAATATATCTAAGAAACTAGAAACCAAAATGAATTCGAACTTTGTACAGATGGTTGCTCGTTATCATTTGAAAACATTAACTCAGCCAGATCTCTAAAAATTGCTAACTTCTCATCGATTGTGCAATTTTTTACAGTTATTATTTAACTAAAAAAATATATCTAAGAAACTAGAAACCAAAATGAATTCGAACTTTGTACAGATGGTTGCTAGTTCTCATTTGAAAACATTAACTCAGCCAGATCTCTAAAAATTGCTAACTTCTAATCGATTGTGCTATTTTTTACAGTTATTATTTCATTAAAAAAATATATCTAAGAAACTAGAAACCAAAATGAATTCGAACTTTGTACAGATGGTTGCTCGTTATCATTTGAAAACATTAACTCAGCCAGATCTCTAAAAATTGCTAACTTCTCATCGATTGTGCAATTTTTTACAGTTATTATTTCACTAAAAAAATATATCTAAGAAACTAGAAACCAAAATGAATTCGAACTTTGTACAGATGGTTGCTAGTTCTCATTTGAAAACATTAACTCAGCCAGATCTCTAAAAATTGCTAACTTCTCATCGATTGTGCTATTTTTTACAGTTATTATTTCACTAAAAAAATATATCTAAGAAACTAGAAACCAAAATGAATTCGAACTTTGTACAGATGGTTGCTAGTTCTCATTTGAAAACATTAACTGAGCCAGATCTCTAAAAATTGCTAACTTCTCATCGATTGTGCTATTTTTTACAGTTATTATTTCATTAAAAAAATATATCTAAGAAACTAGAAACCAAAATGAATTCGAACTTTGTACAGATGGTTGCTAGTTCTCATTTGAAAACATTAACTGAGCCAGATCTCTAAAAATTGCTAACTTCTCATCGATTGTGCTATTTTTTACAGTTATTATTTCACTAAAAAAATATATGTAAGAAACTAGAAACCAAAATGAATTCGAACTTTGTACAGATGGTTGCTAGTTCTCATTTGAAAACATTAACTCAGCCAGATCTCTAAAAATTGCTAACTTCTCATCGATTGTGCTATTTTTTACAGTTATTATTTCATTAAAAAAATATATCTAAGAAACTAGAAACCAAAATGAATTCGAACTTTGTACAGATGGTTGCTAGTTCTCATTTGAAAACATTAACTGAGCCAGATCTCTAAAAATTGCTAACTTCTCATCGATTGTGCTATTTTTTACAGTTATTATTTCATTAAAAAAATATATCTAAGAAACTAGAAACCAAAATGAATTCGAACTTTGTACAGATGGTTGCTCGTTATCATTTGAAAACATTAACTCAGCCAGATCTCTAAAAATTGCTAACTTCTCATCGATTGTGCTATTTTTTACAGTTATTATTTAACTAAAAAAATATATCTAAGAAACTAGAAACCAAAATGAATTCGAACTTTGTACAGATGGTTGCTAGTTCTCATTTGAAAACATTAACTCAGCCAGATCTCTAAAAATTGCTAACTTCTAATCGATTGTGCTATTTTTTACAGTTATTATTTCATTAAAAAAATATATCTAAGAAACTAGAAACCAAAATGAATTCGAACTTTGTACAGATGGTTGCTCGTTATCATTTGAAAACATTAACTCAGCCAGATCTCTAAAAATTGCTAACTTCTCATCGATTGTGCAATTTTTTACAGTTATTATTTCACTAAAAAAATATATCTAAGAAACTAGAAACCAAAATGAATTCGAACTTTGTACAGATGGTTGCTAGTTCTCATTTGAAAACATTAACTCAGCCAGATCTCTAAAAATTGCTAACTTCTCATCGATTGTGCTATTTTTTACAGTTATTATTTCACTAAAAAAATATATCTAAGAAACTAGAAACCAAAATGAATTCGAACTTTGTACAGATGGTTGCTAGTTCTCATTTGAAAACATTAACTGAGCCAGATCTCTAAAAATTGCTAACTTCTCATCGATTGTGCTATTTTTTACAGTTATTATTTAACTAAAAAAATATATCTAAGAAACTAGAAACCAAAATGAATTCGAACTTTGTACAGATGGTTGCTAGTTCTCATTTGAAAACATTAACTCAGCCAGATCTCTAAAAATTGCTAACTTCTAATCGATTGTGCTATTTTTTACAGTTATTATTTCATTAAAAAAATATATCTAAGAAACTAGAAACCAAAATGAATTCGAACTTTGTACAGATGGTTGCTCGTTATCATTTGAAAACATTAACTCAGCCAGATCTCTAAAAATTGCTAACTTCTCATCGATTGTGCAATTTTTTACAGTTATTATTTCACTAAAAAAATATATCTAAGAAACTAGAAACCAAAATGAATTCGAACTTTGTACAGATGGTTGCTAGTTCTCATTTGAAAACATTAACTCAGCCAGATCTCTAAAAATTGCTAACTTCTCATCGATTGTGCTATTTTTTACAGTTATTATTTCACTAAAAAAATATATCTAAGAAACTAGAAACCAAAATGAATTCGAACTTTGTACAGATGGTTGCTAGTTCTCATTTGAAAACATTAACTGAGCCAGATCTCTAAAAATTGCTAACTTCTCATCGATTGTGCTATTTTTTACAGTTATTATTTCATTAAAAAAATATATCTAAGAAACTAGAAACCAAAATGAATTCGAACTTTGTACAGATGGTTGCTAGTTCTCATTTGAAAACATTAACTGAGCCAGATCTCTAAAAATTGCTAACTTCTCATCGATTGTGCTATTTTTTACAGTTATTATTTCATTAAAAAAATATATCTAAGAAACTAGAAACCAAAATGAATTCGAACTTTGTACAGATGGTTGCTCGTTATCATTTGAAAACATTAACTCAGCCAGATCTCTAAAAATTGCTAACTTCTCATCGATTGTGCAATTTTTTACAGTTATTATTTAACTAAAAAAATATATCTAAGAAACTAGAAACCAAAATGAATTCGAACTTTGTACAGATGGTTGCTAGTTCTCATTTGAAAACATTAACTCAGCCAGATCTCTAAAAATTGCTAACTTCTAATCGATTGTGCTATTTTTTACAGTTATTATTTCATTAAAAAAATATATCTAAGAAACTAGAAACCAAAATGAATTCGAACTTTGTACAGATGGTTGCTCGTTATCATTTGAAAACATTAACTCAGCCAGATCTCTAAAAATTGCTAACTTCTCATCGATTGTGCAATTTTTTACAGTTATTATTTCACTAAAAAAATATATCTAAGAAACTAGAAACCAAAATGAATTCGAACTTTGTACAGATGGTTGCTAGTTCTCATTTGAAAACATTAACTCAGCCAGATCTCTAAAAATTGCTAACTTCTCATCGATTGTGCTATTTTTTACAGTTATTATTTCACTAAAAAAATATATCTAAGAAACTAGAAACCAAAATGAATTCGAACTTTGTACAGATGGTTGCTAGTTCTCATTTGAAAACATTAACTGAGCCAGATCTCTAAAAATTGCTAACTTCTCATCGATTGTGCTATTTTTTACAGTTATTATTTCATTAAAAAAATATATCTAAGAAACTAGAAACCAAAATGAATTCGAACTTTGTACAGATGGTTGCTAGTTCTCATTTGAAAACATTAACTGAGCCAGATCTCTAAAAATTGCTAACTTCTCATCGATTGTGCAATTTTTTACAGTTATTATTTCACTAAAAAAATATATCTAAGAAACTAGAAACCAAAATGAATTCGAACTTTGTACAGATGGTTGCTCGTTATCATTTGAAAACATTAACTCAGCCAGATCTCTAAAAATTGCTAACTTCTCATCGATTGTGCTATTTTTTACAGTTATTATTTCACTAAAAAAATATATGTAAGAAACTAGAAACCAAAATGAATTCGAACTTTGTACAGATGGTTGCTCGTTATCATTTGAAAACATTAACTCAGCCAGATCTCTAAAAATTGCTAACTTCTCATCGATTGTGCTATTTTTTACAGTTATTATTTCATTAAAAAAATATATCTAAGAAACTAGAAACCAAAATGAATTCGAACTTTGTACAGATGGTTGCTCGTTATCATTTGAAAACATTAACTCAGCCAGATCTCTAAAAATTGCTAACTTCTCATCGATTGTGCAATTTTTTACAGTTATTATTTCACTAAAAAAATATATCTAAGAAACTAGAAACCAAAATGAATTCGAACTTTGTACAGATGGTTGCTAGTTCTCATTTGAAAACATTAACTCAGCCAGATCTCTAAAAATTGCTAACTTCTCATCGATTGTGCTATTTTTTACAGTTATTATTTCATTAAAAAAATATATCTAAGAAACTAGAAACCAAAATGAATTCGAACTTTGTACAGATGGTTGCTCGTTATCATTTGAAAACATTAACTCAGCCAGATCTCTAAAAATTGCTAACTTCTCATCGATTGTGCAATTTTTTACAGTTATTATTTCACTAAAAAAATATATCTAAGAAACTAGAAACCAAAATGAATTCGAACTTTGTACAGGTGGTTGCTCGTTATCATTTGAAAACATTAACTCAGCCAGATCTCTAAAAATTGCTAACTTCTCATCGATTGTGCTATTTTTTACAGTTATTATTTCACTAAAAAAATATATCTAAGAAACTAGAAACCAAAATGAATTCGAACTTTGTACAGATGGTTGCTAGTTCTCATTTGAAAACATTAACTCAGCCAGATCTCTAAAAATTGCTAACTTCTCATCGATTGTGCTATTTTTTACAGTTATTATTTCATTAAAAAAATATATCTAAGAAACTAGAAACCAAAATGAATTCGAACTTTGTACAGATGGTTGCTAGTTCTCATTTGAAAACATTAACTGAGCCAGATCTCTAAAAATTGCTAACTTCTCATCGATTGTGCTATTTTTTACAGTTATTATTTCATTAAAAAAATATATCTAAGAAACTAGAAACCAAAATGAATTCGAACTTTGTACAGATGGTTGCTCGTTATCATTTGAAAACATTAACTCAGCCAGATCTCTAAAAATTGCTAACTTCTCATCGATTGTGCTATTTTTTACAGTTATTATTTAACTAAAAAAATATATCTAAGAAACTAGAAACCAAAATGAATTCGAACTTTGTACAGATGGTTGCTAGTTCTCATTTGAAAACATTAACTCAGCCAGATCTCTAAAAATTGCTAACTTCTAATCGATTGTGCTATTTTTTACAGTTATTATTTCATTAAAAAAATATATCTAAGAAACTAGAAACCAAAATGAATTCGAACTTTGTACAGATGGTTGCTCGTTATCATTTGAAAACATTAACTCAGCCAGATCTCTAAAAATTGCTAACTTCTCATCGATTGTGCTATTTTTTACAGTTATTATTTCACTAAAAAAATATATCTAAGAAACTAGAAACCAAAATGAATTCGAACTTTGTACAGATGGTTGCTAGTTCTCATTTGAAAACATTAACTGAGCCAGATCTCTAAAAATTGCTAACTTCTCATCGATTGTGCTATTTTTTACAGTTATTATTTAACTAAAAAAATATATCTAAGAAACTAGAAACCAAAATGAATTCGAACTTTGTACAGATGGTTGCTAGTTCTCATTTGAAAACATTAACTCAGCCAGATCTCTAAAAATTGCTAACTTCTAATCGATTGTGCTATTTTTTACAGTTATTATTTCATTAAAAAAATATATCTAAGAAACTAGAAACCAAAATGAATTCGAACTTTGTACAGATGGTTGCTCGTTATCATTTGAAAACATTAACTCAGCCAGATCTCTAAAAATTGCTAACTTCTCATCGATTGTGCAATTTTTTACAGTTATTATTTCACTAAAAAAATATATCTAAGAAACTAGAAACCAAAATGAATTCGAACTTTGTACAGATGGTTGCTAGTTCTCATTTGAAAACATTAACTCAGCCAGATCTCTAAAAATTGCTAACTTCTCATCGATTGTGCTATTTTTTACAGTTATTATTTCACTAAAAAAATATATCTAAGAAACTAGAAACCAAAATGAATTCGAACTTTGTACAGATGGTTGCTAGTTCTCATTTGAAAACATTAACTGAGCCAGATCTCTAAAAATTGCTAACTTCTCATCGATTGTGCTATTTTTTACAGTTATTATTTCATTAAAAAAATATATCTAAGAAACTAGAAACCAAAATGAATTCGAACTTTGTACAGATGGTTGCTAGTTCTCATTTGAAAACATTAACTGAGCCAGATCTCTAAAAATTGCTAACTTCTCATCGATTGTGCTATTTTTTACAGTTATTATTTCATTAAAAAAATATATCTAAGAAACTAGAAACCAAAATGAATTCGAACTTTGTACAGATGGTTGCTCGTTATCATTTGAAAACATTAACTCAGCCAGATCTCTAAAAATTGCTAACTTCTCATCGATTGTGCAATTTTTTACAGTTATTATTTCACTAAAAAAATATATCTAAGAAACTAGAAACCAAAATGAATTCGAACTTTGTACAGATGGTTGCTAGTTCTCATTTGAAAACATTAACTCAGCCAGATCTCTAAAAATTGCTAACTTCTCATCGATTGTGCTATTTTTTACAGTTATTATTTCATTAAAAAAATATATCTAAGAAACTAGAAACCAAAATGAATTCGAACTTTGTACAGATGGTTGCTAGTTCTCATTTGAAAACATTAACTGAGCCAGATCTCTAAAAATTGCTAACTTCTCATCGATTGTGCTATTTTTTACAGTTATTATTTCATTAAAAAAATATATCTAAGAAACTAGAAACCAAAATGAATTCGAACTTTGTACAGATGGTTGCTAGTTCTCATTTGAAAACATTAACTGAGCCAGATCTCTAAAAATTGCTAACTTCTCATCGATTGTGCTATTTTTTACAGTTATTATTTCACTAAAAAAATATATCTAAGAAACTAGAAACCAAAATGAATTCGAACTTTGTACAGATGGTTGCTAGTTCTCATTTGAAAACATTAACTCAGCCAGATCTCTAAAAATTGCTAACTTCTCATCGATTGTGCTATTTTTTACAGTTATTATTTCATTAAAAAAATATATCTAAGAAACTAGAAACCAAAATGAATTCGAACTTTGTACAGATGGTTGCTAGTTCTCATTTGAAAACATTAACTGAGCCAGATCTCTAAAAATTGCTAACTTCTCATCGATTGTGCTATTTTTTACAGTTATTATTTCATTAAAAAAATATATCTAAGAAACTAGAAACCAAAATGAATTCGAACTTTGTACAGATGGTTGCTAGTTCTCATTTGAAAACATTAACTGAGCCAGATCTCTAAAAATTGCTAACTTCTCATCGATTGTGCTATTTTTTACAGTTATTATTTCATTAAAAAAATATATCTAAGAAACTAGAAACCAAAATGAATTCGAACTTTGTACAGATGGTTGCTCGTTATCATTTGAAAACATTAACTCAGCCAGATCTCTAAAAATTGCTAACTTCTCATCGATTGTGCAATTTTTTACAGTTATTATTTCACTAAAAAAATATATCTAAGAAACTAGAAACCAAAATGAATTCGAACTTTGTACAGATGGTTGCTCGTTATCATTTGAAAACATTAACTCAGCCAGATCTCTAAAAATTGCTAACTTCTCATCGATTGTGCTATTTTTTACAGTTATTATTTCACTAAAAAAATATATGTAAGAAACTAGAAACCAAAATGAATTCGAACTTTGTACAGATGGTTGCTCGTTATCATTTGAAAACATTAACTCAGCCAGATCTCTAAAAATTGCTAACTTCTCATCGATTGTGCTATTTTTTACAGTTATTATTTCATTAAAAAAATATATCTAAGAAACTAGAAACCAAAATGAATTCGAACTTTGTACAGATGGTTGCTCGTTATGATTTGAAAACATTAACTCAGCCAGATCTCTAAAAATTGCTAACTTCTCATCGATTGTGCAATTTTTTACAGTTATTATTTCACTAAAAAAATATATCTAAGAAACTAGAAACCAAAATGAATTCGAACTTTGTACAGATGGTTGCTAGTTCTCATTTGAAAACATTAACTCAGCCAGATCTCTAAAAATTGCTAACTTCTCATCGATTGTGCTATTTTTTACAGTTATTATTTCATTAAAAAAATATATCTAAGAAACTAGAAACCAAAATGAATTCGAACTTTGTACAGATGGTTGCTAGTTCTCATTTGAAAACATTAACTCAGCCAGATCTCTAAAAATTGCTAACTTCTCATCGATTGTGCTATTTTTTACAGTTATTATTTCATTAAAAAAATATATCTAAGAAACTAGAAACCAAAATGAATTCGAACTTTGTACAGATGGTTGCTAGTTCTCATTTGAAAACATTAACTGAGCCAGATCTCTAAAAATTGCTAACTTCTCATCGATTGTGCTATTTTTTACAGTTATTATTTCATTAAAAAAATATATCTAAGAAACTAGAAACCAAAATGAATTCGAACTTTGTACAGATGGTTGCTAGTTCTCATTTGAAAACATTAACTGAGCCAGATCTCTAAAAATTGCTAACTTCTCATCGATTGTGCTATTTTTTACAGTTATTATTTCACTAAAAAAATATATCTAAGAAACTAGAAACCAAAATGAATTCGAACTTTGTACAGATGGTTGCTAGTTCTCATTTGAAAACATTAACTCAGCCAGATCTCTAAAAATTGCTAACTTCTCATCGATTGTGCTATTTTTTACAGTTATTATTTCATTAAAAAAATATATCTAAGAAACTAGAAACCAAAATGAATTCGAACTTTGTACAGATGGTTGCTAGTTCTCATTTGAAAACATTAACTGAGCCAGATCTCTAAAAATTGCTAACTTCTCATCGATTGTGCTATTTTTTACAGTTATTATTTCATTAAAAAAATATATCTAAGAAACTAGAAACCAAAATGAATTCGAACTTTGTACAGATGGTTGCTCGTTATCATTTGAAAACATTAACTCAGCCAGATCTCTAAAAATTGCTAACTTCTCATCGATTGTGCTATTTTTTACAGTTATTATTTAACTAAAAAAATATATCTAAGAAACTAGAAACCAAAATGAATTCGAACTTTGTACAGATGGTTGCTAGTTCTCATTTGAAAACATTAACTCAGCCAGATCTCTAAAAATTGCTAACTTCTAATCGATTGTGCTATTTTTTACAGTTATTATTTCATTAAAAAAATATATCTAAGAAACTAGAAACCAAAATGAATTCGAACTTTGTACAGATGGTTGCTCGTTATCATTTGAAAACATTAACTCAGCCAGATCTCTAAAAATTGCTAACTTCTCATCGATTGTGCAATTTTTTACAGTTATTATTTCACTAAAAAAATATATCTAAGAAACTAGAAACCAAAATGAATTCGAACTTTGTACAGATGGTTGCTAGTTCTCATTTGAAAACATTAACTCAGCCAGATCTCTAAAAATTGCTAACTTCTCATCGATTGTGCTATTTTTTACAGTTATTATTTCACTAAAAAAATATATCTAAGAAACTAGAAACCAAAATGAATTCGAACTTTGTACAGATGGTTGCTAGTTCTCATTTGAAAACATTAACTGAGCCAGATCTCTAAAAATTGCTAACTTCTCATCGATTGTGCTATTTTTTACAGTTATTATTTCATTAAAAAAATATATCTAAGAAACTAGAAACCAAAATGAATTCGAACTTTGTACAGATGGTTGCTAGTTCTCATTTGAAAACATTAACTGAGCCAGATCTCTAAAAATTGCTAACTTCTCATCGATTGTGCTATTTTTTACAGTTATTATTTCATTAAAAAAATAT
Organism: Vanessa tameamea; assembly: GCF_037043105.1. Lineage (NCBI taxonomy): Eukaryota > Metazoa > Arthropoda > Insecta > Lepidoptera > Nymphalidae > Vanessa > Vanessa tameamea. The sequence continues at coordinate 3,265,489 of NC_087340.1, read as the reverse complement.
ATCTAAGAAACTAGAAACCAAAATGAATTCGAACTTTGTACAGATGGTTGCTCGTTATCATTTGAAAACATTAACTCAGCCAGATCTCTAAAAATTGCTAACTTCTCATCGATTGTGCAATTTTTTACAGTTATTATTTCACTAAAAAAATATATCTAAGAAACTAGAAACCAAAATGAATTCGAACTTTGTACAGATGGTTGCTCGTTATCATTTGAAAACATTAACTCAGCCAGATCTCTAAAAATTGCTAACTTCTCATCGATTGTGCTATTTTTTACAGTTATTATTTCACTAAAAAAATATATGTAAGAAACTAGAAACCAAAATGAATTCGAACTTTGTACAGATGGTTGCTCGTTATCATTTGAAAACATTAACTCAGCCAGATCTCTAAAAATTGCTAACTTCTCATCGATTGTGCTATTTTTTACAGTTATTATTTCATTAAAAAAATATATCTAAGAAACTAGAAACCAAAATGAATTCGAACTTTGTACAGATGGTTGCTCGTTATCATTTGAAAACATTAACTCAGCCAGATCTCTAAAAATTGCTAACTTCTCATCGATTGTGCAATTTTTTACAGTTATTATTTCACTAAAAAAATATATCTAAGAAACTAGAAACCAAAATGAATTCGAACTTTGTACAGATGGTTGCTAGTTCTCATTTGAAAACATTAACTCAGCCAGATCTCTAAAAATTGCTAACTTCTCATCGATTGTGCTATTTTTTACAGTTATTATTTCATTAAAAAAATATATCTAAGAAACTAGAAACCAAAATGAATTCGAACTTTGTACAGATGGTTGCTAGTTCTCATTTGAAAACATTAACTGAGCCAGATCTCTAAAAATTGCTAACTTCTCATCGATTGTGCTATTTTTTACAGTTATTATTTCATTAAAAAAATATATCTAAGAAACTAGAAACCAAAATGAATTCGAACTTTGTACAGATGGTTGCTAGTTCTCATTTGAAAACATTAACTGAGCCAGATCTCTAAAAATTGCTAACTTCTCATCGATTGTGCTATTTTTTACAGTTATTATTTCACTAAAAAAATATATCTAAGAAACTAGAAACCAAAATGAATTCGAACTTTGTACAGATGGTTGCTAGTTCTCATTTGAAAACATTAACTCAGCCAGATCTCTAAAAATTGCTAACTTCTCATCGATTGTGCTATTTTTTACAGTTATTATTTCATTAAAAAAATATATCTAAGAAACTAGAAACCAAAATGAATTCGAACTTTGTACAGATGGTTGCTAGTTCTCATTTGAAAACATTAACTGAGCCAGATCTCTAAAAATTGCTAACTTCTCATCGATTGTGCTATTTTTTACAGTTATTATTTCATTAAAAAAATATATCTAAGAAACTAGAAACCAAAATGAATTCGAACTTTGTACAGATGGTTGCTCGTTATCATTTGAAAACATTAACTCAGCCAGATCTCTAAAAATTGCTAACTTCTCATCGATTGTGCTATTTTTTACAGTTATTATTTAACTAAAAAAATATATCTAAGAAACTAGAAACCAAAATGAATTCGAACTTTGTACAGATGGTTGCTAGTTCTCATTTGAAAACATTAACTCAGCCAGATCTCTAAAAATTGCTAACTTCTAATCGATTGTGCTATTTTTTACAGTTATTATTTCATTAAAAAAATATATCTAAGAAACTAGAAACCAAAATGAATTCGAACTTTGTACAGATGGTTGCTCGTTATCATTTGAAAACATTAACTCAGCCAGATCTCTAAAAATTGCTAACTTCTCATCGATTGTGCAATTTTTTACAGTTATTATTTCACTAAAAAAATATATCTAAGAAACTAGAAACCAAAATGAATTCGAACTTTGTACAGATGGTTGCTAGTTCTCATTTGAAAACATTAACTCAGCCAGATCTCTAAAAATTGCTAACTTCTCATCGATTGTGCTATTTTTTACAGTTATTATTTCACTAAAAAAATATATCTAAGAAACTAGAAACCAAAATGAATTCGAACTTTGTACAGATGGTTGCTAGTTCTCATTTGAAAACATTAACTGAGCCAGATCTCTAAAAATTGCTAACTTCTCATCGATTGTGCTATTTTTTACAGTTATTATTTCATTAAAAAAATATATCTAAGAAACTAGAAACCAAAATGAATTCGAACTTTGTACAGATGGTTGCTAGTTCTCATTTGAAAACATTAACTGAGCCAGATCTCTAAAAATTGCTAACTTCTCATCGATTGTGCTATTTTTTACAGTTATTATTTCATTAAAAAAATATATCTAAGAAACTAGAAACCAAAATGAATTCGAACTTTGTACAGATGGTTGCTCGTTATCATTTGAAAACATTAACTCAGCCAGATCTCTAAAAATTGCTAACTTCTCATCGATTGTGCAATTTTTTACAGTTATTATTTCACTAAAAAAAATATATCTAAGAAACTAGAAACCAAAATGAATTCGAACTTTGTACAGATGGTTGCTCGTTATCATTTGAAAACATTAACTCAGCCAGATCTCTAAAAATTGCTAACTTCTCATCGATTGTGCTATTTTTTACAGTTATTATTTCACTAAAAAAATATATGTAAGAAACTAGAAACCAAAATGAATTCGAACTTTGTACAGATGGTTGCTCGTTATCATTTGAAAACATTAACTCAGCCAGATCTCTAAAAATTGCTAACTTCTCATCGATTGTGCTATTTTTTACAGTTATTATTTCATTAAAAAAATATATCTAAGAAACTAGAAACCAAAATGAATTCGAACTTTGTACAGATGGTTGCTCGTTATCATTTGAAAACATTAACTCAGCCAGATCTCTAAAAATTGCTAACTTCTCATCGATTGTGCAATTTTTTACAGTTATTATTTCACTAAAAAAATATATCTAAGAAACTAGAAACCAAAATGAATTCGAACTTTGTACAGATGGTTGCTAGTTCTCATTTGAAAACATTAACTCAGCCAGATCTCTAAAAATTGCTAACTTCTCATCGATTGTGCTATTTTTTACAGTTATTATTTCATTAAAAAAATATATCTAAGAAACTAGAAACCAAAATGAATTCGAACTTTGTACAGATGGTTGCTAGTTCTCATTTGAAAACATTAACTGAGCCAGATCTCTAAAAATTGCTAACTTCTCATCGATTGTGCTATTTTTTACAGTTATTATTTCATTAAAAAAATATATCTAAGAAACTAGAAACCAAAATGAATTCGAACTTTGTACAGATGGTTGCTAGTTCTCATTTGAAAACATTAACTGAGCCAGATCTCTAAAAATTGCTAACTTCTCATCGATTGTGCTATTTTTTACAGTTATTATTTCATTAAAAAAATATATCTAAGAAACTAGAAACCAAAATGAATTCGAACTTTGTACAGATGGTTGCTCGTTATCATTTGAAAACATTAACTCAGCCAGATCTCTAAAAATTGCTAACTTCTCATCGATTGTGCAATTTTTTACAGTTATTATTTCACTAAAAAAATATATCTAAGAAACTAGAAACCAAAATGAATTCGAACTTTGTACAGATGGTTGCTCGTTATCATTTGAAAACATTAACTCAGCCAGATCTCTAAAAATTGCTAACTTCTCATCGATTGTGCTATTTTTTACAGTTATTATTTCACTAAAAAAATATATGTAAGAAACTAGAAACCAAAATGAATTCGAACTTTGTACAGATGGTTGCTCGTTATCATTTGAAAACATTAACTCAGCCAGATCTCTAAAAATTGCTAACTTCTCATCGATTGTGCTATTTTTTACAGTTATTATTTCATTAAAAAAATATATCTAAGAAACTAGAAACCAAAATGAATTCGAACTTTGTACAGATGGTTGCTAGTTCTCATTTGAAAACATTAACTGAGCCAGATCTCTAAAAATTGCTAACTTCTCATCGATTGTGCAATTTTTTACAGTTATTATTTCACTAAAAAAATATATCTAAGAAACTAGAAACCAAAATGAATTCGAACTTTGTACAGATGGTTGCTCGTTATCATTTGAAAACATTAACTCAGCCAGATCTCTAAAAATTGCTAACTTCTCATCGATTGTGCTATTTTTTACAGTTATTATTTCACTAAAAAAATATATGTAAGAAACTAGAAACCAAAATGAATTCGAACTTTGTACAGATGGTTGCTCGTTATCATTTGAAAACATTAACTCAGCCAGATCTCTAAAAATTGCTAACTTCTCATCGATTGTGCAATTTTTTACAGTTATTATTTCACTAAAAAAATATATCTAAGAAACTAGAAACCAAAATGAATTCGAACTTTGTACAGATGGTTGCTAGTTCTCATTTGAAAACATTAACTCAGCCAGATCTCTAAAAATTGCTAACTTCTCATCGATTGTGCTATTTTTTACAGTTATTATTTCATTAAAAAAATATATCTAAGAAACTAGAAACCAAAATGAATTCGAACTTTGTACAGATGGTTGCTAGTTCTCATTTGAAAACATTAACTGAGCC